>NC_044036.1:341014793-341323768 GCF_901765095.1 Microcaecilia unicolor
CGCCACTGAGCTACAAAACTCAGCTTTGAGCCCACCGTGCCCACTGCAGCCAGGGTCGAATGGCTTGACCAGGGCTTTGGTCATACCACAGGAAGGTGGTATATCAAGAATCTCAAAACATAAAGAAGAAGTAACAAGTTAGGTTTGGTTGTTTTTTTGGGTGGCCCTGGGAGGGGTGGTGGGTGAGAATAGTGCATGATGTGATGTACGTGCCGCTACATACTGTTTGGTCTGCCACCTCTGTTGGGCAGCGGAAGCCATGCTCCCCCTAAATATTAATACCCACACTTGTGTCTGCTCATGACAGTTTTAAACAGTCCAGGCAGTAGCAAACTCAATAATTAGAAAGAAACCCAGTATTCAATAGATATAGGAAGATAGTTTATTAGGATCAGCATCTCACCCAAAGGCAGTACAGGCAACCAGGTATTGGTATCAGGGCCGTGCCTAGGGTCTCTGGCGCCCCCTGCAGCCTCAGTTGGCGCCTTCAGCACCCCCCCGACTATCAATTGGCGGCGGCGCCCCCCCCCCCCCCCCCCCCCCCCCCGCGAAAATGTTCGCTCACCACTTGCCACACTGACAGGAATTGTCAGCAATATTCTTAGAAACAAATTGCTATACATTGCAAAATAAGATAGCAGATGTAAATTCTCAAAGTGGACATATTCCAAACACTAAAATGAAAATAAAATGATTTTTTCTACCTTTGTTGTCTGGTGACTTTCTTTTTCTGATCATGCTGGCCCAGTATCTGATTCTGCTGCTATCTGTCCTCTTAACTCCGTTTCCAGGGCTTCCTTTCCATTTATTTCTTTCCTTTCCTTTCTTCTTCATTTCTGGTCCTCAGCTTCTGCCTATTTTCTTCATCCATGTGCAGTTTTTCTCCTCTCTTCCTTTCCCTCATTTCATCTCCTTCATCTCTCTTCTCTCCCCTCTATGTCCAGCAATTTCTCCTCCCTCCCTGAGCCCTGCCCTCCCATCCATGCCCATCCATGCTCCTCTGTCACCTGCCCCCTCCATTCATCCCTATCCAGCAATTCCCCTCTCTCCCTGAGCCCTGCCCAGCAATCCATATCCATCCATGTCCATCTGTCCCCTCCATTCATCACTATCCAGCAATTCCCCTCTCTCCCTTCCATGCCCCCCCCCTCGCATCCATGCTCTCTCTCCTCTCGCTCCCATGTCCCAGCCTGGCCCGCCCTCTTCTCCCCCCCCCCTTCGCATCCATGCCCCCCCCCTTCGCATCCATGCTCTCGTTTCTCCCTGCCCTCCCGCTCCCATTGTTCAACTGCCCGCCCTCTTCTCTCCCCCCAACATCCCTTTTCTTTTTTTTCTTTTTAAATTTACCTCCGTGGCGGTTCCGGCAGCGCAGCGTCAGGGAAGGAGGCGGCGCCCGACGTCTAGCCTTCCCTTCGCTGTGTTCCGCCTTCTTCTGACATCATCCTTGACGTCAGAAGAAGGCGGAACAAAGCGAAGGGAATGCTAGACGTCGGGAGCGCCGCCTCCTTCCCTGACGCTGCGCTGCCGGAACCGCCACCACGGAGGTAAATTTAAAAAGAAAAAAAAAAAGAAAAGAAAAGGGATGTTGCGGGAGGGCGAGCGAGGTGAGCATGGTGCAGCGGCGCCCCCCAGAGGGAAGCGCCCCCCTGCCATGCTTACCTCGCTTACCGTGTTAGCACCGCCCTGATTGGTATGGTAGAACAGCACCTCACGACACGTCTGTCTCCAGCCTTCTGAAGTCTTCTGATCTAATACCCTTCTGACTGCCCTTTTTATACCATTTTGACCCTATTCATTCAATGGACCCCAGCTTTCTCACCAGAGCTCTTGGCCCTTATCAGTTGATAAGAATGACTTCACATGTTCTCAAGCCCTAAGTATAAACAAATTATGTTTAGGACAACATCTGCGAAGAAATAACGTCACAGGTCATTTTGCCCTCCTCAGCTCCCCCCTCCCTCTACTTGCACCTGACCCTCTACTCACTTGCATTAGCCAAAACATCTCAGCTCATAGTAACATAGTAACATAGTAGATGACGGCAGATAAAGACCTGCATGGTCCATCCAGTCTGCCCATGACAAACTCATATGTGTATACCTTACCTTGAATTTGTACCTGTCCTTTTCAGGGCACAGACCATATAAGTCTGCCCAGCAGTATTTCCCGCCTCCCAGCCACCAGTCCCGCCTCCCATCACCGGCTCTGGTACAGACCGTATAAGTCTGCCCACCCCTATCCTCGCCTCCCAACCACCACCCCCTCTTCCCCTCAACTGCTCCGCCACCCAATTTCAGCTAAGCTTCTGAGGATATTTCCCTCTGCACAGGATTCCTCTATGCATATCCCACGCATGTTTGAACTCCGTTACCGTTTTCAGCTCCTGACTTCTCACAGGTGCCAGTCCCAGGATTGTTGACAAGAGCAAATGCCCCCTCCCTTGCCAGCTCTCTGGGAACTCACTTCAGCCTGAGCTGCAGTGAAATATATTTTGTATCGGAGATGATTTTTGATTTTAAGAGGCCTAGCTCTTAGCCTGAGCCATTGGCCTGCATTTTACTGAGAGCAAGTGACAGTTATTTCTACAATACCTGCGCGGATCATCCGTTGTGCATAGAGTTCCTTTAAAAACCGAGATTCTTGCGTCTCCCGCTTACCGTAATGATAGACATGAAACTGTTTTCAAAAATGTAGGAAAATCAGTATATTCCCTGTTGAAACAGGTAGAAACAGATTGGTACAAAAAAAAAAACCCCAGTAGATTTACTGGGGGATGGGGATGGGAAGGCGGTAGAACGAGAGGACATGAAATTAGATTGAAGGGTGGCAGACTCAGGAAAGATGTCAGGAAGTATTTTTTCACGGAGAGGGTGGTGGATGCTTGGAATGCCCTCCCGCGGGAGGTGGTGGAGATGAAAACGGTAACGGAGTTCAAACATGTGTGGGATATGCATAGAGGAATCCTGTGCAGAAGGAATGGATCCTCAGAAGCTTAGCTGAAATTGGGTGGCGGAGCAGATGGGGGGAAGAGGGGGTGGTGGTTGGGAGGCGAGGATAGGGGAGGGCAGACTTATACGGTCTGTACCAGAGCCGCTGATGGAAGGCGGGACTGGTGGTTGGGAGGCGGGAAATACTGCTGGGCAGACTTATATGGTCTGTGCCCTGAAAAGGACAGGTACAAATTCAAGGTAAGGTATACACATATGAGTTTGTCATGGGCAGACTGGATGGACCATGCAGGTCTTTTTCTGCCGTCATCTACTATGTTACTATGTATGTTACTGGAAGAAAAAACAGCGGTGGCAACACTGGTTAGTGTATTTTCACAGATCCTACTGGTGGCAGAAGAAATGTCACTAATAAAGACTTGATTTTTTTTATACGTCTCCCTGGATTATTGCAAAGGCCAGACCATACTCCTTGTTTTCTGTGTTACTTTGACCATAGACGGTCGGTAGCCAACTGTTTTGGGGAGGCTAAAGGGGGCGGAGCTTACCTCCTTAGCGACGTCAATGACGTTGCGTCGCTGCCAAGGGGCGGAGGGGCGGAGCTTACCTCCTTAGCGACATCAATGACGTTGCGTCGCTGCCAAGAGGGCGGAGCTGACCTCCGTATTAAAACAATCAAACCACACCCGCGAGGGGAGCGGGTTAGGGCGGGCACAGCACCCGGAAGTTGACCATTGGGCCCAAGCCTCTTATACGGGGCACCTATGACTTTGACGTAGGAATGGAGGGTTCCTCCACCTTCTCTGGTCGCCCTGTTTTCTCTTGCCGTATCTCCAGGCAGGGGCGTTTTCTAGCAGACCACTTCGAAAACAAATTTCAGCCAAAGATGACCTTTACCTGACTACTACTACTTGACATTTCTAAAGCGCTACTAGGGTTACGCAGCGCTGTACAATTTAACATAGAAGGACAGTCCCTGCTCAAAGGAGCTTACAATCTAAAGGACAAATGTACAGTCAGTCAAATAGGGGCAGTCTAGATTTCCTGAAAGGTATAAAGGTTAGGTGCCGAAAGCAACATTGAAGGTGGGCTTTGAGCAAAGATTTGAAGATGGGTAGGGAGGGGGCTTGGCGCAAGGGCTCAGGAAGTTGATTCCAAGCATAGGGTGAGGCGAGGCAGAATGAGCAGAGCCTGGAGTTGGCGGTGGTGGAGAAGGGTACTGAGAGGAGGGATTTGTCCGAGAGGAGGGATTTGTCCTGTGAGCGGAGGTTACGGGCGGGAACGTAAGGGGAAATGAGAGTAGAGAGGTAAAAGGGGCTGCAGACTGAGTGCATTTGTAGACTGCAGAATGTGGGATCGTTATAGGGCACTTTGGCTTGAAATGGGCCTGATTAAAGAAGGGATTTTAAGGACTGTTGCCAGAGCCCAGTACTGGGTCGACACCTGCAGATCAGGAACTGAGACTGGGCCGGCTTCCTGCAGGGCTCCGTTCTGCTGCTTTCAGAAGCAGGGACCAGTGGATGAAACCTGATGCCGGCCCATTTAAGCCGTGTTCCTGAGGGATTGGAACATCCAGGCCTTTTTGTGTAACTGAGATGAACGTCCGGTTCCTGCTTTCTACTACCAAATGCATTTTCCATCTCATTCCACTGTTCATTTTACCTCTTTCCTCCACCTGACCCCTCTTATTATATTAGTCGGTATGAAATCGAGAGAGAGAGAGAGAGGGAGGTAATATGCAGCTTCCACCTGCTGATTCACTGCAGATGAAATGATTGAAACCACCATAATATAAAAAGGAGAAATATTTGTGATGTGGCTGAGACCCATCAGTGAGACAAGGGACATAGGTATCCATCCAGGGAGATATCAAGTCTCCACAACAATCTGAGCTTTATATATTTTTTTTTCTTATTTTCCACCTGCCAGTGTGAAAGCCAGGGCTTTTTTTGAGGGGGTACTTGGGGGTACTGAGTACCGGCACCTTTTCCATTGTGTGCTGAAATTGGCCCGTGGTCCCCAAGTTTTAATGAAAGAGCTCAGGCTCTACACACCAATTCCGCCTTGTCATAGATTCTGTGCCTGGTTGCAGGGGTCCTGGCCATTGTGGGGTGAGTCCCTCAGTGATCACCTCATCCCTGAAGGGTGGCCTAACAGTTGAGTACCGGTACCTTTTTTGCTAGAAGAAACGCACTGGTGAAAGCTATCGAAGAGGTGCACAGTCAGGTGAAATGGGTATTTCCCTGTTGCTGGAGGGCTCACAATCTGAATTTTGTATCTGGGGCAATAGAAGATTAAGAACTTCTTTTACAAAGCCATGCTATGGGCTTCCTCTCATTTGCCACACAGGAATCGCTAGTGTGACTTGTCCAGGTCGGAAGGAGCTGCAGTGAGATTTGAAGCGGGTTCCCCTGGTTCTCAGCCCCTGCTCTGACTATTATTTATTGATTGATTGATTGATTGATTGATTGATTAGGATTTATTTACCACCTTTTTGAAGGAATTTACTCAAGGCGGTGTACAGTAAAAATAAATCAAACATAAGCAATAGACAATTACAGTAGTAAAAATATTCAAATAATACAATGTATGGCATAGTTACTACTTACAATGTCAACACAATATGTCATAGAACATTTTAATTGACAGTGTAGGGTATTAGCAAAGATGGAACATATAGATAGGTAAGAGATTAAGAGGATTTAGAAAATAAAGTGACTAATTTAAAGATAGCTGCACATTAGGCTCCTCCTCAGTATAAAGGTCAGATGAATAATGTGGACAGAGCTTTGGGCTTTTGAACAGCCTAAAGAGTCTCTCAGACATCTTCTCACATATCTCTCCTTTATCAGTGTCACGGAATGCCTATCACCCACCTGGGGTTATCCCTGTGGCCACTTAGGGGGTCTGCCCTCAGTACTGCTCAGGTCCGCCTACACCTGGGCATGTGTTCTACACTAGCACCCTCCTCCCACTGACTGGGTCCCAACCGCCTATGGGACAGTCTCCCACTGTCAAGTTATTATGCCCAGTGATTTCTAGGCTACTGGGACCACACTCCCAGTGCTCCCACAATTCCTAGAATGCTCACAGACCCTACACTCAAACCACCAGGATTCTTAGTCAGTCCAGACAAGCAGGTCAATAAACTAAAAAAGGTTTATTGTCATTAAAAATATTGAACCGTGCACCATAAAAACAGATGAAACAAAAACAGCACATAATAACAGGTAACTGAATATGGTTCAATATTAAAGCTATCTAAACATTTAGTCACTACCTGGATAGTGCCTGGGGAGTACAATAAATATAGCTGCTCACAGGTAACAGAATATAACTGCTCACAGGGTCTCAGTGAAGAGATCTTTCTCTCTCCTCTCCCTGGCTGAGACTGGGGGAAAAAGCCAGTACATCCTGGCTGAATTTGAGCTCCTGGGCCAATCAGAGCCCAGAACAACATTTTTTAAAAGTAGCTGGCCACATCACTGCAGGTTACTCTCTGTGTTAAACTAAAGAAGGAACAGTCATTTCTCTGTAACAGCCTTTAAACATAAACATGCATCACCTGCTGGCCAAACTAGAGAAATACACTTCATGAAATATTCCTCACCATTTCACTACAATCAGACATTATTTGTGAGTCTTTCATTCACCACTTCACAGGGATTTTATCTTGATGTTTTAATTGTTATGTTTTGGTTTCATGCCACTGACTGTTGAGTATTGTATTTATCTTTACTGAATGCAAATCACCTTTTATTATGTTAGACAATCAAAAATGTGACTATAGGTAAATGAATGTCCCCTTTTATTTCACGGCCCACCCTACCTCTGGCATAGTGTGATTTACTGCAGTGGCAGTCCTGAGGTGGACAACTTTGCACCAAGGCCTCCTCCCAGTACACTGTGTCACAGGCTCTAGTCACATGATGGGACCCCAAACCCCGCTAGCAACCTTGTTGCTTTGTTCCGCTTTGGAAGGCTAAGAGCGCCCTATGGGATGGGCCCAAGGTCACTCCTCTAACCCAGGACCGTGACCATGACTATCTCTCTCCTTCCCCCACTCCCAAAGCTTGTGGAATTTTGCCTCTGTCCTATGCCCAAACCCTGGACAACCGGGAATATGGAAGATCTGACACTAAGATCAACCTGGACCCTTGGACGGAAAGAACTAAGCACTCAGTTTATAAGTAGCAAACTGAGCAGCTCTGTCCTGGAAGTTATTTATTTATTTGTGGTACATTTATACCCCACATTTTCCCACTAGAGCGAGGCACAATGTGGCTTACAATGTTACAAAAGGTTACAATGCAAGGAGGGTAATGACATGACAAGTCAGAAAGACGGGGAAGTACAGGAGGATTATACAGGATGCTTTGAATAGGTTGGAGTAGTAAACGGGTCTAGGACAAATTGAGGTAGGGGGGATTAATGGTTAGTTGGTAGGATAAGCTTTCTCGAAGAAAAATGTTTTTAAAGATTTTCTTGAATAGCTGGTGATCATCAATCCCTTTAGATACCTTGGTAGAACATTATAAAACCTTACCGCCAAGGAATGCCAAAAGATCGGCCGGCAAATTCCTCAACCTGAGCTTCCCCAGCTGTAAAGGAATGAAATACAAACAGGCTTATGCTACTACCTTTGCGTACAAAAGCACACAGTCTTGGAACGCACTACCATGGCCCTGAAAACCATGACAATCTAACAGCTTTCGCAAAGCTTGAAAACACATCCTCTTCAACATAGCCTACAAAAGTCACCCCTCATGAAACAAATCATTCCTTAAACCACCCAAGTACAACCAAAAACACCTCTCACACGACCTTACTAACACCTTTCCATCTAAATTCCTCTTTCACCTCAGCTTACTATGATCGACTGTTTTCCTTAACTCATGTAATGACGTCTCATATCCATACTCTGTAAGCCACATGGAGCCTGCAAAAAGGTTGAGAAAAGTGGGGTACAAATACAATAAATAAATAAATCTATGCAGATTTCTGAAAATCATGCTGTTATCACTTGAATAGGTAGCAAAAATGATGAACAAAATCCAATTGTAGGTGAGGACTTTGTATTAGACTGTACACTGAAAGCTGGGTCACAAATGTATTTTTCTTCCATTGCAAAGGTCACTCCTTATTACAGTGTCTAGAAGCACTAAATGGTTATCAAGTTCTTAACATGCTAATGACAAAAATCCATTCCAGTATCATGGTGACACTCTTGTGTTTCACTGTTCCAAAACAGTACCAAGGGAGGACATCTAGTGGCCAAAATTGTACACAGCAATGTGTGCCTGGAGCTGGAGGCATTTTCTGCACCTAATCTCAGGGTGTAATAATAAAAGGATGATACACTGCACGTGTGCAGGGGCCGCAGACCTCAGCCTAGCATGAGAATGGTCTGGTTCCATCTCCCTTGCAAAAAGAACATGAGCTCATGGTTACTGAGGAAGAGCAGACTGGGTGGGACTTTTCGACCCTTATCTGCCGTCATGTTTCTATGTTTCTTTCTCTGTTTCAGTCTGGCAGCAGCGGGATTTTAGGTAGACAGTTGAAATCCAGACCCTCAAGGGTAACATTCTCAGACGTGCTCCCCATTCCATGTGCAGGATCTCAAAGGCAGTGTAAAGCTCCAGAGTCTCAAAGTGTGGCTGAGACAATGATGCAAGGAAGAGGGCTTTAAATTTGTTAGAAGCTGGGCAACATTTGGGGGAAGGAGAGATATGTGACGAGAACAGCAAGAACCTACCTAACTCTTCACCATTGGAGCCGACTCTGTGGGTGCTGTGGGTGCTTGAGCACCCCCAATATTGAGGAAAATTCCTTGTATGTGTCCAGGGAGGGGTCATTTTCATTGGGCTTAGCACCCCCAATAATTTTGAAAAGTTGGCTCCTATGCTCTTCACTACCCCAATTGCAAAGGTATAAAATGCAAATCTTCACATGCCACCAGCCTCTCCTTTATAGGCACACAACTTTGGAACTCACTACCCAAAGACCTGAAACTCACAGAAAACTACCTACAATTCAGAAAAAACCTGAAAACACATCTTTTCAAGAAGTCTTTCCCCCCGGATCTGCCTAATCCCACACCACCATACATCATGAGAAGTTCAGAAATGGAAAACAAAAATATTAAGCTCTCTCACAATATGCTAATATATCAACCTAAGCGTTTACTGTACTTCTGTATTATGTACTAGACTTCTACAAATCTAAATTTTGTAACCGCCTTTTTAGCAATATGTAAGCCACATGAACCTGCCATATGGTGGGAAAATGTGGGCTAGAAAATGCAATAAATAAATAATATTTTCAAATTCCCATAGAGGGCCATAATCGAAAGGGACGCCCAAGTTTTGTTGAGGACGTCCTCGCAAAATGTCCCGATGGAGGAGCGGGGAAACCCCTATTATCAAAACAAGATGGACGTCCATCTTTTGTTTCGATAATACGGTCAGGGACGCCCAAATCTCAACATTTAGGTCGACCTTAGAGATGGTCGTCCCCGATTTTCGGCGATATGGAAACCGAGGACGCCCATCTCAGAAACGACCAAATCCAACTCATTTGGTCATGAATTTAGGTTGTCCTTAGAGATGGTCATCCTTAGAATTGGTCGTTTCTGATTTTCAGCAATAATGGAAACCAAGGACGCCCATCTCAGAAACGACCAAATGCAAGCCCTTTGGTCGTGGGAGCAACCAGCATTTCTAGTGCACTGGTCCCCCTCACATGCCAGGACACCAAGCGGGCGCCCTAGGGGCACTGCAGTGGACTTCATAAAATGCTCCCAGGAACATATCTCCCTTACCTTGTGTGCTGAGCGCCCCAAACCCCCCTAAAACCCACTTCCTCCAACTGTACACCACTACCATAGCCCTTATGGGTGAAGGGAGGCACCTAGATGTGGGTACAGTGGGTTTCCGGTGGGTTTTGGAGGACTTGCTGTTTTCTCCACAAACATAACAGGTAGGGAGGGGGATGGGCCTGGGTCCACCTGCCTGAAGTGCACTGCACCCACTTAAAACTGTTCCAGGGACCTGCATACTGCTGTGATGGACCTGAGTATGACATCTGAGGCTGGAATAGAGGCTGGCAAACAATATTTTAAAGATTTTTTTATGGTAGGAGAGGGTTAGTGACCACTGGGGGAGTAAGGGGAGGTCATCCCCGATTCTTTCCGGTGGTCATCTGGTCATTTTGGCCAGCTTTTGTGCCTTGGTCATAAGAAAAGAAGAAAAAAGCACCAAGGGCCTTCAAAAAAAGGGGGATAGAACCTTTAATCATATACGTTGATGAAACAATTCTAGAATGGTCATAAGAAAAAACAGGACCAGGTAAAGTCATCCAAGTGCTCATCAGGGACGCCCTTTTTTTTTCCATTATGGGTCGAGGACGTCCATGTGTTAGGCACGCCTAAGTCCCACCTTCGCTACGCCTCCGATACGCCCCCTTGAACTTTGGCCATCCTTGCGACGGAAAGCAGTCGGGGATGTCCAAAATCGGCTATCGATTATACCAATTTCGACGACCCTGTGAGAAGGACGGCCATCTTCCGATTTGTTTCGAAAGATGGGCGTCCTTCTCTTTCGAAAATCAGCCTGATAGTAACCTATGGAACTTTGTAAGTCTAAGTGCTTTGAAAATGAGACCCAAGGTGTCCGATGGCAGAAAAAGGCTCCCTCTAGTCTGCCCAATACAAATAAAAGTCCTTAATATGTAATGTATTAGAACATTCAAATAACATAGATATTGATGCTCATAATGTCAATATGATACAATGAAACATCTTAATAGGCAACCGACGGGCAACTGCAGTTCAGATATAAAGAAATAGAGATACATAGATGCATGAATTCTTTGCTTTGATCTTTATTTAAGAAGACATAAAACAACTACCTCATGCCAGAAATGGTATTTAATGGTGATGATTAAGAAGAACTGGAACAAATTTCTGTGAACCTGGGAGGTGTAGGGAAATGACACATTAAAGAGCTGCAAATCACCTGAACTGGATGGTGTACACCCCAATGTACCGAAAAAAAAAAATCAAAACTGAAATTGCAAACCTACTATTAGTAATGTGCAACCTATCAATAAGATTGTCCAAGGTATCTGAAGACAGGAGGGTACCACCATAATGCCAGTTTTTAAAAAGAGTTTCTGAGATGATCCAGTAGAGGAGTGTGGTAGCCGTGTTAGTCCACTCTTAAGGTTATCAATAGAAATCAAACAAAATAAACATGGAAAAGAAATAAGATGATACCTTTTTTATTGGACATAACTTAATACATTTCTTGATTAGCTTTCGAAGGTTGCCCTTCTTCGTCAGATCGGAAATAAGCAAATGTGCTAGCTGACAGTGTATATAAGTGAAAACATTCAAGTATTACTATGACAGTCTGACAGGGTAGGAGGATGGGGGTGGGTAGGAGGTATGCATGGGGACATCAAAGCATATCATTGATATTCTAACAGGATGGGTGTGGGTAGGTGAGGGGAGGGTGATCAACAGAGAAATACAGCTTTATGGTTTATAATGGGCTAGGAACCCCAGACCCTTGTTAAGTCCTTTCTGTTGGGTGTTAAAATATTCAATCATTCTGACTTCAAAGGTCTTACGTTCTTGTATGGTTTTAAAGTTACCTTTCAGGATTCTCACTGTGAAGTCACTGGTACAGTGTCCTGGTCCTGTAAAATGCTGACCCAACAGGCGTGGGAGCCCTACTGGCACCAGTATTGTTCATGTGATGTCTATGTAAATTGAATCTTGTCTTAAGCATCTGGCCTGTTTCTCCAATATAGCATCCTTCGTTACATTTTTTACACTGAATGATATATACCACATTGGAAGATGAGCAAGTGAAAGATTCCTTTATGTTGAATATCTTTCCTTGTGGATGACTGTGGTGTCCTGTGAAATGTTTTGGCATAGTTTGCAACTGGATAATTACAGGGAAGTGTGCCCTTCTGTTCCTTTTAGATGATCCAGGAAACTACAGAATGGTGAACTTGACATCAGAGCTAGACAAAATGATAGAAACTGTTATAAAGAACAAAATGACAACATATAGATAGTTTCGGCTTAATGAAACACAGTCAAGGATTTAGCCAAGGGAAGTCTTGTCTCAACAAGGTAGACCTGGGGAAAGCCATTTCTTATCCTTGAGGTTAAGTAGCAGGGATTGTACAGTATCTGCTTTTTTAGAACCTTGCAAGGTGTTGTGACCAGAATTAACACATTTGGAAACAGAATGCTGGGCTTGATAGACATTTGATCTGACTCGGTATGACACTTCTTATGGTTTTATGTAGCACATACAGAGCAGGCAGGCATGTGAAGATCCTTACTGATGCCCTGCCTGACCTGTCTAGTGATTCTCCTGCTGGCTGAATCCAGCTTCCCTGCAGCATCCAGAGTCAACAACTGTGTGATGGCACCTTGTGTTAATATTTTGACTAAGAGCTGGTCACTTGATGGAAACACGGACTGTCCAGGAGAAGCAATGCAGCCCCTGAGCTCCATGTATTACTACAGGCACTGGCTGCAGAGAAGAAAGCCAAAGGATGGGTTTTCTCTTTATGCCAGGGTTATAAATAGGCTTAATAGCGATAATAACTGGTGAATGGAAGTTATTGGTTTTCCATCATCTATGTAGTACCTGGAAAGTCCAGCCTCTTACTGACAAATGCTCAGCCTGGCAGATGTGATGGTGCAAGTTCATCTCAGACTCCCCTGCCGCAGAGGCAATTCTGCCCCATATGGGCATTATTAAATATAGGAACAGCACAATCTGAAAGAAAAAAATCCCTGGAAAACAAAGGCTTGCCTGGGTCCCTGTGGAGCCTGTGCTAGCACAAGGTGACCTGGGTGTGTCCAGCTCTCTGTCCAATCAGAATGGGAAGCTTTGCATATGCAAATCCTGGAACCAGCTGAAATCAGGGGGCTGCCATGTTTTGGTGTAAATACAGAATACGTCATATTCATTTCATCTCACATTTAACTTCTGCTGTTTTGAAAGAAATAATTCAAATTGATGTACACTGAATTTCTAAAATTAGAATAGAAATATGTAAATAAAGCATAAATTCTGCTCCCCAACCTCCATGGTCACTAAGGCACAGAAAAGTTATATAGCATGATAAAACATGTTGGAGGGAACTGTATAAATGGCGTTCGCAATTTAGCACCGGAAAAATATTGGCGCTGTGAGCATCCTTTATAGAATCCCACTTAATGCCAATTCCCACACCTAAATTACGCCTGCTGAAACCTGGTGTGAATGTGTTCAACGTGCTTACCCTAGATTCTATAACTACGCGCGTCGCTTTTCAGAATGCCCCTGGCACGGCCACACCCTTTTTGGGATATGCGCTGCCTTATAGAATAGGGCGCAGCCAGATGTGCACGTAAATTTTAATGAGTGCCAATTAACATTAGTCATTGGTTGTTTGCACCCAATTGTTTGCTGGTTAAGAGCCCGTTAAGCAATTCACTTGCATGCGCATCTCGGCAGCATGCAGAAATTGGGGGACCATATATAGAATTTGGGGGATTGTGTGTTGTAGCTTGATGAGGGGATATATTTTATGTCATTTTATTTTAACTGTTAGTAATCGTCATTGGGAGGGGCATTTTCGACATGACGTCTAAGTCCAACTTTGGATGTGTTGCTCAAAACGTCCAAAATTCAAGTGGCGAATATAGACATTTTCAAAACAGAAAAATGTCTGTCTTTTCTTTTCGAAAATGGCTATTTGCTAGATGGTGGGGGGGGGGGGTTTGGTCCATTTAAAAAAAAAAAAATGTCCAACTGAAAAACGCACAAAATTAAGTCATTGGGGTGTAGGAGGAGTCAGCATTCTTAGTAGACTGGCCAAACAGACATTCCAGGAGAGCAATAGGGCACCCTAGGACTTCAAATAAATGCTCCCAGGTACACATCTCTCCGTTGCACCCTTATCATGTCTGCTGAGCCCCTCACAACCCCTCAAAACCCACTACCCCCAACTGAACACCACTACGATATCCCTTATGGGTGAAGGGGGCACCTATATGTGGGTACAGTGGGTTTCTGGTGAGTTTTGGAGGGTTCACAGTTTCCACTACAAGCGTAACAGGTAGGGGAAGATATGAGCCTGGATTCATCTGTCTGCATTGCACTGCACCCACCTCTAGACTACTCCAGGGACCTGAGTATTACGTCTGAGGCTGGCATAGAGTCTAGCAAGTAATGTTTTTAATCACGTTTTTGGGGAGCAGGAGGGAGTCAGTGATCACTCGGAGAGTAAGGGGAGGTCATCCCTGATTCTCTCCGGTCAGTGCCGAAGCGAGGGTGCCTGACACCCGGGGCGGGTCGCCGCTGCGCACCTCTCCCCCCCGGGTGCAGGGCACGGTGCCCCCCCTCCGGAGCGCACCCTACCTTGCAGCGGGGGGCAGGCGGGAGGGCCGATCCGCCCCCAGTGCACGTCACTGGGAGCTGCGTCGGCTCTACTGCTTCCCTGCTTTCTCTGCCCCGGAACAGGAAGTAACCTGTTCCGGGGCAGAAAAGAGCAGAGAACCAGTGAGCAGACACCCCCCCCCCCCCCCCCAGCACGTGCACCTGGGGCGGACCGCCCCACTGCCCCCTCCTTCCTATGCCACTGTCTCCGGTGGTCATTTAGGGCACCTTTTTGTGCCTTATTCGTTCTCAAAACAGGTCTAGTTCAAAACATCTTAGTTTTAGTCCTAGATGGTTTGGTTTGGTTTTGTTCCATTATGGCTGAAAAACCTCCAAGTGTTAGAAATGCCCAGATCCCACCCACCCTTGTGACTTGAATGCACTTCATAGAAAAACATCTAAAAATTGGTTTCAAAAGTACCAATTTGGACTTTTTTTTGTGTGAGAAACTCCCTGAACCCATAAGCCCCCTCCCTGCCCATCTTCAAATCCTTGCCCAAAGCCCACCTCTTCAATGTCGCTTTCAGCACCTAACCATTGTACCTCTATCCAGGAAATCTAGACTGCCTCAATCTTGATTGACTGCACTTTTTTGTCCTTTAGATTGTAAGCTCCTTTGAGCAGGGACTGTCCTTCTTTGTTAGATTGTACAGCGCTGCGCAACCCTGGTAGCGCTTTAGAAATGTTAAATAGTAGTAGTAGTAGAAAAACATCCAAATGCAGATTTATGCCACTTTTTGGACTTTTTTCTCTTTTGAAAATGAGCCCCTTGGTCATCTTAGGAGAATTTGGCAAAAGTGGAATAATGCATACGTTGGGAGGCGGGGATAGTGCGGGGCAGACTTATACGGTCTGTGCCAGAGCCAGTGGTTGGGAGGCGGGGCTGGTGGTTGGGAGGCGGGGATAGTGCTGGGCAGACTTATACGGTCTGTGCCAGAGCTGGTGGTTGGGAGGCGGGGCTGGTGGTTGGGAGGCGGGGATAGTGCTGGGCAGACTTATACGGTCTGTGCCAGAGCCGGTGGTTGGGAGGCGGGGATAGTGCGGGGCAGACTTATACGGTCTGTGCCAGAGCCGGTGGTTGGGAGGCGGGGCTGGTGGTTGGGAGGCGGGGATAGTGCTGGGCAGACTTATACGGTCTGTGCCAGAGCCGGTGGTGGGAGGCGGGGCTGGTGGTTGGGAGGCGGGGATAGTGCTGGGCAGACTTATACGGTCTGTGCCAGAGCTGGTGGTTGGGAGGCAGGGCTGGTGGTTGGGAGGCGGGGATAGTGCTGGGCAGACTTATACGGTCTGTGCCAGAGCCGGTGGTTGGGAGGCGGGGATAGTGCTGGGCAGACTTATACGGTCTGTGCCAGAGCCGGTGGTGGGAGGCGGGGCTGGTGGTTGGGAGGCGGGGATAGTGCTGGGCAGACTTATACGGTCTGTGCCAGAGCTGGTGGTTGGGAGGCGGGGCTGGTGGTTGGGAGGCGGGGATAGTGCTGGGCAGACTTATACGGTCTGTGCCAGAGCCGGTGGTTGGGAGGCGGGGATAGTGCTGGGCAGACTTATACGGTCTGTGCCAGAGCTGGTGGTGGGAAGCGGGGCTGGTGGTTGGGAGGTGGGGATAGTGCTGGGCAGACTTGTACGGTCTGTGCCCTGAAGAGCACAGGTACAAATCAAAGTAGGGTATACACAAAAAGCAGCAAATATGAGTTATCTTGTTGGGCAGACTGGATGGACCGTGCAGGTCTTTTTCTGCCGTCATCTACTATGTTACTCTGTTTTAGAGTGAGCTATGCCTAGAAGCCCGGTAATTTCATCAAACATTGTGAGGTGCTGTATTGCTAAAGAGGCAGAACCCAGGGCCAAGGCTCTTTTGCTGTTGTAGTTACAAATTATGGCTTTTCTTGAGAATCATTTTCACCTGTATGATTTTTACCAGGTGCATTAGTGCTCAGCCAGGCTTTGCCCACTGGGCCTGACCACTGACCACTGGCAAGAGCGCGCCATCATCTCGTGTCAGCAGCCAGTTAGAGGGGTGGGATGTGCAGACATTTTATCATTCAAACTGCAGGACCTTGTCAGATTCTTCAAAATTCCCAACTTGTCTCTGCTGCACTTTCCTGGTTCCTCTTTGAGTCTGGCAGACTGCAAATCTCAAAATGCTTTGGAAGGAGAATTTGTAGAGCAGAAAGAAATGTTAAAACAAACAAACAAACAAAAAATAGACCAGGACTATATAAGAGATTTCCAGGTTGAAGGATCCAGCTGATGCAAGACAACAAGCACCTTGCAAGCTGAATGGATATGGGTAGCTCCAGGCAGCCATATTATGCCACAACAGGTACCAGGCTGCTGGCAACCTTTCAGACGCGTGTCAGTCCAGAGTAAAATGAAAGGTCCCGAATGCTAAACGCAGATTAAGAGTGATTTTAGTTTGATGGAACTGGTGTAGCTGCTGCTGCCTGCTCTGTGCTTTTTCTATATCCTGCTGACTCTCTGTCTGCTCACAGGAATCCTTCTTTGCCGACTGCCTTGTTTCTGTCCTCGCTGAAGTTCTCCCCTTTTATTTGTGCCCCTCTCTAGACGGTGCCCCTCTAAGTGAGCTGTCCTGGTCCTCTTCGCTTGCTGTGGTGGCTGTTTCCTTCTCTGGCCTCTTTACCTTCATCTTCCTCATGTTGGCCTGTCTGTGCTGCAAGAAGGGAGACGTTGGTTTTAAGGTAAGAGCAGAGGGTACGCAAGGGGCATTTCTCTAATCTGTTTACATCAGTCGACAGAGCTTTTTTTTTTAACATAATTTATTTGCATTATTACTTTTGATTGCTCACTCCAGGAACTGGAGCTTTCTAGCTGGGGCCCTGCCAGTGTGCTGGCAGTGGAAAGGTTAATTGGGAGGGAGAGCCGGGGTAAATTGCCCTCAATGAGGAAGGAGTATCCTGATCTCAGGACCTAGGAATTTGTTTTCCCAATAACTAACATTTTTCTGGAGGCTTTTGGCGCAGTTAGATGCTGGAGAAGAGTGGGGGGGGGGAGGGGGAAACATGGGTGCAAGGAGGGCAGAGGTCACATGAGTCACAAGGCAGCCTGGGACGTTCTGCTGGGACAGAAGGGTCTCTGTGACGCAGTCCCATGGAATGACAGCCCACAGGCTGCAGGTTCAGAATTCAGCAGAGCTGTGTTAATTCTCTGGATTGACGCACAGCGAGCGGGCAGGACCTTCGCAGTAAGTATTGCCTGGTACACGTAGCCATGTGTATTCCAGCGCTTCAGGAGCAGCATGCTAACTCTGTCCTATTTAATAGCGGGGGCTACCATTGGCATTAACAGGCTGTCTTGGAAATATAGCCAGGTAAAAGAATGTTTTTGTGTAAGGGGCACAGGAACATTTGCAGGCAAACGTTAAGTGTTTTTGCCGTGTTGCAGCTCTCTTTTCCTTACGATAAGATGCCAGTTGAGGTAGGGGTGGGACGTGGTGCAGCTGAAAGACTGGTACAGAGGCATTTGCTGGCATCTCGGGCGTTGGCAGAGAGCAAAGCTTACTGCAGGGTCCTACAGCTCAGTGTACATGTGGGGCACAGTGGCGTAGCTAGGAAGGGGCGCCATGGGAGCAGCCGCTCCCCCAAACGGACCTCCAACGGCGACGACACCTATTTTTTACGCGATCCGTCACGTTTAAAAATGGGACACTAAGCCGGTGGTTTCCCAAACCTGGTCCTGGAGGCACCCCAGCCAGTCGGGTCTTCAGGATATCCACAATGAATATTCATGACTGGAGGCAGTGCATGGAAATCGCTCTGATGAATATTCATTGTGGATATCCTGAAAACCTGCCCTGGAGAGTCTACACTCTAAGGCAGTGGTCTTCACTCCTACTCCCTGCGGACCGCCAGCGGGTCAGGTTTTCAGGATGTCCCTGATGGATATGCGTGAGAGAGATTTGCATACTTACTATTTCACTTTCGTTCATTTCAATTTATAATCCAAAGTGGAGTATAAAATAACATTCATAATAAAACATTCTGCACACAAAATCAGACCACAGGCAAAAATAAAAACAGAAGGGTAATTCTGCAATCATTGCAATCATGATTCAGGATCAGCAGGTCTTTTAAACGCTGCCAGATTCGTCTGCTTCCTGAGATCCACCGGTAACTTACTCCATTCTGTTAGACCGGCAATGGAATAAATCCAAAAATGAGGAACCTCCAACATACATGAGTCCTCAGAGCGAACAGCTCGTCGTGGTCCATACCAGTGAGGACATTCAGTCAGATACTGAGACGACCCCTGACTCTGTTAAACCAGCACTAGCTAAATCTGAGCCATTCTGTCAATGGTAACCAATGTGATCTCCTAAGAAAAGGAGTGATATAATCATATTGAGAAAAGCCATACAGAAGACAAAGTAGAATTTTGTACAGCCTGTAAAGAACGGATATACAAAGTACTCTGCTTTCTACTTTTTTAACCCAAAAGTGCGGAATGGCCTCTCCTCAATTATTTGTCATGTAAAAAATTTAAAATTGTACTTAAGACACATTTTTTTTTTACTCGGGCTTGGCTGTGATGATTCCGTCTCCTGCTGAACTGTTTTTAGTTCTATGTGGATTTTATTGTTTGCATGAATTTGCTTTGGCTGTTGCTTTCCTATCAGATAATGGTATTCTTTTCTCCTTATGATTGTTATTGTTTTAGAAATGAAAGCTTCCTAGACTTATACTCATTTGGATTAGGCGGTATAAAAAGTCTTATTAAACATTCATCTAAACCAGGCAATATCAAACTTTGCAACACTTTTCGAAAGTCCATTTCAGACATCAAGGGACGTACATAAGTATATAAGTACATAAGTATTGCCGTACTGGGAAAGACCAACGGTCCATCGAGCCCAGCATCCTGTTTCCAACAGTGGCCAATCCAGGTCACAAATACCTGGCAAGATCCCAAAAAAGTACAAAACATTCTATACTGCTTATCCCAGAAATAGTGGATTTTCCCAAGTCCATTTAGTAAAGGTCTATGGACTTTTCCTTTAGGAAGCCGTCCAAACCTTTTTTAAACTCTGCTAAGCTAACCGCCTTTACCACATTCTCTGGCAATGAATTCCAGAGTTTAATTACACATTGAGTGAAGAAAAACTTTCTCCGATTCATTTTAAATTTACTACATTGTAGCTTCATCGCATGCCCCCTAGTCCTAGTATTTTTGGAAAGCGTAAACAGACACTTTACATCTACCCATTCAACTCCTCTCATTATTTTATAGACCTCTATCATATCTCCTCTCAGGCGCCTTTTCTCCAAGCTGAAGAGCCCTAGCTGCTTTAGCCTTTCCTCATAGGGAAGTCGTCCCATCCCCTTTATCATTTTCGTCGCCCTTCTCTGCATCTTTTCTAATTCCACTATATCTTTTTTGAGATGCGGCGACCAGAATTGAACACAATATTCGAGGTGCGGTCGCACCATGGAGTGATACAAAGGCATTATAACATCCTCATTTTTCTTTTCCATTCCTTTCCTAATAATACCTAACATTCTATTTGCTTTCTTAGCTGCAGCAGCACAATGAGCAGAAGGTTTCAACATATCATCAAAGACAACACCTAAAAAAGACATCGCAGAATGAAAGTTTACCCCTCGATTTTTTACCATGTGAGAAATTGTAATCGTAGTATCATACAATACGATTTCAGTAGGAAATTGAGCAGCAGAATCTGCTGTCACCAACAATTCAGTTTTTAAACTTTTGGGGGATCTTGCCAGGTATTTGTGACCTGGATTGGCCACTGTTGGAAACAGGATGCTGGGTTTGATGGACCTTTGGTCTGTCCCAGTATAGCAACACTTATGTACTTGGGATTCTGAATGGAATCTTGCTACCCTTTGGGGTTCTAAATGGAATGTTGCTACACTTTGAAACTCTGCATGGAATCTTGTTATTCTTTAGAATTCTAGAACTTGCTATTCTTTGGGGTTCTACATGGAATGTGCTACTATTTGGGTTTCTGCCGGGTACCTGTGACCTGGAATGGCCACTGTTGGAAACAGGATGCTGGGCTTGATGGACCTTCGGTCTGTCCCAGTATAGCAATACTTATGACACATTAAGCGTCAATCGATTTTCAGTTATCCATCGGTTTATCTTATCAAAGATAATCTGCAACTGAGCCACGGTAACAGGAACAGACTCTGTCAATGGCAGAGAAAACTGGATATTGTCTGCATAAATACGATACGATAATCCAAACGATTTCAAAACTTGACATATTGGTGATAAATACACATTAAATAATATCCCAGACAGAGCTGATCCCTGCAGCACTCTGGTACTCATTTCTCTTCGTGAGGAAAGTAAACTACCCATGTGTCCTTGAACTTTCCTACATGACAGATAAGAGCTGACCCTCTCCAGTACAGATCCTGCAATACCACTGCCTGCTAATCGTATACAAAGCTCTCTCATGCGCATTCATCAGGGACATCCTGAAAACCTGATTTGTGTCGCCCTCGAAGACTGGGAGTGACACTTAAGACTCTATGGCTGGATTTACTACAGTGTATTATCATTCGTTATTAGGAAATAGGTCCCACTGCGCTGACTGGGCTTGTGCTAAATAACGTACTTCCCCAGGGTCACAAGGTGGGTCACAGGGATTTCACCCCTGGCTTCCTTAGTTCTCAGCCCATTTCCAACCCCGTCCTCGGGGCAACCTAGTCCTATCAGGCTCTCAGGATATTCACAATTATTCATGAATTCGATTTTCATGCACTGCCTCAACTTCATGCAAATCTATCTCATGCATATTCATTGTGGATGTCCTGAAAACCGAATAGGACTAGGCGTGCCGAGGACTGGGCTGGAAATGGTTGCTCCGGGAAATACCATTGTACCTGTATTTTTGGTTGTGTTGTCAAGGAAGTGGATCGATGCTTTTAGTCGGGGCTGTCAATTGACTCCATGGCATAAGAAACAAGCTAATCCACCCCTGACTTTACCACGATTTATTTTTATTATTTATTTATTAGCATTTATTTACCACCTTTTTGAAGGAATTCACAATGTGTGCATCGACTTTCCCTGACTCCATGCATGCAACAAGGTGAAAACAGATCCAGATGAAAACTGTTTCCTGTGACCTGGATGCTTTTGGGACTATTTGCCTGCATGGCAAACGCACTTTCTTGACTTCACAGGGCGTGCTCACTGACGCCAGCTCTCACCTTCTCTTACTCAGGAGTTTGACAATGCTGAAGGAGAGGAATGTACCACTGAGTTTTCCATGCAGGGGTCCCCTGCTGCCCAGAATGGACCTGAAGTTTACATCCTTCCCCTCACGGAGGTTTCTCTTCCTATGTCAAAGCAGCCAGGAAGATCAGGTAAGCTAGATACAAATGAAAACACAGCCCCCCTTCAACGTGGAGACTGCAGGTACCGAGAGACAGATGATGGGTGGTATCAGTGTAGCACTGTGGGGTTCCACCCTGAGACACAGATATTGAGACACTGGGTACTGTCATCAGTGTGGCATGATGGCATTGTGGGGTCCAACAGGATGCCCACAGGTGGTGTCAGGGCATGATAAACTAGCACTGTGGGACTTCTCATGGCTCCTTGGTACAGATGTACAGTGCACAGGCCGCAGGCACAGAGGGTCTTTTCTTCCACATCCTGCACAGAGACACACTTTGCTTTATTTCGTTCTGAATTGCTCTTTGCTTCCCACTTTCCTCTGAATCTCTAATGTTCAGGGGGGGGGGGGGTGAGCAGCTGTTGAGATGTACATGGTAGGGCTCATTGTTGTGCAGCTGGGGCATCATGTAAAGCTCATCACTCACAAATGCATTGATTAATTGATAGATGGATAAATTGTAGCAAACTGTGCAACTCACTTGGTCTCCAAGACACAAACATTTTGCCTCAGATTGAAGAACCAAAATGGAAGTTGCTTTGCAAGAACTTGCAAGATCCTTGTGCCTTCCAAGGCTATATAATCTTGTAGCAGCCTGACTTCAAATCTGGGACCTTCAATAAGGGTTATTCTGCAGCTACACAGAAGAGGACAGATTAGCATAAGTTTGAAACACATGAGCTGCAACACCATTTCCTTATGCTGGACCCCTGGACCTCCCCCAATTGCTAAGGCTCCCCAACCAAACCGGACCCTGGACACCTCCCCAGACCTCATCTCGAATCCACTCGTTCCTCTGCAATGCGACTTGCTTTTGGAACTCCCTCCCACAACATTTACACCTAGAAACATTGTACCCTAAATTCAAGAATGGACCAAAGACCCACCTGCCTTCTGCTGCCTTTGACTCAGGATTCTACTGACCATCCCATCCCACAATCATTGTTCTCCCTACCTGGATCAACCCATCTCTTCTATCACTCTCTATCTTCTAACCCCTCTACTCTGCTTGCATTTCCTATCAGATATTGTCGTTATTTTCCCACTTCCCTGCACTTTCTTTTAATCATCGTACACCGATGATTAAGGAATAGAGCTTTTTCTTACATTGGAAGCTTTTTATGGCATTCTTTACCAGCTGAAATAGCAGTATCATCACTTATGTTGGGTTTTGTAAAGCCTTAAAGAGCCTGCTTTTTGAAACCTCTTTTGGTAATTCTTAATGTGTTTGATTATTGACTTTTTAAAAGAATGTTTATTTGGTTATAGGGTTAGATTCTATATATCACGCCAAAAAGAATACAGCTAGGTGTATTCTATAAACTATGTTTAAAGTTAGGCGTGGTTTATAGAATCCGCCTAAATCTAGGCAAAGTTTATAGAATACGCCCAGCATCCATTTTCTGTGACTATTTAGTCACGGCCATTTACGCCAACAAAAACCTGGTGTAAATGCTGATGCTTAAATTATGCATGGAAGGGGCATAAATTCAAGGAATGCCCATGGCCCACCCATGCTCCTCCCATGGCCATGCTCCCTTATCCGATCTACATCACTTTATAGAATACGCTTAGTTATGCATATAAATTCTAATTAATGCCAATTAGTGTCAATAATTGCTTGTTAAGTGCAGTTATCGGCGTTGATTGGCTTGTTAAGTTAATTACGTTGTGTGTGCAAATCCATAATACGACCAGATTTGTGTAGAATCCAGGGATAATGTTTTATTGTATTATAATATTGTTAGTTTGGATGTCGTATGTTTTTATTATTGTAAATCACTTTAAAATCTAGTTGTATTAAGCAGAATATCAAATTAGTAAATCAAATCAAATCTAAGTTGTTATAGAATTCTAGCACAAACACACTGTGGTACGCCACAAGTTCGGTATGATCACTTACACCAGGTCAATGGCTAGTGTGACTGGGTGTGTTTAGATGGTCCAATCAACACTGACAATGTTCTATACGTTGTGCACATGAAAGAAAACAAAGGAAGGCTCGATCTCCATGGTTGGGAAGCGGAAGCCAAAAACAGCTGAGATCTGTTGATAAACTTTAGTTAATAAAAATAAGTGGAAAACACTTGGTAAAGAACACAACCGTTACAGGGACACAGGCCATGTTTCGGCTACAGTACCTAAGTCGAAACTGAGACAAAAAAAATCAGCAGATATCGTACTTCGAATATTGTGTGCAATTCTGGTCACCGCATCTCAAGAAACATAGAGTGGAATTAGAAAAGGTACAGAGAAGGGCGAAGAAAATGATAAAGGGGATGGGACGGCTTCCCTATGAGGAAAGGCTGAAGCGTCTAGGGCTCTTCAGCTTGGAGAAGAGACGGCTGAGGGGAGATATGATAGAGGTCTATAAAATAATGAGTGGAGTGGAACAGGTAGACGTGAATCATTGGTTCATTCTTTCCAAAAATGCTAGGACTAGGGAGCACACGATAAAGGTACAAAGTAGTAAATTTGAAACGAATCAGAGAAACTTATTTCTTCACTCAACATGTGATTAAACTTTGGAATTCTTTGCCACAGAATGTAGTAAAAGCAGTTAGGTTAGCAGGGTTTAAAAAAGGTTTGGATGGCTTCCTAAAGGAAAAGTCCATTATTAAAATGGACTTGGGGACAATCCATTGCTTATTTCTAGGATAAGCAGCATAAAATGTATTATACTGTTTTGGGATCTTGCCAGGTACTTGTAACCTGGGTTGGCCACTGTTGGAAACAGGATGCTGTGCTTGATGGACCTTTGGTCTGTTCCAGTGTGGCAACACTTATGTACTTGTGTAAGGCGAAATGGTGCTGGACTGTCTCCACTGAATGCTGATTTGATTTGTCTCAGTTTTTCTCTATTGGGGGAGAGTCTTTCTAGGTTTGCCCACAGGTTTTCTGCTACGCTTTGTGAGTTACACACAACGTTGTGAATGTGACACAGGCTTGTTTTGATTTACCTACTGTGGACTCCTGATGCAGGCACTGTAGTCGAAACACGGCCCGTGTCCAAGGCCCTGTAACAAATGTTTTCCACTTATTTTATTGATTAAAGTTTATCAAGAGACTGCTTTACTGCCCATCCAAGACCCACCCGTGCTCCGCCCACATGAACATCCCTTTGAAATTATGCGCTATATCATCACCTTATAGAAAAGTATCTTGTACATAAACACACATCTCTGCCAATTATAAGCATCAATGACACCCATCTGTAGACTTGCCCCGATGAAGTGCACTTTATAAAGAAATGAAACGCTGTAATGTCCCAGGCCAGGGGTAGGCAATTCCACTCCTCGAGAGCCTCAGGCGGGTCAGTTTTTCAGAACATCCACAATGAATATGCAGGAGATACATTTGCATGTACTGCCTCCTTGGTATGCAAATCTATCTCATACATATTCATTTTGGATGTCCTGAAAACCTGACCTGCGTGGGGCTCTCGAGGACTGGAATTGCCTACCCCTGTCCCAGGCAACCCTTTCCTTTTCCCCTGCCGTCATCCGCATGCACAAAAGCTGTCAGGCAGCAGCAGTTCAAGATTTTAACATGGGAAGGAAGGAAGATGAATGGCTGAGAACTGGCCTTTACTACGGCTCCGGAAAAGTAAAAAGGTGAAAAAAAAAACCATGAACCAGCAAGTCCTCTTCCAGTCCATCAAAGCCAGTCCGTGTTTTCTCAGCTGCTTCGTCTGCAGCCTGGCCAACTTTATGGAATACACTGCCGGCCCTGCTTCATCTGAAAACTGATATTTTAAAATTTCAGAAGCAATCAGAGCTTTTCTTGCGATAGCAGCCTTTCAAGTGTAACTTGCCTTTCTATTATGCCGTATGAAGCTGTTGCCTTTTTAAGGTTTATGCTTGGTTTGTCTGAAGGTGTAAATGGGACTCATTTTCAAAGTACTTAGACTTACAAAGTCTACACTGCGTATATTAATTATATCAGCCTGATGCACATTCCAGATTTTTAAAAAAGCACATTGATGTTACTGAATGTGAGGACTATCAAGAACAATACATTTCTCAAATTATTTTCTAATATATAAACTTCATTTCATTGTAATATTGTTTCCTACTAACACCATAAGCTGACCTGTACCCTGTACTTGAAAACAATCACTGCAAATTCCTCTCTCATAGAATCACGCAAATAGTATCCAAGCCAGAATAAATATACACAGTGGTGTGCTGGAGCAGGCTCTCACAGGCTCGCAAGAGCCGGTTGTTAAGTTTTTAAGAATTTTGGGAGCCGGTTGTTAAAGTAGGGCCCTCCATGGCTACTTTAACAACTGGCTCCCAAAATGTGGACTTGGGCCCCCTGCTGAATTATCTTTTACTTTGCTGGTGGGGATGCTGAGCCCTGCCAGCCAAGTAAATAGACTGCTGCTGCTCCCCGCTCCTTGTTTCCAGCTCTGAGCAGCAGGCTGGGACTTCTCCAGCATGTGTGAGAAGTTTCAGCATGCTGCTCAGAGCAAGACGTTGGGAGTGGTGGCAGTCCATTTATTGGTTGCCAGCAAAGGTATGCCTAGCGTGCCCACACGAAGGGAGAGAGAAGCAAGTGTTGCTCCCCCTTCCTCCACCCGGCCACCCCTGGCCCTTCCAACTGCAGAGCTGGCTACGTCCGGAGAAAGAGCCTGTTGTTAAAAATTTACCAGCACACCCCTGGATAGATAGATAGATAGAATTGAAATAATGAACCACCATATTTTACCTCCTTTCAAAATAGCCTCCGACACACATGAACCTCAGCTAATTATTATTATTATTATTATTAGCATTTGTATAGCGCTACCAGGCTAGTGAAAACTGAAACTAAAAGCCACGGTGCTTTTACAATAGCTGACTTTGCACCATATTCGGAGTGACAACTGACATCATAACTCCACAGAGAGGCTAATTCCTAAGGAGCTTATTATCCCAAATTTACAGACTTATATTCCTGCTAAACCTTTGTATCAAAAGCATTGATTTAGAGCACACACACACACAAAAAATCAAACAGTACCTCCCCCCCCCCCAAAAAAAAAAACCTACCTTGTGGTCTAATGGTGTAGTCAGGGCAGCAGTGATCCCCAGTCATTCTTGCCTATGTCAGCTCTACTCTCAAAAAGGCTGCCTTAACCTCTTGTGGCAGTCTTGCGAGATTAGCAGCAGAGCTAGAATGAGCAGCAGTGATTGGGGATCACTCCTACCCTGACTACATCCTTAGACCACCAGGGATTGTAAGATAGGTTCTAGAGGGACACCTCAAGTGGGAAGGGGGGAAAAGGCAACTCCTGTTCAGAGGGGAGGGAGGGGGACAAACAGGACAAAGCATAAAGTTTCATCTTCCACCCAGTCAGTTTTGGCCAAAACCAAAACCGTGGCCATAGCTTTTTGGCTGAAACTGAAATCGTGCAGAAAAAGGATAGCTACCATAATCAAAACTGAAACTCGATCAGCCTCTGGAGTGGAGTGGAGGAGTAGCCTAGTAGGAAATCACTGTTGGACTGGAATGTAGCCAAAACCATTTGTGGTATACCCCGGTTGGTCCAGGGGGCTGATTTGAAAGAGTGTGCATTCCGGGTGCTCCATAAGGCTTATTTTACCCAAGTGCAGATGTATAAAGTGGGAAGGTTGGTTTCTCAGTTGTGTTAGGTTCAATGGCAGAGACAATATCTTTTCTCATGGACTGTGGGAGTGTCCCCTGGTACAGTCTTGCTAATAATTGGGTTTCTGGATTGGTCACTGTTGGAGGCAGGGTACTGGGCTAGATGAACCATTGGTCTGGCCCAATTTGGCTACTCTTATGTTCTTATGCTCTTACGTACAGCAATACTGGTCGGCCTTTGGTCTATATGTGGCCACTCTTACTCGTATTCACTTTACAGTGGACTTGGTTGTTTTTAATCTAATGGGGGAGTTGGGTAACTTGGGTAAGACACAGAAGATCCTAATTTGAAAGTTCATTATAGTAGGGGAAAAAAATGCATCTCAGATTCCTGGGTAGCCTCGGAGCCTCCTTCTATTTGGTCCTGGTGAGCCGGGGTTCACCGCCTGGCAATATGGGAGGTGAGAGATGCAGCACTTCCAGCGAAAAGAGAGCAGAATTTTCTTTCTATATGGGATCCATACTTATAGTAATCACGCAGACAGCAAGAAGCGTGATTCTGAATCGCATTGATACACCTAGCAGAGGATAGGAGGGATTGACGAAGCATTATTGTTTCCGCTGTAAACTTGAAGGTCCTCCTTGCACCTAGGAACACCCGCTTCCCCCTTTTGCAGACCCCTTAAGGACTCCTCTACACAGAGGATTAAAGAGATTTAGTTCATCCAGAAGATTCTGAATTGTTTTCCTGACCTCCATTGTCACCCAGTCCCATAGGGGTCTGTTCTGGGGAGGCATCAGAAGTCGAAGTTTAAAAGTCATTCCCATAAAGAAAGCTGTCTGTCTATTAGGATGTAAGTGAATCCTTGGCCATTTGTGTTCCCACATATATTATGAGTAATGTATCCTAATCGGTTGGGGAAGTGAGTGTCCGCTCTGTGTGGACTAAATGATAGATAAAAAGTAGAAATAAAGACAAGGATAGTTTTAAGGAATAAGATTATGTTTATTCTTACCAAAATCAAGTCTTCAATTTAATACATACATCTGACAGGATCTGGATTCAAATGCATAGAGCTTCTGCTGTTGGTCAAGTGTCGGTGAAACTGCTAACTTTCTGTCTTATTGTTATCTCTTTTATAGGCATAGATCTCAATACAAGTTAATGGCATTGCCCAACCTCTCTGTATCAATTTTTTTTCCTTTTCCGGCAGATGCTCATTTGTACCATCTTGTACCTTCTCCTTTCCTGTTCTAGTTATTTTGAAACATTTCCTTTCCGGCCAGGTGTCCATCTGTACCCAACTGTCTTTTCCGTATTCGTAAACATCTCTTGCTTTAGCTATTTCAAAACCTTGTACCATTTCCGTTACCCTGAACATCTTGTTTTTATTGTTTCCAAACTGTCTTAATAATAGTATACTAGTTTCACAACCCATTTTTATGATCTGTGTGCCATTTTATAGAAATACAAACTTCATTTTTCAAACCATTTTATCCATTATTCTATCATTATTGGTGCTATATTCCATCACAATGTTGTACCTGTTGGTGTCAAGACTCATTGTTCAAACCTGCCTTTTGCAGATTCTCAAATATGAAATCATTAGCTTGTTATTTGGCCTAGTCAGTACTTTTTCAGTTGTTTTTGGCTGTGTGGCTTTGCCCACCACTATTCCAGTGGTCGGTCTGAAGCCAGGCCACATATTAACATTCCCCTCTTCACCCTATCCCATAGGGTGACACCAGGGTTAATGTACCATGGTACCATCCATTCCAGAAGGTATTCTGTAAGGCCATCTATTTTTCTGAGTCTTAATGTAAACCGGCACTGTCAGATTTATTTGGTTTCAGATTATCATCTTGGCACCATTTCAATCATTTCAATTCAACTTATCTACACCTGTAGTTATACAAAAACTTATAGTAACTATAATAATATATTTCTTCAACCCTTTAATATGCAGGTTCTATCTTATTCTTACCTATGTGAGTATATATTGTTATTAATCATAAATTCTCTGGTTATATACTGATTATATCTTAAGTATATGTTTGCATAGATTTGCATAGATTATGTTGGCATTGACTCATTTATCACATCATCTTATAAAGCTTTACATTGTTATATTGTATCCCTGTATGCTATTACCTGATTATACAGTTGCAGACATCTCTCTAGTGTCTCTAGCATTTGCATAGCGATTGGTCCTTCTCAGAGGGAGATAGTCCAAGGTGTTATCTCCGGTGGTGTTGGGAAGGAGATTTTCGTACAGGACATATTGTCCTGTTGTTGTCTTTTTCATTATTGCAGTTTCAATTAAGCGTTCTACTAAGCCTCTAGCACAAGGGATTATGCAACATCCTACTAATACAAAAATTGCTACCACTATGATTATGGTCGTGGCTGCTGAAATGATAAATGTCTTCCATTTACCAAAAGCTCTATCCAACCAACCAGTCCAGGATGTGTCAACACCAGAGTTCTCTGCCAATTCTTGTGACAGTGAGGTTAAGCCTTCCAAAGCTCTGGTGATTGATCCATCTGGAGCAGTATTGTTGGGGATAAAGGTGCAACACTGTGTACCTATTTTCCGGCACACTCCGCCTTCCGATGCTAAAATCTGGTCAAGAACTAATCTATTTTCTAACGTCATTCTGCTGGTGGCGTCTAATTGCGCTGCAATTCCTTGAACTGCATCCCTGGTATAATTGACAAATCTCTGCTGGTTGTAATATATATAGTTGATCCAGTCTAAATTTTTATTTATAGTAGCCCACCAAAAGAAGGCTGATTCGAATCCTGCAGCTATTTGGTTTCTGGCTTTGAACTCATCAGGAACCCCTCTTGGAACTCCAATGGCATCTATATAGACTCGATCATCAAAAGATCCAGGCATTGCATTTCTCTTCACTCGTGAGGAAGAGCTGCTATGAGGAGGGAGCAAAGAGGCTATTATAATTGGAATTACCAATTTGACTAAGGCACATCTGCCTGTCCAACTCCTGTGAAGTGTATGGTGGATAGTACGGGTTCCACAATACCACCATACATCTGCTCTCGCCTGTGAAAACTCTGTGAGATTCAGATTTCGCAGAGTTCCTTTTTCTAGGGTTGTGTTACAATTGGTCAAATTTCCCAGAAACCGTGTATTTTTCACCCCATATCGTTCCAGACATGTATGATATCTGGTTGCAGGATCTGGAATCCTGAATGCGGGTGGAACCCTCAGCCGAGGGGGTAAGTAGGGGTGGTGCTCGTCAAGATGTTGACAAGACTTATTCACTTCAGTTGTTACCTGAAGCAACTCTAGCATTAACACCACATATTAACACCGCTTAATTGGACTGTTGTAATCTTTGGGTCTGGGGAAGGGAGGGCTTTAGGGAGGGGAGGGAAGGGGAGGAGAGGGGTTCAGTTAGAAGAAAGAACAGCGGGACTTGGGAGAGTGATTGTGTCTGATGAACTTCAGGTGGCCAAACAGGTAGAAAAGGCGACGCTCAAAGCCAAAAGTATGCTCAATTGTATAAGGATGACCAGCAGGAAAAAAGAGGTGATAGAGCCCTTGTATAAGTCTTTGCTGAGGCCCCATTTAGAGTATTGTGTTCAATTCTGGAGACCCTCATCTACGGAAAGATATAAACAGGATGGAGTCCGTCCAGAGGGCAGCTACAAAATTAGTCAGTGGCCTCTCTCATAAAACATATAGGGACAGGCTGATGAACCTCAACATGTATACGCTGGGAGAGAGGGGATAAGATAGAGACGTTTAAATACCTCAGTGGCATTAAAGTACAGGAGATGAGCTTCTTCCAAATGAAGGAAAATTCTGGAATGAGAGGGCGTAGGATGACGTTAAGAGGAAATAGGCTTAGGAGGAATCTAAGAAAATACTGTTTCACAGAAAGGGTGGTGGATGTGTGGAATGGTCTCCCGGTGGAGGTGGTGAAGACGAGGACTGTGTCTGAATTTAAGAAAGTGCGGGACAGGCATGTGGGATCCCTTAAGAAAAGGAGGAGTTACGGGTTACTATGAATGGGTAGACTGAATGGGCCATTTGGCCTTTATCTGCCATCATGTTTCTATTTGTTTGACTATGCCAGGGGGCTATAAGACCCTAAGCTCTTTGAGCTGTGTGAATTCTACTTTTCTTTTTTGCAGTTGTACTGTTCTTCTTTCAATAAACAGATTTGACATAAATGCACTTTATCCATCTGTGATCAGGTCCCTAACCTAGTTGATATGACAGTGGCTTTGGGAATCTTTGCTGACACAGGGGTACCTGACCAGCAGGAGCCATTACAATATGGACAACAGTCTTCCTTCTCTCTGAGATGCAGCTCAACCCAACCAGACCCAACACAGAAGGGATCTGAACCTGGAACCTCTGAATCATGGAGTCAACCAAGGATTAGTTTGAAAGTCTAGAGCCAAGTCATAAGATACGTTTTTTTTTTTCAGAAGGTTTGTTCTGTGTACTGCATATCTCCCTAGTGTTAAGAATTACTGTTTACAGTTTATAAATGCAAAACAAATTGCTGGAACTCTGCATTTCTACCAATAGTTCAGCTCTTCTGATTGTTTTCTTCACATTTTTTCACTCCATATACTCCTTCGCATGCGGGACAGCCTAAAGCTTGAAGTAGGATAGGAATTTCTGTGCTCCTTAGAAATATAAACAGCTGCCTCTCTTCTGTGTAATATACACTGGGTGTTGGTGTCACTGGGTCACAGAGAATGGTGCCTGTGTCCTGATGGCAGATAATGGTGCAGGGTGGCGTAGGCCTATGGACAATGTGTCCTTTTGTCGCTAGAGATCTCCAGAATGCAGGATCCTGGTCCGGAGCAGAAGGGGGCGGTCGGGGGTGGAGAATGCTAAATGTCAGCTAGACGTGAGACCACACTGCCAGCGTTACAGGATGGGGCTTCTTAGGGGAGAATGTCTTATCTGGCTCCCTATCTCTTACATTAAAGGGTTGACTTTTCACGGACCCTCCACTCATCTGGCTTGGGCTGGATCACATCATGGCAGTCAGTCCTAAGTGCAGCAGTTGGAAGCCAGATCGTTCCTTCCCTGGGGATGGAAGGACGGTCGGACTGGATTCTCTCTGCAGACCGTTTCCAGGTCCTTGACGCAACGCACGTTGGAAGCTGTTCCTGTGTGAGGACCTGCTCCCGGCTCAGTGGGGTCTCCCTCATCTCCTGTCCTTAGGACTCTGCTCACGGGATTTCAGGTTACTTCTCCTCTTCTGGATTTAGTGGCGTGCAAGGGGAGACACATTCAATGTTCAGCTTCCCTGTTCAGTTCCTAATTTCTTCCTGCAGGTACAGCTGGGGACCATATTTCAATGTTCAAAAAATTCTGAGCCAACCTCTCCTCCTCATAAAGAGCTCCTCTCCCAGCATCTGTGGAAGGGCAGAAACACTGGTCTTTTTCCTGTCCGATTTCCTTCAATGGTTAAAATATTCTAGTTCAGGAGGGAAGAGGACTTCCAGCCTTTTGTTTATTAAGAGCCCATCAGTTTGCAGCTTTTCAGCCTGGCCTCTCTAGACAGGTCCTCATCTTCCTTCCTCCCCATCTTATGGATTGCCAAAATCTTGAACTGCTGCTGCCTGACAGTTTTCGTGCATTGCAGATGATGGCAGGGGTAATAGACTGAACTGCCTGGGACATTAGAGACATGTGCAGAGCATGCTTTCTGCCTGGGGTGGAAGATGAAATATCGTCCAGGGTTTGGGATGAAACAGAGAGGCTAAGGTATCCTTCTAACACAGATGAACTTTGTTCATTTCCTTATAGTCCAGCTGCTCAAATCTACTGACCTGGGGAGGCACAGCCTGCTGTACTTGAAGGAGATCGGTCATGGCTGGTTCGGGAAGGTGAGAGTTTCTTTTTATTTACTCTTCTGCTGCAGCTTATTAGTAAGAATACGTATTTACAGTTCCCTGTTTTAGCCTTGGGTTATAGCAAAATATTTCTTGTGCAGTGCGTGTGACAGCAGGACACTTTCCTGTCAGAGACCCTTTCACAGTTTACCAGGGCTGACAAAGCCCTGAAGACATTTCAGACTGGAGACCCCTCATTATTCCTTTCCTGCTTTGAAATTGCATGCCATGTGAGCAGAGCAGTTGGTGTCTGAAGGCGCAATACAAGTTATATCTGGTGGTCGTAAGGTTAAATATAATTAATTTTAGGACATTAACACCACTAAGTTGTCTGAGAATGGAAACTCCGTTAATTGTTCCCAAAGGGAGTGTCCCAAAAGCTCAAGGAAAGTGTTTGTGAAAACAATCAGTCCTTGCTATAACAGCTGCTCGTAGCCCTTCTCTGGAAAAAGTGAATTGAGACTCCTGATTGGCTGATAGTGTGCCCAGGTTTATTTCTGAGTATTTAGTCCAGTAACAAGGTGTCCCCTGCAGAAATCAGCATGTGTTAGGGCAGGGAGATGGGAGAGAGTTCAAGGCCTGTCCTGTGTTTCTCTAGGTCCTCCTGGGTGAGGTGAACTCAGGTGTCAGCAGCACCCAGGTGGTGGTGAAGGAGCTGAAGGCCAGTGCCAGCGTCCAGGAGCAGATGCAGTTTCTGGAGGAAGCGCAGCCTTACAGGTGGGTGCTCAACAGGTATAGTGCGAGTGGAAACGGATTTGACCTCTTGTTAGTCCCACTGGCCAAGTTTGGCTAATGCAACTCTCGCTAATGCAATCTCAGTTTTTTATATATAGTTCTTTTCAGGTCCACCAAAGGACAACCCAGTGCAGTTTACGACCCTGCATCGCTCTCTGTGTAGAGGATTCTGGCATACAATTTATTGCTTTGGAAACATTCATGCAGATACCTCAAGGCATGGATGCCCTCAAAGCATATCACTTTTTGTAAAACTCAACAAAAGCCTCCTTTTCAAAAGGCTGAGAGGAGAAGCTTCTGACTAGAAGTCAGAAGCTGCCGTACTGATCTGTGTCATGTGCAGTGAAGCCTGAACGGTAGCAAAATAGGTTGGCCTTAGCATGAGACACACATATAATTTCAAAGGAAATGTAAAAATGTAAGATCGAAAATATAAATTAAATGAATAAACAGTAATTAGAACTAGGAATTAGACCAAAAGATGAAATGATGGCACCAAGGCAGAAGCATGTTAACCACCCCTTCCCTACCGCCCCCCCACTCCATGTCCAGAGTCAGTGGTAAGAATACCCTCTGTTATCAGACCTCGGGCCACTAATTAGATAAAATAGGACGCAGTAAACCCCACAACTGCCGCCTTTAAACAGTGTTCTGCAACAGAAAATGGACACCCAGGGCCCACATGATCATGTTGTATGAATATTTTAATGAATTTCGATGGGTGACTTCATATCCACCTAATAGCTCTGTTATGCTTCCGAATCATGTGTGCGAATTAGATTTTAAAAATACATGTTGGCTACATTTCTCAAGTGGGCTGCACTTGGACATCCCCGCTGTACATTCTTCAGTTACTCTGCTCATTTCTTAACATAGTAACATAGTAGGTGACGGCAGATAAAGGCCTGCATGATCCATCCAGCCTTCCCAATAAGATGGCCAGACAAACCATGCAACAACATTAAGAAATCTCACCTATGCAAAGACAAACACACACACACCCTCAGGAAAACTTGGGCGGCCCATTCGATTATGCCCCTCTATGGCTACTCTTATGTTCTTTGTCGTTAACTGATTAAACCAGCAATCCAGCAATGTTGCAGACTGACATTTTCCTTGCTATCAACCTTAAAGTATCTCCCCTTCCCAGCGAAGGGCTTCCTGTGTCCCGTTCATGAGAATTGTAGGTAGCATCAAGCACTATTCACAGAGCTAGTGCTTGGTGCCTCAGGATGAGGAACAAGTACAGTCGCTTAATTAAAGCTGATCAGCAATGGATTAATGTGAATAGCAGTCCTCTGGGGACTTGACATGAGAAATCCTATTCAGTTTGTGGGTCACTGTCTTTCTAATTGTTTAAAGAAAAGTAATTCTACAATCTTTGTAACTCATTATCCCATAAATGTATTACACCAAGGAAAAGCTAAAACTGTCCGGTTTTCCTAGGCATACAGCGCCACTAAGGGGCCCTTTTACTAAAGCCACGTAAGCATCTATCCAGCTCATTTTCGAAAGTGATCGCCGGCCATTTTCCGACATAAATGGGGAGATGGCCGGCGATCTCTCAAAAGCAGCGAAATCGGTATAATCGAAAGGTGCTTTTTTGACACCTTCGCCGCTTTCCCGTCGTCGAGCTGGCGAAAGTTCAAGGGGGCATGTCGGCGGCGTAGCGAAGGCGGGACATGGGCGGGCATGGGCGTGGCTACCAGATGGCCGGCTTTCGCGAATAATGGGAAAAAAAGCGGCGTTAATGAGTATTTCACCGCTTTTACTTGGTCCTTTTATTTTTACGACCAAGCCTCAAAAAGGTGCCCCAACTGACCAGATGACCACCAGAGGGAATGGGGATGACCTCCCCGTACTTCCCAAGTGGTCACCAACCCCATCCCACACTAAAAAAATTAAAAACCTTTTTTGCCAGCCTGTATGCCAGCCTCAAATGTCATACCCAGCTCCCTGACAGCAGTATGCAAGTCCCTGGAGCAGTTTTTAATGGGTGCAGTGCACTTCAGGCAGGTAGACCCAGGTCCATCCCCCCCCCCCCCCCCACCTGTTACACTTGTGGTGCTAAGTGTTGAGCCCTCCAAACCCCCCCCCCCCAAACCCCACTGTACCCACATGTAGGTGCCCCCCTTCACCCATAAGGGCTATGGTAATGGTGTAGAGTTGTGGGGAGTGGGTTTTAGGGGGGATTTGGGGGGCTCAGCACCCAAGGTAAGGGAGCTATGCACCTGGGAGGTATTTGTAAATATATATATATTTTTAGAAGTACCCCCTAGGGTGCCAAGTTGGTGTCCTGGCATATCAGGGGGACCAGTGCACTACGAATGCTGGCTCCTCCCACGAGCAAATGCCTTGGATTTAGCCGGGGTTGAGATGGCCGCTTTTTGTTTCCATTATCGCTGAAAAACAAAACCAGCCATCTCAAACCCGGCGAACTCTGGCATTTGGCTGGGTCAAACCGTATTATCGAAAAAAAAAGATGGTCGGCCATCTTTTTCAATTAATACGGTTCGGCCAGCTATTTGCGGTGCCGCCAAAATAGATCGCCAGCAATCTATTTCGCCAGCGCCGTTCGATTATTCCCCTCCACGTGCACCAAAATGGAGTTAGCACCTCACTACCGCATGGCTCGTGCGGTAATTTCATTTTGGCGTGTGTCCGATGCGCGCGTCTGAAAAATATTCTTTTTATTTTCGGGCTTGTGTAACTGACACGTGTGGGTCATTACCGCCCGGATTCTTTACCGCTTGGTCAAAGGCTGGCGGTAAGATCTCAGACCCAAAATGGACACGCGGCAATTTTGATTTTGCCGCACGTCCATTTTCAGCAAAAAAACCAAGGCCTTTTTTACAGGCGCGCTGAAAAATGGATTGGCTCGCGCCCAAAACCCGCGCCTACACTACCACAAGTCATTTTTCAGTGTGCCTTTGTAAAAGGACCCCTAAATTAGAAAGTGTGTCTTGTTAATTTCACGTTATCACGTCCTAACCCTGGAATGTGTGACTGATGTCGGTATTGAGACCTGTCATGGAATAAAATACACATTAGCTACCAGGAAGCAAGTAGAAAGCACAGCATGGAAATCTTTTCCTAACACTTTTCAGTTTTTTTCAGGCTGAATGAACAAGAATAGAGTCATAATTTTGAAAATATTAAGCAAACAGTTCCAGCTTCTTTCCACCCTCTAATCTGCTTTTTATCTTACTCCACAGGGCCCTGCAACACACAAACCTGCTTCAGTGCTTAGCACAGTGCGCTGAGGTCACACCGTACCTGCTGGTGATGGAGTATTGCCCGCTGGTGAGTACTGGCCACCCACAAAATCTCAGGTTACGGAACGAACCCTCGCCCAGGAAAAGATTCAGAGGCCAGACACAGGCCTGATCACGCCTTAGTAGGGTTACCATATTTTGTCCCCCCAAAAGGAGGACACATGCCCCGCCCCCACCACACACCCTGCCCCATCCCCTTTCACACCCTGCTCCGCCCCTTTCACGTCCTCGCCCCGCCCCCCTGTCACACACCCCGTCACCCCCCCTCCCCGTCACGCCCTTCCCCTTACCTTACGCACAGATGCAGGCCGTGAATTTAAATTGATGGCAATTAGCACCAATGATTGATTTAGGGCCCAATTATCGGTGCTAATTGGCTCATTATTCAATTTAATTGTGTGCCCAAATTTGCGCATGCAACTTTTAGAACCATTTCTAGAATTTGGGGACTGTTCCTGTAGGAAACATATTTATTGCAGTGATCTTGTTGTGATTATTAAATTGTTGGTTTGTTTGATGCTTTATATAGTGAAGGTTGTTGATTGTGTCCTATGTATACTCACTAGGCCTTCACAGATTATTTTTTATCAATTATGTTATAAATATTGATTTGTATTATTCAGTGTGCGTTTTCTAGCAAAAAAGGTGCCGGTACTCAAATGCTAGGTCACTCTTCAGGGGTGGGGTGATTACTGAGGGACCCACCCCCCAAATGCCAGGCCCCCTGCAACCAGTCACAGAATCTAAGGCAAGGCAGAATTTGGTGTGTAGAGCCTGAGCTCTTTCATTAATAAACTCAGGGACCATGGGTCAATTTTAGCAGACAGTGGAAAAGGTGCCGGTACTCAGTACCCCCAAGTACCCCCTCAAAAAAAGCCCTGCTTATATTTGCAACTAAGCATGTTTCATGAAGAAGCAGACTATAAAATCAAATAACTCTTACTGAGCCCCGCAGAGCCGGCGCCAAGCTGTCCAAAACTGTCCAGGGCAGCAGCAGTAATCTTTCCTTTCAAGATCAACCTCCCTGCTCTGCGTTTGTTGCGTCTGTCCAGCACTGTGTACCTACATTAAATATAGACACAGGGATGCAAGTGTCATAATTGTGTTAAAACATAGTAGATGACGGCAGAAAACGACCTGCACGGTCCATCCAGTCTGCCCAATAATTTAAACTCATATGTGCTACTTTAGGTGTATACCTGACCTTGATTTGTATCTGCCATTTTCAGGGCATAGACCGTAGAAGTCTGCCCAGAACAAGGCCCACCTCCCAACCACCAGCCCCGCCTCCCCCCACCGGCTCTGCCACCCAATCTCAGGATTCCTTTGTGTTTATCCCACGCAGTTTTGAATTCCGTTACCGTTTTCATCTCCACCACCTCCCGCATATACTTTTTTCCCCTGCACTCTGGCTTGTTTGTCCTCTCCCGATTATACACACTCCTCCTTCCTTTGCCCTCCCTCAGGTTTGCCTTCCCACTATCTTAGTGATACCCCACAAAATAAAGGATGAGAAATGTCTTAGCTAATAATATACAGAAGCTACACCCTGTGTGTAACAAAAGCCACGTTTTTTCCCCCATAGCTTAATCTTGCCAATGAAGCAGATAAGCTTTCAACAGTCACATAAAGGGCAGCAGGAAAGGAACATTAAAGCAAGTACTGTAGACGTTGGTTGGGGGTTACAGGTTCCTGCCTGTTTCTTAAGAGTAAAGGATCTGTGACTTTTCTGTTTTGCACAGGGAGACCTCAAGGGTTACCTCCGAAGCTGCAGAGCAGCTGATTCAATGGCTCCAGACCCCCTGACACTGCAGCGAATGGCGTGTGAAGTGGCATGTGGCCTTCTGCACCTTCACAGAAATAACTATGTGCACAGGTAGGGAGGGGCCGGGTAGGGGGGGGGGTGATGATATTCAGGGTCTGCTAAAAGTAAAGCGTGTATGATCATGCAGCCCTTGCTCAGAGGCTGGATATAAGGATGGATGACACAGCCATGTGAGTCCATAGTCCCTGTGACTACAGCGCAGCTCCCCAGCCCCCAACCACCTGACCAGTGCGCATTTGCTGAGCGCCACTATCGACTTTTCAGACCCATTTGATGACTTGTAGTTTTTACTGCAGCACAGGACAAAGAAGAGCTGGTATAACGTTAATAGTTTTTAGAGGAAATAAACCCCAGGAGGGACCTGCTGCAAAGACAGGACAGAGCAAGACGAGTCAAGGAGCAAGACATTGAGGGCACAGGCAGTCAAGACGATCACAGAACAGAGAGCGCAGGCCGGCAAGTTGATCCCTGATAGCATGTGGCACAGGCCATCCAATCGAGCACAGACTGGCAAGTTGATCCCCGATAACATGTGGCACAGGCTATGAAATCGATCCCTGATAGCACTTAGCACAGACCACCAGATCGAACACAGAAGGTCCAATCGATCAAGTCCCCACTAGGCTGCTATACTGCATATATCCGAATTTAAAGGGACGTGAAATCATAATTTTCACCGAAAAGTCAAACCTACAAGGATGCACCTATAGCTGTGCATAGAGACTCGGTGTCATGTTGTCATGATGTGCTCTCACTCTCTGATTTTGCTGCCTGTTCCTGGAGGGTCTTGCCATGCATGGGGTTTCCTGGCTCTGCACCAGCTTTCCTTGCAACTGTCTTGGTCATGGTCTGTAACAATATCCTGATGCTGACTGAGTGGGCTTTGCAGACTCCAGCATCAGTGATTTTGTTGTAGAGGGTGATCTGTGGCTTCAGTTTCTCTAGGATGATCATCCCTTCTTCTTTCCTGATGGCCTTCTGCATGGATCAGCGTCTCACTCCGCTTCCAGAGAATCTTCTCCGCTCCTGGCAAATCTCCAAGAACACAAGTTCTGCAGCCTGAACATCTGATCATACTCTGTAGCTCCTTTTCATGAGTGACTTTTGCATACTTCTCTTTTTCATTTCTCTGTAATGCTTTCCCACCCTGTGTGTTTCCAGCTTTCATCTCATTTTCTTCATTGCCTCTCCTTTTGATCCTTTCTCTTTTGCCCTATCGGAAAAAAATAATCTTCCGAGAGCCGCACAGCTAAAGCCATTGATCTTTTAAGCAAAAGATCATTTGTCCTCTGCACTGGCGTAGCGAGGGGGGCTGCCACCCAGGACGGGGCGGTTCGCCGTTGCACCCCCCCCCCCCCCGCCGGGTGCAGCACGATGACATACCCCCCCTCGGCGCATCGACACCCCCCATGACCCAGTGCCCACCCTCTTCCGTCCAACCAGCTCCCTACCTTTAAAAAAATATTGGAATCCTCGCGCCTGCACGTAAAAGAAATGTGCAGCGTCTCATCGGGCCTTCCCTCGCTCTGTCTGTCCCGCCCTCCGCTGACGCAACTTCCTATTTCCACAAGGGCGGGACAGACAGAGCGAGAGAAGGCCCGATGAGACGCTGCACATTTCTTTTACGTGCAGGCGGGAGGCGCTGCGCCTCGCTTCGGATTCCAATATTTTTTTAAAGGTAGGGGGAGCTGGTTGGACGGAGGAGGGTGGGCACTGGGGGGGGGGTGTCAATGCGCCAAGGGGGGGAGCTGGCAGGGAGCACCCCCCCCCCGAGCTGACACCCGGGGCGGACCGCCCCTCCCGCCCCCCCTTGCTACGCCACTGGTCCTCTGGCCTTTTTGATATTACTAGAAAGTGCTGGTGAGTTTTAATGAAGATACAGTGTGACTGTGTGACCAGAACAGATTCAGAGGAGGGCAAACAAGAGAGTTTGGCTGAAGAGATGAAAATTAAGGCTAAGACAGTGTTTCCCAAACCTGGTCCTGGAGGCAGCCCAGCCAGTCAGGTTTTCAGGATATCCACAATGAATATTCATGAGAGAGATTTGCATGCAGTGGATATTCTGAAAACCTGAGTGACTGGGCTGCCTCCAGGACCAGAAAAGTGTATTAACTTATGGAATATTAATCCAGACACAGAGGGTCAGTGCAGTCCACGCCCTGGACAAGAAGCAATTAACAGAAACATTTTATTCTCTTTATTTGTGTATTTGTGTCCACAGGGGGTGTTTGCGGCAGTCTGTACAGGTGAATGTGTCTCGTATATGAGAGTGACCAAGAGGAACATCCATGGGTGTCTGTGCAGTGACTGACTCTGAGTGATAGTTACATTAACTGCTGTTGAACCCTTGATCGTGTTACACTACTCTGAGCTCCACAGGCGCTAAATGGTTTTGAACTAACAACCTTTAATGTACTGTTCACATTTCTGATGACTAAGCAATTCGGGGGTCAATTTTCAAAAAGAAATGCTCAGCGCGTTTCAACTGAAAATTCGACAAAATTTAGACTTATACAACTTAGGAACAAAATTTACAGAATGCACGTAGCGAGTTGTGTGCGTAAATTCTAATTATTGCTAATTAGTGCTGTTATCAAAGCTAATCGGCTTGTTAAGCCAATTAAGTTACCTGCGTTATTATAGAATCCGCCTGCATTTCAGTGCAGATCTCTAGGCGCGCTTTATAGAATCCAGGGGTGAGTGCGTAATTGTTTTCCCTAATTTAACTGCAGCACTGTAGCTGTCCATGTTTTAGGAACCCAGTCCTAATCAGTTTTCAGGCAGGCTGATTTAGGCTCCTAACCCCTACGTTGGGCATCTAACCCTTTTGAAAATTGACTCATTGCATGCAGTCTCCACCCAATACCAGCCAAAGTCCTCTGCTGTTGGGATTTCCACCCAGAAACATTCTTGAGATAGAAAGCCTCCTTCCTTCAGCCTTGTAGTCACACCTGGGGAACTATGTGGTCTCCAAAACTCCCACACACTATCATGTCTGCCTAATTCTAGCATTGGTTCAAGGAGCAGAGGAGTGGCCTAGTGGTTAGAGCACTGGCCTTGCAATCCAGAGGTGGCCGGTTCAAATACCACTGCTGCTCCTTGTGATCTTGGGCAAATCACTTAACCCTCCATTGCCTCAGGTACAAACTTAGATTGTGAGCCCTCCTGGGACAGAGAAACATCCAGAGTACCTGAATGTAACACCTTGAGCTACTACTGAAAAATGTATGAGTTCAATTGCTCCTGGTGATCCAAAATCCAAATAAATAAAGAGGGTACCAGAGGCATAACAGACATTCTTCTCACAGAAACATCCACATTTTGGACACCCTTTACTGGGAGGCATAGCAAAGGACGTCCTTCACCCATACTGTGAAAAAAAAAAAAAAAAAGACATCCCTGAGCACTTGGACGTTTTCACCTGGACTTGTATTTTTCTAAGGTTGTAGACGTCTATTATACACGCAGCTTGTCTGCATGTATGAAGCCATCCTTGGCATAACGCTTGGCTGCTCTGCACTGGCTTCCCCTCCTTAGGAAGGAAATCGTGTGCAAATGAACTAACAGCGAGCAGCTCATTTGCATGCGATTTCCTTCATGCATGCCCGTTCCTTTCTGAATCGCTAAGGGATCAGTAAGGGAAGGGCTTTTTCCGTTCAGTTGGTGCATCAGTTAGTCCACTGCAGTGCCCCCCTAGAGTGCCCGGTTGGTGTGCTGGCTCGTCCCACGACCAAATGACTTGGATTTGGTCGTTTTTGAGATGGGCGTCCTCAGTTTCCATTATCGCTGAAAATCGGGGACGACCATCTCTAAGGTCGATCATCTCAACATTTATGTCAACCATCTCTAAGGGCGACCTAAATGTTGAGATTTGGGCGTTCCCGGCTGTATTATAGAAACGAATGATGGACGCCCATCTTGTTTCAATAATACGGGTTTCCCCGCCCCTTCGCGGGGACATCCTGCGAGGATGCCCTCAGGAAAACTTGGTTGCCCCGTTCGATTATGCCCCTCCACATCTTCTGACCTTGAGTAATAACATGTTCTGAGTTCTCAGCGCTGGTGTAATAACATCTGAACACGCAGGGCTGCTGTAAAGACATGTTCTGAGTGCAAAGTGCTGGTGTAATGATGTATTTAGGCCAGTGTAATAACAGCTGTACCCTTCTCTTCTATAGTGATCTGGCCCTACGAAACTGCTCACTCACTGCAGATCTGATAGTCAAAATTGGAGATTACGGTCTGTCTCATTGCAAGTACAAAGTAAGTGAGAGTCTGTGAGGAAGGGGGAGGTGGGGTTCAGAAGGTTTATTAGGAGCAGTTTCTTTAATATGTCAGTATTTAACATGTAAAGAATTTGAAAACAAAAGGAGAAAGGGACGGGGGGGGGGGGAGGGGGGGATCTTCCAGAACCAAAGTTGTATGAGCTCCATGGTGCAATGACATCCCAACTCCTCTGCTGTTCAATAAGCTTAAAAATGCAAAGGGACTGAGCCCTCTGGTATTAATTTTAAATGAGGGCTCACCAGATTCTTATACACATCATTACCTCCTTTTTCCTACTGGCCATTCCTCTCCCTATGCTCCCAAGCATCCTTCTAGCCTTTGCCCTCACCTTCTCTACCTGTTTGGCCACCTTAAGATCATTAGTAATGAAAGTGACGCAATACTACTTTATGTCTCATGTTGCAAATGAACTTTTTATAGTTGATTATCTAACTTATGTTATAATCTACTCTATCACTCAGGAACCTCTATGCAATACCATATTGTCTTATACTTCACCATGTATGCGCCTTAATGCAATACCATTTGTAATTCTCTACCTGGAAATGGCGATCGCTATTACGGCATAATCTAAGCCACATTGAGCCTGCAAATTGGTGGGAAAATGTGGGATACAAATGCTGCAAATAATAATCACATACGATCACACCCAAGTCCTGCTCCTCTTTCATGCACCACTTACATTGTTGATATCTGAATAAAACTGTGTGCTTGCCCTGTTAGTCCACTTACTGTAGGTCAAAAAAAACAAACTGAGTTAAGAGACCTCTGTTTAATATTAGAAATCTCTGACCCTTCCTCAGAGCCATTCAGAATGAGCTATGGATAATGTCTGAACATACAGGTAAATTGTAGAGTAGATGCAGTGCAGGGATGTCTCATACATGTTTGTATAGAGTGCTACGTACGTCTTGCATCTTCCTGCAGTCCCCCTTGGTTTATGGTCTTGAACCGGGTGGGGGTTTGGAAATCCAATAATGTGATGGCAGAAAGTGAGACAGGTCAACGAGAGTAGAGTAGGAAGTGGCAGCAGATAAGATGTGACATGACACTGCTTTCTCATACTAACTCTTCAGGAAGATTACTTTGTGACCACAGATCAACTGTGGGTGCCCCTACGCTGGATCGCTCCGGAGCTTATCGATGAAGTTCATGGGAATCTGCTGGTGGTGGATCAAACAAAGTCCAGCAACATCTGGTAAGGCATCTAAAGACTTGACTTGGTCAGCAGAACATTCCCAGTGCTCCCAATCCATTATACCTTCCAATTACAACCTGCGGAAGTCCAGCACTTGCTGTCTTCCTTAAAATGTCAAAATATCAAAATACCTAACAGATTCTCTGCTAACTATACTAGATAATCTAAATGGCTGTAAAGCAGATATTCAGTTGCACATGAGGGAAAAGTCTCAACTGCTATGGCTATGTTTGCACATGAATGTACATTGTATAGCACATAGAAAAAGTCATCATAGACTTGAAAAACCCTCTAGTATATACTCAAAAAATATTTTTTTAATTTTTTAAATCAATCTGTGTGTAGGTCTAATTAGACTTGAAACTCTGTGATCATATCAAAATAATATCAGAAAAATGACGATAACAAAAATAACATCACTTAGCTTATCACGAATCATGGAATGATGTCGTTCTAATAAGGCGGTGGATCCAAAAAAATATATATTATGAATGCATTGGTTCCTGATAACAAAAATAACATCACTTAGCTTATCACGAATCATGGAATGATGTCGTTCTAATAAGGCGGTGGATCCAAAAAAATATATATTATGAATGCATTGGTTCCTACGGTCCCGTTTCGTAAATCTTCATCAGGGAACCCGCTAATTCATGGAACCCCGCACCTAAATCGCTGTCAATCAATCAGAACAAAAGAAGGTATAACTAAACACGGACAAATCCATTGAAACAAATAGTGAGATCACAATTATCATAATCCCTTAAAAGCAACATCATGTCGTTTTACCTATATTTGCAATGCAATTCCCACGAAACTCGTGTCTTCTGGAAAGAATTGTTGGCGTCCTCACCTGACTTCAGTATGAAATTAAAGAAAACTTTACCCAATCAATGACTGGAGCGTCATGTGACGCAAAGATCGCTTTGACCAATCATCGACTGCCACATCAGTAATCAATTTAAATTTAAAGGGCCATAGACTGACCTCTGTTGTCACAATCCAACACTGAAACAACATTCTCTTTCAAAGAAAAAACATTCTCTTTCCAAGAAAAAGTATAATCCCAATCTGATGTATTTATAGGAATGCTCCCCATTGTATGGTTGAATTCAAACCACTAGGTTCCAAAGTCTGTAATCTGTGGATCCATCTTTGTTCTGCCTGAAGTAACAGTTTGCTTCGATCTCCACCTCTGATGTGTGCCACCACATGATCTATCACTGTGCATTGAAAATGTTCGAAATTGTGCTTGAACTCTTTGCAGTGAGAGACTAAAGGGGCTCCACATTTTAAAGAATTAATACAGGACTTATGTTCACTCAATCTCGTTTTTAAACTTCTGTCTGTCTTGCCGATATATAGTTTTTCACACGGACATTTGAGAAAATAAATCACGTGATCGGTCTTGCATGTAGTCAAATGTCTGAATTTATATGTTTTACCGTCTATTGGATTGCAGAAACTGTCATTTTCAATCATAATATTACAGAAAGAACAGGATCCACATTTGGTGTGAGAACCTGTAACGGTGTTTTTTCTGACCACAATATCTGCTGGACATAAAAGTTCCCTTAAATTGCGTTCTCTTGAAAAAGCTATCTGTAATTCAGAATTGTTGAATAAAGGATGTTGTTGTACAAAATGCAAAAAAGCAGATCCTCAGTTGGGCACATTCTTTATGCAATCACGCTAATTGTGTCTTTAATCGACGCTGATTTTTCTGGCGCAGTATTTAGAATTTGGCCTCACCCAGCCGCTTACGAAAATCCATATTGCATACAGACTAGAAACAGAGGAGCGATATTCACAAGCACTGATGACGCCAGGGGTGTAGCTAGGTGGGGCCACGGGGGCATGGGCTCCCACAGATTTAGCCCTGGCCCCCCTCTACTTATAACCCCCCCCCGCCACCACCGACCCTCCCCCACCACTTTCGACCCCCCCCCTCCCACCACCACCACCACCGACGACAACCCTCCCCCACTGCCGCCACTACCAGGTACATTCAGTCTGGCCCAGTATGGCAACACTTATGTACTTATGTACATCAAAACAATTCTTTAATCACAGAGGATCAAAATGTACCACATACTAGAATTCCCAAAATGAAGCTGCTTTTTAAATAATATTGCTCCAATCTGATCTCCTTTTTTCGTGGTGGATCATCAGAAGGTGAATATCCCAGTGAACTAAGAATACAATTTCACCATGAATCATGATCAGTCCTTTTTATATTTTTTTATTTCACCTTCCAGTTTCTTTAATTATTTTTTAATAGTATCTATGATAGGAAAACGTATCTTTAAAATAAACAAGAGACCAGCTACTGACATGAGTCAAGTAAACCTGGCCATCAGCCTATGCCTCCTTCAGCACGAAGCAGACTTGGGAGCCCCTTGCAGTGTGGGGGGGTCCAGAGCAATTGCCCTATTTGCCACCCCCTAACGCCGGCCCTGCCTGCACAAGGGGAGTTGGTCACCTTTATGATGACCATTCATGGTGAAAATGTATTAGTTCACTGGGATAGTCACCTTTTGATGGTCCTCCACAAAAAAAGGTGTAATCGTATTTAAAATATATCTGGATACATGCTTGCAAAAGAAAAGATGGTATATGTAAACCGCTTTAACTGTATCTACAGAAAGGCAGTAAACATAGTAGATGACGGCAGAAAAAGACCTGCACGGTCCATCCAGTCTGCCCAAGAAGATAAATTCATATGTGCTACTTTTTATTTGTACCTGTCTTCTTCAGGGCACAGACCGTATAAGTCTGCCCAGCACTATCCCCGCCTCCCAACCACCAACCCCGCCTCCCAACCACCAGCTCTGGCACAGACCCTATAAGTCTGCCCAGCACTATCCCCGCCTCCCAACCACCGGCTCTGGCACAGACTGTATAAATCTGCCCAGCACTATCCCCGCCTCCCAACCACCAGCTCCGCCTCCCACCACCGGCTCTGGCACCTGTGGAATAAACATGTGGTATATTTTATAGAAAAAATACACACGTGTATGTGCCTTTATGAAATAGGCTCCTATAACTTCTCCCTTCCACAATTTTAAACCTGCTCCAAAGCAGAAGGGTATATTGTACAATTAGTTGTGTATAGTGTATGAACGTGTGTTTTCACTTTAGCACACTAGAGGGAGCTCCAGAGCTGGTAGCAGACCTCTGAAAGAAAGTGATTTCATGGAAACACTGGACGCTGTAGTTCATGGGAATCCTGAATGCACAGATGGGCCGATGATCAGAAGCAAACACAGGCCCTAGAGGCTGCTAGTGCCATACTAGCGCCTGCATTTGTTACTGTCCCATGATCAGAGCCCCCGAGAGCGTGAAACAACGCACTCGCGGGCTCTGAACGCAACTAGCATGCAAATTCCTCCCCAATGATCAATGACCAGCGCACCAAACATTGGCTCACTGGCCGGAGCAAACCTTCACGCCATCTTGGAGCTGACGTCAGGGTTTGCAGACCATTGGGGAGAAATTGTGAGCCCTATCCAGTATGCATTTGCATGCTAGCAGGCCCCCATTCCCCCCAATGCAGCAGCCTGCACCCCCCCCCCCCCCCGACACCCCCCCACCAGTGACACGGGGGCTGGAGATCCAGAGGTCTCCATCCCCCCCCCTGGTATCCCCTCACACAAAGGGAACCCTGGTGGCCCAGTAGGCCACGAGTCAATCCCCACCCCAGCCCCCTGGTGGTCTTAGTGGCCCTTCCCCACCTCCATACCTTCATTGGCGGAGGGAAGTGGCCTCCCTTCTCTTCCATCGGCGCCACCCTGAAAATGGCGGCGCCCTGCCCAGTGCATCCTGGGATGCATTGGGCGGGGCTTCAGACCATATAAGGGACTCGATAGAGCGGTTTGGTAAAAGAGGCCTTAAATGATATAAAACAGAGAAAAATGAAAGAACATAAATTCTCAACAAAAAAATTAGATAAAACTAAAAATCAAAACATGATAACTCCGAATACCTTTACATAACTCATCAACATCATGTATAGTGAAAAGCCTTTCACATTTTCCTAAAATCAGCTCCCATTAGAGGAAGCTGTTTACAAAAAAGAAAGTGCCTTCAACTTTTTCCTAAAATTGAATATGTCAGATTGGTTCCAAATTTTGGCTGGCAAAGAGGGGCATAATTGAAAGGGGCACCCAAGTTTTCCTGAGGACATCCTCACAGGACGTCCCAGCAAAGGGGCGGGGAAACCCGTATTATCGAAACAAGATGGGTGTCCATCTTTTGTTTCGATAATACGGTCGGGGATGCCCAAATAGCAAAATTTAGTTTGACCTTAGAAATGGTCATCCTTAGAGATGGTCGTCCCTAATTTTCAGCAATAATGGAAACCGAGGACGCCCATCTCAGAAACGACCAAATCCAAGCCCTTTGGTTGTGGGAGGAGCCAGCATTCGTAGTGCACTGGTCCCCCTCACATGCCAGGACACCAACCGGGCACCCTAGGGGGCATTGCAGTGGACTTCAGAAATTGCTCCCAGGTACATAGCTCCCTTACCTTGTGTGCTGAGCCCCCCCAACCCCCCCCCAAAAAACCCTCTCCCCACAACTGTACACCACTACCATAGCCCTAAGGAGTGAAGGGGGGCACCTACATTTGGGTACAGTGGGTTTCTGGTGGGTTTTGAAGGGCTCACATTTACCACCACAAGTGTTAACAGGTAGGGGGGGATGGGCCTGGGTCCGCCTGCCTGAAACTGCTCCAGGCACCTGCATACTGCTGTCATGGAGCTGGGTATGACATTTGAGGCTGGCAAAAAATATTTAAAAAGGTTTTCTTTGAGGGTGGGAGGGGGTTGGTGACCACTGGGGGGAGTAAGGGGAGGTCATCCCCGATTCCCTCCAGTGGTCATCTGGTCAGTTCGGGCACCTTTTTGAGGCTTGGTCGTAACAAAAAATGGACCAAGTAAAGTCACCCAAGTGCTCGTCAGGGAAGCCCTTCTTTTTTCCATTATCGGTCGAGGACGCCCATGTGTTAGGCATGCCCCAGTCCCGCCTTCGCTACACTTCCGACACGCCCTCGTGAACTTTGGTCGTCCCCGCGACGGAAAGCAGTTGAGAACACCCAAAGTCGGCTTTCGATTATGCCGATTTGGCGACCCTGGGAGAAGGACGCCCATCTCTCGATTTGTGTCGAAAGATGGGCGTCCTTCTCTTTCGAAAATAAGCCTAAAAGCTTTCCAAATCTTTCGCCAAGTCCTGCCCAAAGTGTTTCTCTGCACGGTGATACAGAGAACCGTTTGGTTAAGAAGAGATTAATTATAACTCTTTTGAGGTAATGATGTTTTTCATAATGATCTGCGGTATGTCAAATAAATATGAAATATAAAAACCTGATATTTTGAAATACATTCTTCCACTTAAGATACAGCAGAGAAACTCCTTCAGGCAGATATTGCATTGATATGACCCTTTTTGTCCTGATGAGGGTGCTTAGTAAACCATAGCCTTGAAGTCAAGAGTTGGGTATTGTGTAGCACCTTGATCTTCACTGCCAGGTCTTCAATGGCTGCCAACAGGACAGGTTTTCAGGATATCCCTAAAGAATAGGCATGAGAGAGATTTGCATACGTTTAAGGTGGTAGACGTTCAAATCTCTCCCATGCTTATTTGTAAGACTTTACTGCTTGGTTTTCTCTGAGCTGCCTGGCGTGAACTTGCCTTGCCTTAGGTCAGCAGGGCTATAGTGGAAGGGCTGGTATTGGCTCTCGGTGCCTAGTCTGTGACCACTTGTTTCATTCCTCAATTTCTTAAGCTGTTCTAGCTAGAGTAACTCAATTTGTCTCTTTTCTTATGTACAGGTCTTTGGGGGTGACTATTTGGGAGCTGTTTGAATTGGGAAACCAGCCTTACCACCACTACACAGACAGGCAGGTCCTCACCTACGCCGTCAAGGAGCAGCAGCTCAAACTACCCAAGCCTCAGATGAAACTGTCCCTGTCCGATCGCTGGTGAGCAACTCAGGAGCTCTGCTATCATCACGTTTGTGTTTCTGTCTGTGAAATGCTGGAGTCGATATTCAGGTGATTTAATTGGGTAGGAGCCGGGGCGATCCAGGCACAGGGCTAAGATGGAACTGGGAGTTAACCGCGTACCGCTGGGTACGAGCACGGAATACCATCCGTACCCGGATAACTTTCAGCAGCCGCCCATGTATCGCAGATTCAGTGCTGGTATCGCTGAGCATCCAGGTCCCAGATCTGTATTCACACACACGTAGAGGGGCATTTTCGATATGACGTCTAAGTCCGACTTTGGACATTTTGCAAAAATCGTCCAAAATCTGAAGAGAAAAGAAGGTCATTTTTAAAAAGAAAAACGTCTAGCTTTTTTTTCGAAAATACCTTTTTGAACAAGGTTTTGTGGTTTGGACGTTTTGTTTTTCGATCCATTTTCAAAAAAAAAAAAACCGCCCAAGTGCAAATCGCACAAAATCAAGCCATTGGGATGTAGGAGGAGCCAGTATTTTTAGTAGACTGGTCACCCTGGCATCCCAGGACAGCAATAGGGCAACCCTAGGGGGCACTGCAGTGGATTTCAAAAACATCTCACCGTTGCGCCCTTATTTTGTCTTCTGAGCCCCCCCCCCCAAACCCACTACCCCCAACTGTACACCAGTACAGTAGCCCTTATATGTGGGTACAGTGGGTTTCTGCTGAGTTTTGGAGGGCTCCCAGTTTCCACCACAAATGTGACAGGTAGAGGAAGATAAGGATTTGAGTCCCCCATGCCATGGTGCACTGCACTGACGACTGCACTACTCCGGGAACCTGGCTCTAACATCTGAGGCTGTCATAGAAGCTGGGAAGTCATATTTTTATTCACATTTTGAGGGGGGTTAGAGGGGGTCAGTGACCACTGGGGGGGGGGTATTGGGGGGGTCACCTCTGATTCCCTCCAGTGGTCACCTCTGATTTCCTCCAGTGGTCATCTGGTCATTTAGGGCACCTTTTTGTGCCTTATTCGTTATAAAAACAGGTCTAGCTCAAAACGTCTAAGTTTTAGTCCTGGATGGTTTTGTTTTGTTCCATTATGGCTGTAAAACGGCTGTGAAATGTCCAAGTCTTAGGAACGCCAAAATCCTATCCTTAACACACACCCAACATGCCCCCTTATGTTTTGAAAGCACTTCTGATGAACGTCATAGAAAAACCTCTAAAAATTGATTTTGAAAATATTGATTTGGACGTTTTTGTGAGAAAAATGAGCTCCTTAGTATTTTAAATGCACTTTTCTATCTAGTGAGGTCCTCATTGTCTGTCTGCCCCCCCCCCCCCCCACTCCTCTTTTCCCTTTTCTCAGGGTAGTCTTTATCCATCTGTCTCTCTTTCTTCCTCTGTTCCTGAAAGTCAGAACCCAAAAGTGAGACAAAAGAGATGAGCCACGTGTGGGTGACAGGAAGAGCTGTGAAGAATAGTAATGATTAGGGGGCCCTTTCACTAAGCCACGTAAGCGTCTACGCGCGCCCAACATGCGCCAAAATGGAGTTACCGCCAGACTCTGGCGGTAATTTCAATTTTGGCGCACGTATTTTTTTATTTTCGGGCGCTCGTAACAGACACACGCCAAGAGGCAATTGTAGATCATTACCACCTGGTTACCGTGTGAGTCTTTACCGCCAGGTCAATTGGCTGGTGGTAAGGTCTGAGACCCAAAACGGATGCGCGGCAATTTTCATTTTGCCGCACGTCCATTTTCGGCAAAAGAAAAAGGACTTTTTTTACAGGCTCGCTAAAAAAAAATGGATCGGCGCATGCCCAAAACCCGCGCCTACGCTACCGCAAGCCATTTTTCAGCGCGCCTTTGTAAAAGGACCCCTCAGCTAGGAGAGCACAGCGCAGCTTGTGAATTTCAGCTGAAGCCCTCAAACAGGCTCATTTTATTCCCCAGCTGAGAGAGGGTGTCTATTTTTAAGTGATCTGTGGGTATCCAATCCTAGGGGTGTTGTGTGTGGGAGCTGCGATCTGTAATGTGTATTTGCAGTGGTGTTCCTAGGGGGGCGGACACCCGGGGCGGCGGCGCCCCGACCCCCCCCCCCCGGGTGCAGCACCCCCCCCCCCCCGATGCGGCACCCCGCCCCCCCCCCCGGGTGCACCGCGGCCCCCCCCCCCCGGGTGCAGCACCCCCCCCCCCGATGCAGCACGGAACCCCCCCCCGGGTGCACGCCGCTGGGGGGGGTGCCGCAGCGCGCGCCTGCTCAGAGTTCCCTGACCGCGCGTGCGCTGGAGCTCCCTCTGACCCAGAACAGGAAGTAACCTGTTCCAGGGCAGAGAGAGCTGCGGCGAATGCGCGAAGTCAGCGAACTCAGAGCAGGCGCGCGCCGCGGCACCCCCCAGCGGCGTGCACCCGGGCGGACCGCCCCCACCGCCCCTCCCTTGGTACGCCACTGTGTATTTGTAAAATATATTAATCTAAAGTTTATCGGAACTGTGCCTCTAATGATAAATAATTCTGTAAATTTCTGGTTTATCTTGTCTTCGCAATGTTACTCTGAAGACTTATTTCAATTGTTCTTTACTGCATAATAATGTTGTAAAGAAACCTCAGACCGTATTGTACTAGGTAACCTATTCTATAATGCAGGAGCCAACCAAAAAAATGTAGCATCGCACGTGGAGGCTACATGAACCCTAGACAGGTGAGGAATGATCTAAGCAGTCACCTTGGTATATCTGGAACTGGCATTGATGGCAGATACACCGCTTTACGAAAGTATCCCATCATATGAGCCAACGCCAACACCTTAAAATCAATTTGAAACTTTATAAACACATTCTGTCACATGATCTCTGCAATGCGGTGTATAACTAGAGGCATTACTATAAACCATATATAAAGTAAAATATACATTAAATCTTGTGTTTACTGTTCTCGTGGATGACATTCAGAAAAAAACCAGGAAGTTGTGCAGGCAACTTTACCTTCCACCATGTTGGTACTCTAAGCAGCAGCCATACAGGTGATTCTTCCTGTGGAGGCCAGTGAAAAGAAGGGTGATCAATGCCATCCGTGATCTATTTTACTGACAAAGAGCAAGGCGTGTTTGCTAGGGCATGTTTACAACAATGGGAAAATATTCTGGTTCCGATGAATGAAATATGTCTGTTCTTTCAGGTACGAGGTGATGCAGTTCTGTTGGTTACAGTCTGACCAGAGGCCAACGGCAGAAGAAATCCATCTTTTGCTTTCCTACCTGTGTGCCAAAGGAGCAACCGAAGCTGAGGAAGAATTTGAGAAGCGCTGGAATTCCATGAAACCCAGCGGCAGCGCTGGTGCCAGCACCAGCCACCAAAACCCAGAGGTCTCCTCCTTCCCCCTGCTGGATGACTTCCATGCGGACGGTGATGATATTCTAACAGTCACAGAAACAAGTCATGGACTCAACTTTGAGTACAAGTGGGAGCACACCAAGCCTGAGACATTGTCTGGGACTGTGAGTCCCAGCAATGCACAGTACCAAGACATGTACTATTCTAGCGCTTCCACAGGACGCCTCAGCCTTGAAGTCTCACCTTCCTGCTATGAATGCAAACAGGGCTGTCAGAGTTTGCACGCACCAGGTGTCGTCCCCATCCTCAGTGCCCACAGTCCCTCAGTAAGCAGTGAGTATTACATCCGCATTGAGGAGCCTTCAGAATGCAATGCAGGACTAGATTATACCATGGGCTCCTACAGTCCAGAGTATCAGCAGGAATCGCCTACAAAAGCACCATGTTGGTGTGGGAAAGAGGAAAAAGGGAGCTTGTGTGATTCTGATAATAGCCCCACGGTATCTGTAACCATGGAGCCACTGCTGGCGCAGGATCCTCTAACCAATAAACCCTGGCAAGACTCTGATTCCTGCACATCTTATAAAAGCAGGAATAAAGTCATGAAATACAATGAACAATCCCCAGCCAACGGTGTGGATCAGTGTCTTCTAGAGAAGTCCTCAGAGATGAACCAAGAGTGGTCAGTTCCAAGCTTCAGGGAAACCTTCTTCAAGGACCCTTTGGGGGTCTCATGTTCCATGAGTCACTTGTGTAGGGAGAGGGACCCTGTCCAGCTGCAGGAACAGGAGGCAATCTCTTTCCCAGACAGGTTTCTGGAGCAGGAAATGCAGAAGGCAGTAAGTGGGGGCCAGAAAGGAAATAAGGCAAAAAGTGAGGGAACCGAGTCCGTCACTGTTGAGGTCACAGATGAGGAAAGGGGTCAGAATACAGACTGTGAGAGCAGAAGGTTTGAGGAAGACATTACAATGACTCAGAGGATGCACTGGGCATCCAACAGCTCCGCCAACAATAACATCAGCACTTGCTCTGCACTGGTCAGTGAGCATCCTGACGCTTGGTGCCACAGACATGTAACCAACTGTAAGGGACTGGTCACAGAACCCTCTGGACCTGAGCCATGGCAGAAGACCGATCTGTCTGATGTGTTATTGAAGAAGAATGGTTCTGTATCAGAAGACCACCAGCCAGCACAAGAGCTGTTCTGTGAGGAGAACAGCTTCACGATGAAGCAGAGGGATTGTGGAACTGTATCTTCTGCAGAACAGATACTAGACCCGGAGAGGGATCAAGATGGCTCACCTGGTCTCCCTTGTGCTTCTCAGTCAAACAAAGATGAGTTGGGAAGATTTCAAACATATCCCAGGAACTGTGTTCAGAAGCTCCACATTCTTCACATGTGAGTGCCACTCAGACTGTTGCTTTTAGTCCATGTCTACCAGCAAAAGAATCAGAGCTAGTGAAAGAAGATGAGCAGCATTCAATATTTACTGTGGAGCCTTCGGAGGCTACAGCTAGTCCTAAACCAGAGCCATGTTATACACAAATGTCAAATCTTACAAAAAATTCAACTGCCCCTCCTGGGACAGCATCAAACCCACTAGAGACTGGGAAAGAAGGGTCTCCAGTGTCTGTTTCTGACTCTGCTGCCATGAGCTCACAAAATCTGAAAATTCATCTGAGGCTGCAGTCATGCTAGGAGAAATGCCTCCAGAAGTCAACAAAATTATAGATAGTGAATTGGAAGGGTTTTCAGAGAAGACTGCTTCCAGTCTGAGTTTCAATGAGATGGATACCTGCAGTGATGATGAAACAGCAGAGCTGACTTCCGGAGTCTTCATGGATTTCTCTTCCGATTTTCCCGAGAGAGCTGATGTGGCTCCACCATTTAAATCTCTTCAGAAACAAGTGGGGACACCTGATTCTCTCGAATCACTGGAAATACCATCCACATCAAGTTCCTGTGAGGTCTTCAGTCCCACCACATTCAATCCATCAAGTCAACCCAAAGCACTGGATAGTGGGTACAATACAGAAAACTTTGAGTCACCAGAATTTGTCCTGAAGGAGCCTCAAGAGGGAAGGGATCCAGAAGTGCTCAACCAAGTGGCCACAAGTCCCAGCGGTCTAACCATAAATGAGCTCAGTGGCCCCACCGTGGAGATACACATGTCTTCATCTTTAAGCAGTGAACTCCACAGCCTGGATGAGAAGAATCCCTATAGGGATTCTGCCTACTTTTCAGATTATGACACTGATGTGGACAAATACTTGAAGGAGGAGGAGGAGGAAGAGGAGGACACTTCAGAGTTTCATGACATTGTGTGTAAGTCCCCTGTGAAAACATCTGAACTAGTCCTAGGAGAACCAAAGTCATCAAAAGTGAATGTGGGTATCTTTGAACAATTGGTTTCCAAAAGTAACAGTAACAAATGCCCCATATCCAATGATGATTCCTGCAATAAAAAAGATGTTGTTCCAGACATTCCTGCTTTTTTCAGTGGTGACACAGCTGCAGAAAGTTTTGCCTTTATACACGAGGAACCAACTGCAAAGCAACGTAAAACTCAAGACCTCTCCTCCCCCACAAAGATGACTTTGGAAAGAGAAATTAGTGGCAGCTCTAAAGTGACTGTGAGTGAGGATTGCCTGGATGATGGTTTAGGCTTGGAAGAGAACAAAGAGGTACCTGATGGTAGTTACTTTCCTTCCAGTGATGCTACACAAATTGTATCATCAAAGTCCTTTTCCTTCCCTTCTGGCCAGCTGAATCTAGAGGCAAAGGGTGTGATGAGTTTGAAAGAGATCACAGCAGAGTCTGAACTAGACCCAGACCAAAGATCTAACGTAAACATTAGATCAACAGAAATCAGTGGGGTGACTTCTGAGATGCCCTGCCCATTAGCCATGGAGGTCTGTGGAGATCAGTGCGAGCTACAAGAGTATGTAGAACAAGTAGATGGTGCCCTGTCTGAAACGCAGGCCCCACAACTGTCCTTGGACCTGCTGCAAAGGAAGAGTTCACCTAGGCAAGACAGAGGCAATGAGGCAGACGAGGAAGAGGAGGACACAGAGGATAGTGATGAGTCGGATGAAGAACTGCGTTGCTACAACATTCAGGAACAGAGCGAGGAGAGTGAAGATGAAGCTTCAGTTGTCCCTGTCGTTGTCAGTGTCAACAGCAACACCAGGCGTCTTCGGAGCCTTCTGAAGATGCCAAGTTTACTGTCCCAGTCCTTCTGTGAAGAACTGGAAAGGAAGAAGAAGGTGGTTTCTTTCTTCGATGACGTCACTGTCTACCTTTTTGACCAGGTAAAGATAAACTTGTTTTGAAGAGTTGCACATTTATAATAAATCAAAAATACTGTGACCCAATTGTTGACTTGTCAGAAGATAGATAATATGAAAAAGCTGAAAAGTGAAACTAGAAAGAGGGAACCATCATGGGATGTTATTGGTAAGGAGAAGAGGTTAAGGAATGTTCTATCCATATGTGGTCACCATCCTTGGATATTATTAACGGAATAACTCCAGAGTATATCAGACATTAGGACACATCCTCATGTGAGACTCTGTCTGGATGTGAAGCTTTTCGCTCAGCCTGAAAACATAGAACTTCATGTTTTCTTACGTACATGGACTTTGGTGATTCTCCAGCATGTTAAGTGACTGTCACCACATTCAGATAAATATACAGGGCCCAATATTCATAGTAACATAATAACATAGTAGATGACGGCAGAAAAAGACCTGCACGGTCCATCCAGTCTGCCCAAGAAGATAAATTCATATGTGCTACTTTTTTATTTGTACTATCCTCTTCAGTGCACAGACCGTATATGTCTGGCCAGCCCTATCCCCGCCTCCCGACCACCAACCCCGCCTCCCAACCACCAGCTCTGGCACAGACCCTATAAGTCTGCCCAGCACTATCCCCGCCTCCCAACTACCAGTCCCGCCTCCCACCACCAGCTCTGGCACAGACTGTATAAGTCTGCCCAGCACTAGTCCCGCCTCTCAACCACCAGCCCTAGCATAGACCGTATAAGTCTGCCCAACCCTATCCCCACCTCCCAACCACCAGCTCTGGCACAGACCCTATAAGTCTGCCCAGCACTATCCCCCCCCTCCCAACTACCAGTCCCGCCTCCCACCCACCGGCTGTGGCACAGACCGTAATAAGTCTTCCCAGCACTAGTCCCGCCTCCCAACCACCAGCCCCGGCACAGACCGTATAAGTCTGCCCAGCACTAGTCCCGCCTCCCAACCCACCAGCCCTAGCACAGACCGTATAAGTCTGCCCAGCAGTATCCCTGCCGCCCAACCACCAGCCCCGGCACAGATCGTATAAGTCTGCCCAGCACTATCCCCGCCGCCCAACCACCAGCCCCGGCACAGACCGTATAAGTCTGCCCAGCACTATCCCTGCCGCCCAACCACCAGCCCCGGCACAGACCGTATAAGTCTGCCCAGCACTAGCCCCGCCTCCCAACCACCAGCTCTGCCACCCATTCTAGGCTAAGCTCCTGAGGATCCCTTCCTTCTGCACAGGATTCCTTTATGTTTATCCCACGCATGTTTGAATTCCGTTACCGTTTTCATCTCCACCACCTCCCGCGGGATAATGCTGAGCTCCTAAATTTTGTGATCTATTTTCAGCTGAAAATTCATCTTAATTTAGGAGCTTAAACCTTATGCTCATAAATTTAAACCTGGGATGTTTGACCACGGAAAAACAAATCCTGGAGACAGTGATCTTGAAAATGCTTATTATTTGTTAAAAAGACTCGACACAACTGTTGTGTTTCGGCCATCAGGCCTGCATCAGGAGTCTTAGACACCTAAAAGAACAGCTGATCTGTGCGAAGGATGACGAACGATGTAGTAGTCTGTAGGCAAAATGGTCTTTAAAAAGACCTTTGATTAAACGCAGCTTGTAAACAAGTCTGGTATCGTAAGCAGCATGGAAAAAAACTCTACTGGACATAAATTTAAACCTGCCATTTGTTTGCCTAGATTTATGGGTTTAATTTCTGAGTCTAGTTCTGAAAATGAGTGCTAAGGTCTCAACCTCTTTTCCCCGTTCTAAATCTGCCCCCGTTACCACTCATGTGTATGCCCCTAAATGTAAGAGTTTAGGGACATTTTGAGTAACAATTTATGCACTTCAGCAAATTTTCCAAGAGGCCAGTTTATGAGCACAACTGGACTAAGGCTCCTGTTGACAAACCCACGCTGTGGGCTGGCGCACAGCATTGCCGACACAGCCCGATCAGAGTGAATGGGCCGTGTCAGCACTAGTGTACCACCAGCCACTAGCATGGCTTTGTAAATAAGGGAGTTAGTGCGCGTTAAATACTGAGCATCCTATTTTATACCTCTGGGCCACATGGCACAGCACATGCTAATGTTCGTTAACACATGCTAAACTTTAATAAAAGTAACCCAAAATTAAGAGCAGAGATTAGGAACCACAAGTATCATCTTAAAGATTCTACAGGACGTGAAAGTGTTATGACCTGGTAAAAGTAGGAGTTCAGCCGCCTTACTGTGTCTCTCTCTAGAATCCTGCTGTGTGGGGGGGTCGGGATACCCTCACCCTAGTGGCTTCACAGTCCACTGCAGTATAAATTGACTTAACTGCAGTGGCGATCCTAGGTTGGCTGCCACCCAGGGCGGATCGCCACTGCGCACCACCCCCCCCCCCCCGGGTGCAGCGGCATCCGTCCCCCAAGGGTGCAGCACGACACACACAGACACACCCCCCGGTGCAATCACACCCCCTCCCCGGCGCATCAACCCCCCGGTGCATTCTTGGCTGCTGGAGGGTGCAGAGAGCAGCCGCGCGCCTGTCGGCTCCACTGGCTCCCTCTGCCCCGGAACAGGAAGTAGCCTGTTCCGGGGCAGAGGGAGCAGGGAACCAGCGGAGCCGACAGTGGAGAAGAAGGGTGCAGATAAGAGAGATTTACCCAGGGGAGGAATGTAGGGAGAGATGAGAGTGGAGAGGTAGTGAGGAGCTGCAGAGTGAATGCACTTATAGATCAATAAGATGAGTTTGAACTGTATGTGGAAACGGATAGGAAGCCAGTGAAGTGACTTGAGGAGAGGGCTAATATGAGCATAATGACACTGGCGGAATATTAGTCGTGCAGCAGAATTTTGAACAGATTGAAGAGGAGAGAGATGGCTAAGTGGGAGACCTGTGAGAAGCAAGTTGCAATAGTCTAAGCAAGAGGTGATAAGAGTGTGGATGAGGGTTCTGGTAGTGTGCTCAGAAAGGAAAGGGCGAATTTTGCTGATATTATAGAGAAAGAAACCTCAGGTTTTAGCAATCTGTTGAATATGTGCAGAGAAGGAGAGGGAGGAGTCAAAGATGACCCCAAGGTTACGAGCTGATGAGACAGGAAGGATGGTCAGAGAGGGGAATATTGCCAGTTAGCGCTTAGCGCATAATCAGTTATATCGTGCGATAAAACAGGCTATCCGCCAACATTCAGCGCATTGCTGGCTAAGTTTGGTGGCCAAATAGGCCTTGGAAATAGTAATAGAAACTTAACCAGCCAGCACTGAACATTGACTTGGCTGGTTAAATTCAAACTGACCAAAAATAAACCAGATATTCAATGCCGGTCACCGGAAAAGGCTCAGCGCCGAACGCAGAAAGCAGCCCAGGGTACCTCCTGTGGTCTGACTATTGGCCCCAAAGTGTCTACTGCCTCTGTCATTTTAGGGTTACTGCGCTGACCCCTCACAGCAAACTTGTACGAAGCGACAGAAAGGTGGCCTGAGCTTATGCCTTTATTAAATTTACAAAACCCTGAGGTGCCAGTGAACCATTAACAGAAGCAGCTTGTGGTTTCCAAATCCCGTATCTTTATCTGAGTGCAGTGGACGCCGTGTACATAAAATGAAGGAAGTTCTGTGTACGAAGGCTGGGTACAGGCCCTATATGTGGAGGAGTGGCCTAGTGGTTAGGGTGGTGGACTTTGGTCCTGGGGAACTGAGGAACTGAGTTTGATTCCCACTTCAGGCACAGGCAGCTCCTTGTGACTCTGGGCAAGTCACTTAACCCTCCATTGCCCCCTGTAAGCCACATTGAGCCTGCCATGAGTGGGAAAGCGCAGGGTACAAATGTAACAAAAATAAAATAGATACTATTGGAGATTCTACATGGAATGTTGCTACTATTGGAGATTCTACATGGAATGTTGCTATTCCACTAGCAACAATCCATGTAGAAGGCTGCGCAGGCTTCTGTTTCTGTGAGTCTGACGTCCTGCACGTACACAGAAGCAGAAGCCTGTGCGGCCACATTGGTGATCTGCAAGGGCCGATTTCTACATGGAATGTTGCTAGTGGAATAGCAACATTCCATGTAGAATCTCAAATAGTAGCAACAGTGGAAGAGTGGCCTAGTGGTTAGGGTGGTGGACTTTGGTCCTGGGGAACTGGGTTCAATTCCCACTTCAGGCACAGGCAGCTCCATGTGACTCTGGGCAAGTCACTTAACCCTCCATTGCCCCATGTAAGCCGCATTGAGCCTGCCATGAGTGGGAAAGCGCAGGGTACAAATGTAACAAAAATAAAATAACAGTATTTTAGAAGAACAACATCAAATCCCTCCGAAAATGAAAAGCAGCAGAAGCAGCCTCTAGTGTCTTTACTACGGATGCTGCAGAGTTTTAGGTCCTGGTAATTGTCCCGTCCATTAAGCTTCGTATAGAACTGCGAGCAGGTTGGGACAGGTGCCAGTCAGCCTCAGGAAGAGACAGGGAATGAATTTTATGTAACACCAATGCAATAAAACCGTGTGTTGTACAACCAGAGTCATTCAGCAGCTACTGAAATAAAAGCTTCCTGAGTTTAACAATGTTTTTTTCAATGTAATCACATTTTTAGGAAAGTCACACCAAGGAACAAAAGGACCAGGACTTCCTTGAGCCCGATCCATCTGTGCCCAAGTAATGGTCCCCAGCACTGCTAACCCAGTGGACAAACCAGACACGTTGAACGACACCTCAGATGGAAACATCTCAGAAGAAAGTAATGCAAACAAACTTCCTAACCAGAGGGGGGGGGGGGGGGGAAGAACTGCCATGGGAAAATCAACAATCAGAGATGGAGGGGGCTGCTTGCCAGGAGTTTGCTAATGAAGATGTGAGAGGGGGAAAGTGTTGCCAGATGGAAAAACTTTGTCACGCCCAAAGCCAGCCCCAAATCGCACAGTCTATTTGCATGTGAATGACATCATTAATATTAATGAGGTCAGGTGCATACAAATGACGTCATTAAGCCCGCCTCCGTGGGGCTTCTACTGGCCGCGGCTGTGGGAAAACTAGCCAACCCGCGGGGAAAAAACCGCAGCGGGCAAAAAAAAAAAACCGCCGCGGGGCAACAAGAAGCCGCCCAAAATCCCGCAAGCCGCACCCGGCGTGAAAAGCTGCAGCGGGTTGCGGAAAGGAGCCCAATTGGGCGGGAAAACCGCCCATCTGGCAACATAATGCAGGGCAGGAAGTTGTCACATTGAGCTGTTCATATGATTCGTTATACAGTTTACTGAAGGACCCGGTGGTAATAATTCAGTTTAGCAATCCCTGTGACAGTGAGAGAGGGGATAATGGGTGATGATGGAAGGACCTGATTTATTAGCAGGGATTCACGACTCTCTTTCAGGTGGTGGATTCGAGTGGGATGAGACTTTCCGCTCGTCCCAGTGAAGTCATCCTTCCTGTCTGCAGTGACATCCGTGGTGCCTGAGCCGACCAGCCAGAGCCTGCCCTCCGTGAATCCCGTGCAAAAGCAAATCCTGCCTGTGCAGTTCTCCCGTTTCACAGTCTCTGCGGCCCCTGTCTCCAGGTTTTCTATAACGCACGTCTCGGACTCGGATGCTGAGTCTGTGAGAGGTGAGGGGTCGTGGACAGCAGAACTGGTGGGTTTGTAGGAAAGTGAAGGAGAGGGAATATGGCTGAGTCTGGTACCCAGGAACAACAGAGTCTTCATAGGTTATTCTCAATGAGGAGCAGAACCCACTCTTTCACCATGTGAAAATCCATGGTGTGCCCATGTCTTGGGTGCTTTCTGCAGTCCTGGGCACCCGCACCCTAGAAAAGGTCAAAGAGGAGCAGCAAAGGTGAACAAGGACAGAACTTCCTTACACGAGGAGGGTTCAATAATTGGGAGAGACAGGAAGTCAGTCCCGAAACAAGTGGCAGAGTGAACAGGGAACTGTGAAACACCACATCCCATAACACAAGGATTACCAGAGAGCAGGTGTCACACACTCAAAAGGAAGCAATTCTTCACACAATGCAGGAGACTGAGCTTGTGGAAGTTGGTGCCACCGATGTTACGGAGGGAAAACATCACTGGGATGAGAGATTAGACCTGTCCAGGAAAGATTGGTCGGTCACCGGTTATGTAGCTGGGTATCCGAAGGACTGGACAGCTCTGCATATGCTCTGTCTGTACAGCTGTAGCTCCCAGGCAGGGTAGGAGTGCATAGCTGACCCAATGCGGGATTTCGTACATTCTTATGGAGAGCTGGGAAGAGGAAAGATTAGTGGGCCTGTGTGATGGGAATGAGTCTGGGGGTTGTGAAGGAGTGGGGAGATTGGAAACTGGAAGTGAAGTGGGGAGTATGCCAGCGTTGAATGAATCCCATCACAGGGCTCAGATCAAGATTTTCCTTCCATCTGCTAATATGTTTCTTTTCTGTTCTCCTGTGTCAGGTGAAGATGGTGAGAGGGAGTGAAATTTCATGGACCAGTACCCAGTTGACCCTGTTACCTGGAAATCAGGAGTGACGCAGGAGAGGAGCAGAGACTGCCCACAATGTTCCTGGGGACAGAACTCTCTACACAGATCTGTTTTTGGGGTGGATTTTATCAGAGAGTATGTTTGTGCTGCTATACTCTAGAGACACGTGCCAGGCCCACCTCACAGTGTGTCGTGGTGCATGTGGTCCAGCGGATGGGTGTCCAGTGCCAGCATGTAAATACAGCAACAGCAGCATTAACAGCTGGAATAAATCTTTGATATATATTTTCCAAACACCTGAGCTTGGCCATCTGCTATCAAACCTCTGCCTTCTTCATCTTTTCCAGAAGAGGGTCTGACGTCTCTGTTGAGTTTCTGATAAGATGTGAGTAAGCCTGACAGGGTAATCCGTTCTGTAACTAAAAGCTGCAGGCAATTCACACAGTCCTCTGTATACCTGTGATGTAAACTCTAAACTTATCTTTACCGTTTTTCTGTTCCTTTTATAGGTCTTTTTACCCTTCACTAGATCTTTAAGCTCATTGAATTAGGGAGGAAAGGTGGGTTGACAGTTTGTGCACTGGATGTCAACATAAGCGATGGAGCATGGTAGCATGGAATCATGCTACACTTTGGGATTCTGGAATCTTGCTACTCTTTGGCATTCCGGAATCTTGCTACTCTTTGGGATTCTGGAATCTTGCCACTCTTTAGGATTCTGGAATCTTGCTACTCTTGGGATTCTGGAATCTTGCTACTCTTTGGGAGCCTTCCAGATACTTGTGACCTGCGTTGGCCACTGTTGGAAACAGGAAACTAAGCTAGATGGACCTTCGATCAGAACCAGTAAGGCAACTTATGTTCTTATGGGTGTTCTTCCAGTATAACCATTGAAAATTTAGATTTTTCAGAAAAAGAACCAACTGCCTAATGAAGCAGTGGTAAGTTTGCTTAGAAACACCATAGTACCACGAATCCACAGCCACTGACTAATGCTGCGCTTGTGGCAACCTGTGAGAGAATGGAAGAAGCAGCCTGGGGCCAGGTCTTATTTGAGTGGAGCTGGGGATCACAGCTTATGCAATAGGGATGTTTTGGGGATTGCCTCTGCAACTTCAGATATTTACAGGAGTTCCTCTGCTCCCTTTCTAAAGGTACCTTGCACATTTGCACTGGTCAATAGATTGGGCTGCATGGATTTCTCAGGAACAGGAGGGATGACGTCTCAGGAGCCCCGGAAATGGGCCTATTTGCTGAAAGGGGTAGGAGGCCCTTAGGGCAAAAATCAGAAATAACTTGAGAAAATTGTTCTTCACAGAAAGGGTAGTGGGCAAAAAAAGCTGCAACAGGATTCAATAAAGCTTGAGGTAAGCACAGAGGAGTGAAAAGAAGGTCAGAGGTCATCTGTGGTCTGGGCCACTGCACCAAGATAGAAACTGGACAAAGTAGATGAGCCTAAGGTCCCTCTTCCGCCATCAGATTCTGGATGTCTGTGGAAGAGTAGAACCAGACTTGTTTATGTAGGTGACCATGAAACATCTTTCCCTTTGTCAGGAACACGATACTGAAGCTTTCAGAAGAGAGAACTGCTGCAGCGCCATGTGAAATTGTGCAAGCCTCACAAGTGGTATTCAGTGCAAAGGTGATCCACAGTGGTAAATCACAGTGCAGCACTGGATAACTGTGGATATGCTCTCCTGTTTGTTCTGCTGACGGCAGTGAACTCAGGTGCAGAAGCTTGAGCTGCCAGTCTCAGCAGGCCCCTAAGCCAGACAGTGGTAGAGCGTAAACCTCCTGTGAAGCCGCACAGATAGTGAACTGAACTGGTGTAATGCTCACACCTGTGCAACTTGCAGACAGTATTTTGTCACATACCTGTCCAGTAGCTGTGACTCTGGAATGTACTTGCAATTGAAATATTTCATCCTCATGTCATCCCTTCGCTAGTTCTCTCTCTTGTTTAGGACATCCTGGAATTTGCGGGTGGCACCATCTGAGTATTTCTAAGATGGTCGGAACGGAAAGAAGCTTGAACCCAGGAGAGGCATCCAGGAGCGACTGCTGCAGGCAGGTACAGGACACGTGCACAGAGAGATGCCGGAGCCTGCTAGTGCACGAGCAGATAGAAAATCTATTTCAGAATCAGTATTAAATGTTTTGTCTTTTCAAGTTAACATGATTCTACTAGAGTAGCATCAGTTTGACTGCAATCTGTAATATTTTTGTAAAACTTTCAAAGCTAGAGATTAAATTAATACAAACCAGAGGATCTAAGTTATTGTTGCCAAAGAGATGTAAAGAGTTTATGAGGCATTGAGAGATTTTTCTTTTTTTATGATTTGTTTCTATGTTACTCGTTTAAGCTTAGGATAATTGTGCAATTAAAATAACTGGATTGCAACCTTCCTTTTTGTTCTGTGGTCTGAAATGTCCCGGGCAAGGATTCATCCTTTAGAACAGGCTGTATGTCAGCAGATCCCCTTGTAGAAGACAATTTATCTATTTATTTATTTATTTATTTATTTATTAGGACTTATTTACTGCCTTTTCGAAGGAATTCACTCAAGGCATTGTTCAGTACATTACACGAGAAATGGATGTTCACATGTGTGGAGGAGTGGCCTAGTGGTTAGCGTGGTGGACTTTGGTCCAGGGGAAATGGGTTCGATTCCCACTGCTGTGAGCAGTGCCAACGTTTATCTTGCAGAAACAGGAAACGAGGGCGGGACCAGAGCTGAGAGACAGAGAAGGGAAAACTGAAGTAAGTGCCGAGCCTGCATGCTTTTTACCGCTGCTGCCGGCCGCCGTAACCCTGACGAGGTAAGTCAGGATGACTTTTAAAACTTGGAAGGAGGGGGCCTGGAACTGGAAGGGAGGGACGACGACCATGGACCTCGGAGGGAGGGAGGACCCTGGAATTGGAGGGAGGGAGGATGCTGGAACTGGGAGGGAGGAAGGGAGGAGGGACCCTGGAATTGGGAGGGAGGGGGGGACGCTGGAACTTCCCTTAAAAACATTAATGGCAGAAAGTGATTACCTTGCTAGCGCCCGTTTCATTTCAATGAGAAACGGGCTTTTTCTACTAGTTAATATATAAAAGTGCAAAAAAAATAATCATTTGATGACTAGGAGCATCTGTCATAACAACACCATCCCGAAAGAGGCTCCTCTTTAGGTAACACTGTATCAAGGGAATGATCTTTTCTTCTTTTACAGAATCAATTCGACTTCTCACAAAGTCATTGCTTCCTCCAGCTCTAGCCGAACCCTGAACAGGGAATATTAGCGGTATATAAGGCCTGAATTGAATTGAAATCACTCTGCTGCTGTTTAACTTGTTTCCAACTCTTCTCATAGGCACTCCCCACCCACCCCCTCCCCATCTATCTATAGATGAACTAGTACAGCAGGATCGGTCCAGCAAGCTATAGGCCTGAATGACAAAAAATACAAACCTTGTTTCTGCTTCAAGGTTTTCTGGAACACACACACTGGAAATCTCATCCAGTAAACAGCAGGAACACACATATCGTCCTTGACACACACACGGAACACAACAGCTACAATGTCACAGACGCCCTTCGCTTTTCAGTGGGATCCACCTTCTATCGGTTCTGGCATCATAGGACACTCGCAGGCTGTCTACCCCTCCCCCCTCCCCAGAAGTTATCTTATGCATTCTATATATATAGAGCCCAGATTTGGACGCACTGCTGAGATGCACCTGCAACGTAATTAGCTAATGAGCTGTTAACCATTAATAACTGGATGCTAACAACCATAGCGTGCAACCTAAAAGGAGGCGTGGCCATGGGAGGGACACGGGTGGGTCCAGCTTGGGCCCCCTGTATAGGATAGTGCTTAACACTGAATTTTTAATCACCATTTATAGAATCCCCACCCCCCACCCATGTGACAGAGGAAGTGAACAGCTGAAATCAGATTTATTTCATAAATATTTACGGCCCACCAACCCAAGAAAACTTCTTTCCCTTGCTTGGAAGCTGCTTGTCTGGGTTCATTAGTCGCCTGCTTTCTCTACAGCCTAGAAATGCCCATGGGAAAAATTAGGGTCATTTTCAAACTTTTTCTGATTTTCAGACTTACACTTTTTTTATTTTACAAAACTGTAACACATGTTAGAACTTTATAACGTGCAAATTGACGTTAGGCACATTGCTGTGTCGGCTAACACCTTACACACTTCAATGTGGATACATACCTGACATCAAAATCCCTTTTGGGAAGTATGAACTCCCCCCTCAAATCACAAGTCAGGAACCTTGGAATACAGTTAGATTCAACACTTACTCTGACTCCCCAAATCCAAGCAACCTTCAAGAGCTGCTTCTACTATTTGCGACAGCTACGCTGCCTCTCTCCTTACATCGAGAAGGTAAATGTTATCCCAGTTGTGTATGCCATGATAACATCAAGACTGGATTACTGTAATGCACTATACAATGGTCTGACTACAAAGGGCCTGCACCAGCTCCAGTTGATTCAGAATGCAGCAGCAAGACTCATAGAAGGTTGCAAGCGACGTGACCACATCACACCATTTTTGCAAAAACTTCATTGGCTAACATTACAATACAGGGCTAAATTTAAAACCCTATGTCTGATCTTCAAGGCCCTGAAAGGAAATGGTCCCAAGTATCTGAAGAATAGGATGATCCTCCACATACAGCCAAGGACACTAAGGTCCTCCCAAGGACTTTCACTAACTACACCCTCTCCAAAAGACATTACACAATGTGACACCTGCAAGCGAGCCTTCTCCGGAGTAGCCCCCACACTCTGGAATGCATTGCCTGAAAGGCTGTGCTTAACACAAGACTACCTCTACTTCAGGAAGCAGGTGAAAGCTTAGCTCTTCAACCAAGCCTTAATGGAAGAAGTAACTAACTTGTTAGTCTCACTCACACAACAAGGATTGACTCGGGCTGCACATACTGCAGCAGGACATGTTTATCCACTCCTACCCTAGCTGAGATAATATTTTACCATGTCTCTGACCTCATGTGCAACTTTCTTCAAATCAATCACCTTACTTTCTAACTCTTCCTAGTTTCTTACTCATCTATATGTTACAACTTTGCCTTACCCCTCACTACCAATTATAATGTTCTAGTACATATTGTGTTGTCATTGCAAGTAGTATACCATGCCATATTTTGTATCGTTGTTCGAATATTCCTACTGCTCATGTTTGATCTATTCTTACTGTACACCGCCTTGAGTGAATTCCTTCAAAAAGGCGGTAAATAAATCCTAATAAATAATAAAAAATGCAAAGGCTGTAGTGAGCCCTGAAGGGAGGGCACTGGGCTGCTTTCTAATGAACACTGCAGAAGGCACAGTACTCTGATCTTATGCAACGTTATGTAATCTTGCACTTACACCGACTTCCATAATCAAAAATTCAGCTGAGCCTATGTAGAAGGTGTTTCTTGGGACCCAGCTGGCAGCTTCCAGCAGAGAGGAATAAATGCCGATGCTAGACTGATCCTAACGCACTAGAACAGCACAACAAAAGCCCAAGCCAGCCCTGTTCAGTAAGGGTGGAATATGTACAGGCTGCACTTCACCCCTCCCTTTCCTGTGAAAAGCACCATCAGTTAAGGACTGCAGAGGGCGACAACATTCAAGAAATACTGCAGAAAAGCAAGAGGAGGGTGTCATTGTCCTGTTACAGCCATACCCACAATCAGTGTCTTCAGCCCAAGCTACATCTGCTAAAATTAGCTCTAAAATGATATGATGGCAATTGCTAGCAGAAGAATCTCTGCAGACCTCAGTTCTTCAGGCTGCTGGGGACCCACTGGGAACAGCCCAGCCCCAGCGACTTAAGTGTACACTACGGACCTCCAGGAGTGGGAGAGTGAGGAGCAGCAAGTGGAGTTTACACCAGTGTCCAGGACTCTGGCCCATGAGCAGAGCCTGCTGCAAGTTCCCCCTCCCCACAAGCCTAGACACAGTTCCAGATCTCCCTGGCTGTCCCAGCCTTCTCTTGGGAAGCCACATTATAGGATCCAGTGAACCAGGAGTGGCCTCTTTTTTTATATCTGCTCCCTATTACTTGTCTTCCATTCCAAAGCATTCTGTGATTTGAAGTCCTATGTTTTCGGTTGCAACAAATGCCTGAATATTTTGGGCTGAGGCTTTAGAAGGTTTGAGGTCTGCTAACTTATCACATGAAGCACCACATACAGCATTTATATAGGAGACGGTGCCCCTAAGAGAAGAACTTGCTGAGCAGTGGAGGGGGGAATCATGTCTGACCATTTCGGTGATTTCAGAGGCAAACAACGCTAGCCTCTTTCCCTAGCATCTGTCCCTTGGGTGACTGGGAGGTGAATGGGTGGCAGGTTACAGCATGCGTTGAGGGAGGACATTCTCTCCCACTCAATCCCTGTCTATCCCCTCCCCTTCCTTTTATGCCCCCTCCTTCCAATCTGTTACCTCTTCCCCTTCCCTTCCCTTCCCTTCCTTTTGCCTCCTCTCTTGCCTCCACCCATTTCCCCAAGGCCTGCAGTTTCACAGCAGGGGGCAGCCAACACACACACACAGCTCTGTGCCTACATCATTGAAAGCAGGGAACACTATCACACCTACCCCGGTCTTGAAGGCTTAGAATGGGGCATATGCACACAAACACACACCCCCACACAAACCGCATACACATACACACCACACCCACACACTCACCCCCACACTCTCACACACATACACCACACACACATACACCCCCCACGTATATGTGCATGCACAGACCACACACAAACCGCATACACACCACACACCCCACACGCACACCACATATATGTGCATGCACACAGACCACACACAAACCACATACACATACATACCACATGCACATACACCCCCCCCCCCTCACACTCTCACTCACACACACACACACTCTCTCTCTCTCTCTAGCTTTCTGGAGTGAAGAAAGCAATGACAGCTCCCCGGAGGCAGTTTGTTTGCAAAAGAGGGACCCCTGTCATTTATTGGATGAGCTGGTGATTTCTGCTATATAGATAATTATTTCTAAGGGGCCCTTTTACAAAGGCATGGGAGGGCTAATGCACAGGTTGCACACGCCAGATCGTCATTACCACTGGGCTAGTGCAGGCGCCTGGCGTTAATTCCAAGTTTGGCATGCACCGAATCTCCCAGTAGAAAATAAATTTATATTTTCTACCACAGGGTGTGTTTCTGGTGGTAATTAGCAGTTGGGACACCCTGCAACAAAAACAACATAGCAACTTAACCAGGATAAAAACAAACTATCCTTGTTTACAATTGGGGGGGGGGGGGGGGGGGGAAGGATTAGCCAGAAAATAAACTTAGCTTGCAAACCTGGAGGCAGCAGGGCTATAGCACAGCCTTCTCGCAGAGTTTGAGAATGTTATTTTATTTTTTATATACACACAGACACTGCTTTAGCACTGCAGTAACATTTGCATTTGTAAGGGAGAAATTTGCTGCAGAAGCACAGAACACCCTGTTTGTGCTATGAATAAGTCATTTGCTTTTCATCACTTTATTTTTTGTTGTTGTTCAAACTCAGACTACCACACAGACTTTTTCGGAGAAAGCTTTCTGCTCACATACTCAATACCATAGAGTTTGGAAAAGGGGCCAGTATGGAAAAATGCAGCTTCTGCTGTGGTGATGGTACAGATTAGCAATTTATGGCTCTCAGGACCGAGGCTCTGACTATATATTACTATCTACATACTTTGCAGTGCATGCATTATTCTAGTGCGACTAGCTGTATGAGCTGAGAACTATGGATGAGGCTGAGCAGTGGACTATGTGGAGCCAGGCTAGTATCAGCCATCAGAACTCTGCCCACAGCAGCTCCAAACACTATACTAACTCAGCTGACCCTTAGGGTGAGAAAATACACTTATCAAGCAAATACATTCTAGATGTGTCCTATAGATATTGGCTATGGGAGAGAACAGAGGTGAGCAAACTGTGAGCCCAGGCACAGCAGTGAAAACAGCAGCTTAGTCATGTGTTGTGTGCTTGGGCTTTTGGGATTTATTATATTAAATTTAAATGACTCCAACATTACAGTATAGGTGAGCAGAGCTAGGGAAAAAGCAGGTCCCTCGGCATTCTCAAAGGCTGTTACACCATACTTATTGGCTACCACACACATACATTCAAAAACCTAACACAGCCATATTTCACACCCTCTAGGAGATGCATCAGAGGTTAAAAAAGAGAGAAAGGGTAGCTCTGAGTCATTCAACAGTATATAATGTTGTAGTGCTGCAATACGGTCGGGGACGCCCAAATCTCAATTTAGGTCGACCTTAGAGATGGTTGACATAAATGTTGAGATGGTCGTCCCCGGTTTTTCGGCGATAATGGAAACTGACGCCCATCTCAAAAACAACCAAATCCAAGGCATTTGGTTGTGGGAGGAGCCAGCATTCATAGTGCACTGGCCCCCCTCAAATGCCAGGACACCAACCGGGCACCCTAGGGGGCATTGCAGTGGACTTCACAAATTGCTCCCAGGTGCATAGCTCCCTTACCTTCGGTGCTGAGCCCCCCAACCCCACTCCCCACAACTGTACATCACTACCATAGCCCTAAGGGGTGAAGGGGGGCACCTACATCTTGTTGGTCAGACTGGATGGACCATGCAGGTCTTTTTCTGCCGTCATCTACTATGTTACTTGGTGCTTCAGCTTGCAAGGTGCCATTTTAAATTCTTACCCTAAACTGCAGTTAACTTAGTTGGGGGCTGAACCTATATCACTAGGTAGAGATTTTAAATGTTGCCATCTTTTTTTTTTTTTTTGTCTAGTAGTCATTTTGAAAGCCACACAGATAAGAGGTGGCAACCCCCCTCCCCCCCCCCCCAACACAGCTATATTGCTACACAGGGGGCCCCTGTTAGGGACCAGTAAAGGCTTAAAGCTGGCATGAAGTAGTCTTTTAGATAAGTGGAACTATATTAAAGACTTGCAACACTGAAGCACTACTTCACTTTTGTCAGCTGCTACTTATTTTGAAAGTATAATATTGACTCACAGTAGATGGAGTGGTTTTTGTTTTTCTTCTGATGGATGATTGAATGAGAACATATTTTAATGCACAACTGAAGCTCCAGTTTCGAGGCCTTTTTCTCCAATATATATGCAAGGATGAAGCATAATCTGGTCCCCATCCTCACATGTACCTAGTTGGCTTGGCTCCATCCCCCTGTCATCCTTTCCTATCCCTTTACCCAACCTGCATTTGAGCAATTTTGTAAATTCAAGAAAAACATTAATACTTTTGGTTAAACAAGTTAAAAAAAAATTAAGTAAACTACCGGTAAATGAGTTTTCTTATATATCAAAGTCTGTAGTGTCCTCACTGTTCCACTGACATTAGATGTGGGCACAGGGACATAACCTGGTCCCCATCCAGCATAAATGGATCTCGTGTCACCAACCTGCATGCAGATTTCCCACGGTCTCCATCACTGCGCACACCACTCATTTCTATGCAGGATCACGACCATGAGGACAAGGGCAACTCTTAGTCTAGGTGCACAGAAGTCCATTAAGACATATATTGAGGAAAGGGGGGGGGGGCATTGTTTGTCCAGCAGATGGCCTCTGTACAGCTGTTAGAAGAGGTCAGAATATGAGATCTGGCCCCACCTGGATTTTAGGGCTCCTGTTTGTGTCCTGCTTTTCATATGCTGACGAGTCCCAGCTCTACCTCTCTATACCAGGAATTTCACCAGTCATCCAGTCCCGAACTTCAACTTGCTTCACTTACATTGGCAGGTAGACATCCCACCATCATTTGAGACCGAGTTTCTTATTTCCCCCCCCCCCCCCCCCCCCCCCACTCTAAATCCACACCTGCCCTTTCGCTGTTTATAACATTAGCCTCCTTCCAATCTCTCAAGGATGTGTGGTCCAATGATGAAAAAAATATGCTGTCCCTCCTTCCAGATTACTTCCAAAATCCTTATTCACTCTTCTTCTGCTTTGTAACTTCAACCTGCTCCTTACAAGTCTCCCAGAGAATCCTCTCCCTTTTCTGTTCAAAATCCAATTGCACGAATTATCTTCCACTGGTGTTGCTACATTTGTAACACGCATTCTCAAGTCACATAATGGGCTCCCTGTTTCCACTTATAGTTCAACTTTCTCCCACCCACAGGTGCATTTATTATACAGCTGCTCACCACCCCCACCCCACCCCCATTACCTTCAACGCCATACACTGCTCTTCCCAACATGCTGTACTATATGCCTGGAATCGATTGAGCCCATATGCCATGTTCCCTCTTCCAGCTAAATGTCTGCCTTATCTTAACCCCTTATTTTCCTATTTATAGCCATGTTTTTACCATTTCCCATAATAAATGAAGCACTCTGTTTGCCCAGTTTGAATACACTGTAAGCCCTACATAGCAGAGACTGTCTTATTTGCTTAAATCTCTGTATAAACTATTAAATAGGAAACTGGAACATTCAAATTAAAAAGGGGCAAGTTTTGCATTAGCAGATATGAGATATTGGCATTTGTATAGCTTCAGAAGCAGGCATGCTCAGCTTCAAATGATGACTGTTCCAGCAATACAAAGAATAGCTTGGTCATCCCCCCCCCCTGCCCCCCCCCAAAAAAAAAATAGCAAGCTTGACCTCAAGGTATCATGCAGAGTTGCAATGTTACTGTAATAAACCCCCAGTCAGAACCAAAGAAAAATCCTACATGGACAGAGGTGCAAAAGGAAAGAAAATTGGGCACGATAATGGCAAATCCACAAGGAGCCAAAAGGCAGGTTCAAAACAAGAGGTTTATTGATCAAGCACCACAACTGAACAGAAGCTTATAAAGCTTCATCAAAGTTTAGTGTTGTCAGAACAGCTCTATATATAATCCCAAAGCTTGTCCACCAAAATGCTACCTTACTGAAGGTATCCAAGGCTTCGAAACACAGGAAATGCAATGGACATCAGGTGACAATGGTTTCAGAAGGGTTTTTTTTTTTAAGGGAACATTTATGACTGGGGCTAATATTACATTCTTTTATATGAAAAGGAAAGAATCATCTTCCCCTTTACCATCCAGTTTTACTTCTGCATTAATAAGTACACGAGTCCAAACCTGAAATCAGCTACACCTTCTGGCTCTCTTCCTTTGAACATGGTTAGCACAGGCAGATCCTCTGCAGACTGCAACCATCAATGAAATACCCTAATAGTATATGACGGCCGATGAAGAGGCGCCTGGTCCATCCAGTCAGCCCAAGATGGCAGCCAGAGCTGGTTACACTCTGTCATACAACCATACAAGAGCAGAGAATAGTTTTGTAACTTTGGATCGTCAACAGTTACTGTAATACTTGAATAAATCAGCAATCTAACAAAGGCTGCAAACTGACATTTTATTCGCTATCAACCTTTAGGTGAATGTGACACAAAAAACCCGCACATTTATTCTTGATCTGTCCCTACGATCCACGGGTCACAGACCATAGAAGTCTGGCCGGCATCAGGCCTACTTCTCAGTCGCTGGAGTTGCCGTCAAAGCCCACTCCTGCCCATCCATAATTGAGGCACAGACCGTAGAGGTCTGTCCACTACTGGAATTGGCGGCTAAGAACCAACACGTTTTGTTTTCATTCCTTTTTCCTTATGCAGTGAACTCTTCACACATTATTATTAGCATTAATCAACAGAAGGTCATGCAGAGCAAGTCAAGCACCAATGATTCTGTAGACTACATGAATAGACCTTGAGTGCTGGATCTTAACAGATTACTTTACAGAACAAGCTTACAGCATGTGGTCTACTACAGTAAAGTCCCTGGCGGAAAGACTGACGTAGGATTTTGGACAAAAGTGTAAATGACAAAGCAGCTGGTACAGCATTCAATTGTTTATTTTAGATCAAAATTGGACCAGTTGGCAAAATCATCTCCAAACTTGTCTCGTTCATCAAGAATAAAAATACATATACAAGTTACCCCTAAGTTACACATATAACAGAAAATATCTAAAGCACACTGATATTAGGTACAATCAAAAGCTCAAGGCTGAACACAGAAGCACATTCAAGTGTAAGTCTAATGATGTGTTCAGAATAGGAAGCTGCTTATATTATCAGGAGGAACAGCACCCATAGGTGGGCCAGCTGCCTCCATTCTGACATCAGTCATGTACCTCACAGGCAGGTTGTCCCTAGGGCCATAGAGATATAAAAAGGGGAAGTAGACTTGCAGGCGACAGAATGCCTATTTTCTCCCTGCTGTGCAAAAGTAAAAGGGTTTTAATACAACACTTATGCAGCATATTGAGTTTGACAATCATAAACCATAGCATCTTGTGACCCTCCAAGATTCAAGTAGTTACACTGGGGAGTGGGTGAGTGGTGGTGGCAGAAGGGGTGTCTAGCTGCTAAAGACAGACCGTAAAAAAATATATGTCTCTTTGGTTTTTCTGCTCAGTAATAAGGTTAGGAGAGCAGCAACTGAACACAGACCTAGATGCTCAGACCAGTCCAGTCCTGCTGGAACAGGATTACTGCAAATTCAACACAGGAAAAAAAAAAGTTCTACATTTCTCTGACTTTATACCTGCCTATCATCAGGGTACGTGGCCTGAGAGGGAAGAACTGCAGTCCATCAGAGAAACCCACTAAAAAGAGAATCACCATTTCTTGTGATCTTTGGTTTTTAGGAGATGACCGTTCAGGAGCAGGGGCAACAGGTTGAGAAATGTAGGGTTTCATCCGACTGGAAATGCTCTAAAACAGGGTTTCCAAGTCGGTCCTGGAGTAGCCCTTGCCAGTCAGATTTTCAGGATATCCACAATGAATATTCATGAAAGATTTACAAACACTGCCTCCATTGTATGCAAATCTCTTCCATGCATATTCATTGCAGATATCCTGAAAATGGGACTTGCAAGGAGGTACTCTGGAAACACTGCCCTAAAGGAACGTTCTGGTTGGCTGGATCAAGGGTTTAAGAAGAAAGGGGGGGGGGGGGTATGTTTGTATCATTCCAAAGCAGAGAAATGAGTGGGTAGAGATATTTGGTATTTGAGGTTTCTATTTGTCTAGCTAATTTGCTGTATTGTAGTGTTATGGATTGATGTTCTTGTCTTGATTGCTGATGGTTTAATAAAGAGAATTTATACTAACATTTAGGAGGCAAAGGATTTATAACTGGACCAAAGACAATACTTCAGTACCACTGTAACAGATATCTACATTGCAAAAGGTGTTAAGCTGAACATGATCATCTTTTCCAGCATATAAATATTAACAGAATTTGAATTTATAACAGGAGATGACCAATTTAAGCCAGAGGTGTATCCAGCCTTCACTTTTTTTTCTGAAGGGGGGCTCAACATTTTACCCTATTTGCTGCTCTCTGCCCCTACCACAACCCCACATACCTGGGCTGGCAGGGGTCTCCAATCCATGAGAGGAGGAAGCAGAGCAGGCAGCAAGTCAGCAAATATCACCACAGGGAAGCTTCTGCTGGTGGGGCCTGGGGACTCCCACCAGCCAAACCAGCAGACTTTGGGTGGCCCCAAACCCAAATGGATGGAGGAACCAGGCCTCACCATGGCTATGCCACTGGTTTACATGTGGATTCTACATTTTCATTCTTCCTTAGTACTCATAAAAGTGTGCAACTTCCCCCACCAAGAAGTGACCCACTAATTAGGCAAACCTACTGTCAAGTGCATGCTAGCAGTACCCTAGTGGTTAGTGTAGTGGGCTGAGAACTGGGTTCAATTCCCTCTGTAGCTCCCTGTGACGCTGAGAAAGTCCTTAACCCTCCATTGGCAATGGAATAGGGTGGGCCATAAAGGCCATACCCTCAGCAATATTTTGCCCCAAAAATCAGCAACTGGAGGATTTAGGGGAGGAAGAGCTGAAAATTAGGTTGCTTGGCCCCCACCTACCAAAAAGATGTTCTGCTGCCCCTGGCCTTGGGTGAACTATCCCAAATAGCAAGATTGATGGCAACGAGATTTCTCAGACTGTGAACCTAGGACTTAAATCTACAAAGATTTAAGTGTCAGATTGCTTTGGTAATGAAAGAGGCACAAAATATTTGGTTTTAGGTACTTCTGAAAGGATAGGGACAACGTAGGTAAAGTCTCTGGCCTGAAAAGTGTTCTCCACTGAGCAGCTAAAAGTATATGAATATGTCATCTGTAGGTTCAATGGTCAGGCACAGGACCCAGGATCTCTTCATACAGGTTAGGCCACTTAGCTATAGCTAACAGAAGAAAACCTAATCAGTCAATGCACCGGTACTGGGGCTTGAAAGTGATCAATGTAGTCAGATGGGTTTTTCAGACTGTAAACGGCTCAAAATGTGAACCATAGATTACTTTTCCAGTCTATGTTAAAAGTGGTATGAAAAAAAAGGTGACCCCTTTTTCTTGGATTAACTTTATACATTTTTGATTGCTTTTCCAAGGCCAGAACCTTTTTCCTCAGGTCAGAATATGAGCAAAAGACAATATCAGAATATATAAGTGAAATAGAAAAACATTCCACTGACAGTCTTACAGAGAAAGGTAGGAATTTAGGGAAGAACAGACAAGAGATGGATGGGTGGAGATGATGACATTTCTTTTTACTGGTATTGGTCCTAAAAAAAATTGCTCCCCCCCCCCCCCCCCCCGAGGTGCTGCCTTGCTCTGCCATATGATAGTGTTGCTAGGCCTGCTCTATTTTGTGACATTTAACCCTTTGTGAACCGATTGTCGTCCTTAGCATCTGGCCTGTTTCCCCAGTATCGCTCCCCTCTTCACATCTTCTGAATTGACCAATATAGATTATGTTTGAGAAGGAGTAGGGGACCCCTATGCTGAGTAACTGAGGTCCCTTTGATATGTGCTGGCACAATTTGCAGCTTGGTATATTGCATGGACTTGTGCCATTCACTTCTGTTGGGAGCTTGCTTTTTACTAATTTTTGCTTCAGATTGGGCAATTGTCAGAAGGTCAATATTAGTGGGGCAGGAAATCTGCTTCAGCAATTCACTCTCCTAGAACGGTAGCCATAGACTTTTAATGACTTTCTCTGTTTTTCTGGATTGTGTCACCATAAGAAGGACCGATTTCCTTCTCTTTGTACTGCAGGAAGTCTTCTTGAAGATGGTTGTGGAGTTGTGGTTTTTTTAGGATGCACTCAGGAGTGTGATGTATTTATTCCTATCTCTTGGGTTATAGAGTTGTATCATATGGATTTGTACTGCAGTACAAAGAAAAGAAAACCTCAGAAATATAATAAAGAGCTCGTAAAACTAAGAAAATCAAAAGTCCTACCACCACCCCTCCAGGAGGATGAATTGCCGAAAGATTTTCTGATCCACCAAGCTGGCCTTCCAAGCACCAATCAAATTAAAGTTAGTAAAACCTAAGCATCTAACAAACTCAAAATGAAGAGAATGGCACAAGTCTCTGCAAGATACCAAGCTGCAGAATGTGGCAGGCACAGTTACCTACATGGGAAAACATTCAGCATAAGGGATCCTCTTCATGTTCCTTCTAAAACATAGCATAGATTAAATATGAAGGGTGGTAGGTTGGAGATAAGGGCCAAATGTTAAAGACAATCACAGAGACATTAAGATCAAATGCCACAAAGCAAACAAAGGTGACATCTATCTGGGAGCACTGCATTAATTTTTAATTCAATGCTTATATAACACGAGTAAAACAAGCCCGTTTCTGACACAAATGAAATGGGCGCTAGCAAGGTTTTCCTTGGAGTGTGTGTGTGAGAGAGAGTGTGAGAGAGAATGTGTGTCTGTGTCAGAGACAGAGTGTGTGAGAGAGATGGCATGTGTGTGAGAGAATGAGAGTGTGTGTGTGTGTCTGTGTCAGAGAGAGTGTGTGTGTGAGAGAGTGTATGTGTGTGAGAGTGTGAGTGTGTGGGGGCTCCGAGTTCCATGACCCCCTCCTTCCCTCCCTCTCCTCCGAGTTCCAGCCCCCCCTTCCGTCCGAGGTGTAGGCCCCCCTCCCTCTCTCTCCTCTCCTCCGAGTTCTTGGCCCCCCTTTCCTCAGAGTGTGTATGTTTGAGAGATGGAGTGTGTATGTGAGAGAGAATGAATAAGAGAGAGAGAGAGAGTGTGTATGTTTGTGTCAGGGAGAGACAGTGTGTGTGTGTGAGTCTGTGTGTGAGAGACAGAGAGTGAGTGAGTGTGTGTGAGAGAAAGTGAAGCCTTCAAGCCTTGAAGCATTTGTGCGCTCTGTAAGGCTCCATCTCCTCAATTGACGACACGTAGTTCCGGAACGTGGCAGGAATGCTTCAAGGCTTCACTTTCTCAGCTTCAGAATGTTGGAGGTGCGTTTTATTATATAGGATCTGTAAGCCCGAAAGCAAGTACATTTAGGTACAGTAGGTGTTGATGACCTTGTAAGAATACTAACAGGATCCTGGAACGTAAGAGTTTGAAGTCCTCTTAATGGTTGGAAAGAATCTTAAAAATCTGGATTTCCCAGCACATTCTGATCCATCTTCTCCCCTCCCCCCCCCCCCCCCCCCAACTTCCCTCTTGAGACTTCCATTTGTCTGCTCTTATCTTTCACACATATGTTCTAACAGTGCCATCTTTTGCACATACTGTCCTGACCTGTGGTTTTGGCCTTTGAAAGTTAGAGCAAAAAAATGTATTGTTAATCTAATAAAAAAAAGTATCATCTTATTTTCCAGTTCTTGTTTCTCAATATAGGAACCACTAATATGATTACTGGTACCTAGCCTGTGTATCAGTGATTCTCAAACCATGGGTCACATCTTTCCAAACCGGGCCACTCCCCCTCTCTAGACTTTGCCCAGTAGTTTTAGTCAGCATCAGGCTTAAGAGACAGTGAATGTTTACAGGCTCTGGGGCTCTCCTAGGTAAGCTTCCTGTTAGGCCAAGTACTGGGGGTCTTATGGCCACAAACTGACTCATGCTGCTGCATCGTTCCTGCTCTGGGATGAGCGGGGTGGAGACCCACTTTTTGCTTTCTTCATCCAGGATCATATGAATTTTCCATTCTTAAAATGGGGTCACAGCACTGCCACATAATACTGGAACTCAGCTTAAGTGACATCTTCCAACTAAAACACCAAAACTGAGAACTATTAAGAAAAGTAGTAAAAGGCACCAGTATGAGTTCTGTTCATGTACAGCAGAACTAAGGCACAAGCAAGCAACAGAGCTGAATACTCCACACACGCCTCTTGCCCCCATTTCTAGCAGCTCCAGAAAAGCACATTAGAACTTAAATTTCAGAAAATTGTTTTGTACTGGATAAGCTCTCCAAAAAAAAAACCAAAAAACTAATTTAGTCCATCTTTTCTATGTTATGCCAGAAGTCATTAACATGATTGTTATCCATGGGATAAAGTGTGCAATGTGGAGAGCCACCCTGAAAAGGCCAGTGATGAAAAAATAAGGCGCATTCACTGGGCGATACTTTAATTTGATATGTTATCCACTCGGTGATGTGGATACTGCAGATTTTCCACACCTAGAAAATACTTGCCTCAGAGTTTGATGACAGTTGCTTTAATTGAACTGAACAAAATCACGCTGGGGGTAAGGGACATTCAATATCTTTTCCACAACTGAGCTACGGTGATCGCTGTCTTCTCATGCTACTCGGCAGCTCTGGTTCACTCTGGAGTTTATGCGCTCTAATTCCACTTCCAGTTTTAATATCAACACAAAATGGTTAACTGAAGCGCACAGAGCAAGAAAAAGTTAAAAAAAGAAGTCTGCAACAAACAGAAGGCAGGTACCCTGAGAAGATCAGCTGATGAAGGGAGCTGATCTGTCATTGGTCACTGTTGGCTTAAGTTGGATATCAGCAAAAGGGTTTCTGTGGAGAGAAAGCAACATGTTTAACCTGTGTTGAGAACTAAAATCAAAGCTAAAAAGCAGCAACAGGAAATCAGCCTGACAAGACAGAAAATGTTTAACACAACACGTGCACAGGGTGTTCTGTAATTTGGTCTTAATTGCCACATTCTATAGAGCACTTGAGACATAACATGGCAAGCAGAGACTGAAACTTGACTTATGAAAAGGCAACAATGGTTCCAAGTCACTGACAAAGTTGCTGCCCCACTGGCTGGTGTACACTTACTCAAATCAAATGACAAACATGATATGGGCCAATTAGAAATGTATCTGCATGCAATGAATTTAACACAGACCACAATTAGCTATCAATCCTGTTAACCAGTAATGTACAGATATTGCATCTAAAGAGACTTAAGTTTAGACTATTTTGTTCAATTAGCATAAGTAGTTGTTGAGGCTTAATGCGAAGACAAAAAGGAAGTGGAACTATGGAGGCCGGAGAGGAGTCGGAGCAACAGAAGAGCAGCTGTCCCCCTCCTCTGCCTGAAGCACAACGCTGCTCTGCTTTGGAGTCTGGAAAGCGGTAGAACTATGTAAGTTCCAGGCCACTCCCACAGAAGTTAAGTCCCAGTGGTAGCTGCTTTTAGATGCATATTTTGAAAAAATATTCAATATAAAAGACTGGATCTATGATTAGAACCAGAGTAATGAATGCTGTTTCAGCTCCTTAATGCAGTGGCGTAGCCAAGGGTGGGCCTGGATGGGCCTAGGCCCACCCACTTTAGGATCAAGCCCACCCAGTAGCAGCACACCTGATGTGTCTGGCAGGGATCCCTAAGCCCCACCAGCCGAAAACTCTCAACAACTGTCCCTCCTGCATACCAGCCTTCCCTCTGATGTATTCCCACCTATGCGGAAACAGGAAGTTGCATCAGAGGGGCCAACATGAGCAGTGTGTATTAGTTGCTGCTCACTGCTGGTGAAAATCTGCTATTTAAAAGGTATGCGGGGTAGGGGGGATGTTTGAGATATCATATGGCATGCAGGCAAGAGAGTGAGACCAAATCACTTGTGGGACAGGGCGGAGTTCTTCTGCCCACCCATCTTGGGCCCAGGCCCACCCAAATGTAGGTGTCTGGCTAAGCCCCTGCCTTAATGGTGGCCTCCATTTTAAATTTACATTTTATTAAGGCAAGTCTATTAGATGCAGTATCTGTACAACATTTGTATTACCTGTGCCAACATGTTCGGACTGGTAAGAGCAAAGGAAAAAAAAATCTCCAGCACTCCAGGAAACTGCTTAAGATGCTGCAAAAGCAAGAGGCTCCTGCCCGCTTAAATCTCTCACACAGTGGGCCAGCCACAAATATGCAGTAGCACTTCACCAGTCAGTGCTGCTCCATGTATGTAGAACCACAAACAGGAGTCTTAACTTTTTCCTGTTATTGAATATAGGCCAGCACTCGCAAAAGCACCAGGTCACATCTGCCGGTTCACCATGCCAATCCAATCTCCCCGATTCCCCAGTTGCGATCCTTTCATACCAAATCAGCACCCTCACATACTTCTCTTACTCAACTCCCATCCTGATTGCCCCTGCTCCACCCCCCCCCCCCCCCCCCGCCAAAGTAGAAGCAGACCACATTTCAGCTGAAACTGGTCCAAAATTCTTTTTCTGCCTGGTTTTGACCAAAAGGCTACAGCCATGGTTTCAGTCAATTTGTGCTTTTACCTATTTATCTCACTCCCTACCCCCTTCCCCTCCAAACAGGCATTGCCTTTCCCCCTAGCCAACAACAGGAACCCCTCTCAGGGTGTAAGGGAAGGAGTGATCCCCAGTCGCTCCTGCCCATGCTGGCTCTGCTCTCAAAATGGCTGTCATGACCTCTAATGGCAATCTTGGAGACTGCCACAAGAGGTTATACCAATCGTTTTGAGACCAATGCTGAATTGGGCACAAGTGACTGACAATCACTCCTGCCCTGACTACACCACAAGGGATTGCAAGGTGGTCTGGGGGTGAGGTGGGGGGGGGCTACTCTTCATATTTTTTTTGTGTATGTAATACGACTGGAAGTAATGCAACTGGAAGTAATGCAGTTATATGATCTTGAATACTAGTTTAGCAGGAATTTAAGCCTGTAAATTTGGGATAAGCTCCTGAGGAATCAGCTTCTCTGTGGAGCACATCAGCTGTCACTTCAAATGTAGTGCAAAGTCAACCATTGTAAAAACACTATGGCTTTTAGTTTGTTTTCACTAGCTGAGGTCCGTGTGTGTGTGTGTGTGTGGGGGGGGGGGGGGGGGGGGGGGGCATTTTGCATGGAGGTTAAATATGGTCTTTCGTTATTTAAATTACAGTGGGGGAAATAAGTATTTGATCCCTTGCTGATTTTGTAAGTTTGCCCACTGACAAAGACATGAGCAGCCCATAATTGAAGGGTAGGTTATTGGTAACAGTGAGAGATAGCACATCACAAATTAAATCCGGAAAATCACATTGTGGAAAGTATATGAATTTATTTGCATTCTGCAGAGGGAAATAAGTATTTGATCCCTCTGGCAAACAAGACCTAATACTTGGTGGCAAAACCCTTGTTGGCAAGCACAGCGGTCATACGTCTTCTGTAGTTGATGATGAGGTTTGCACACATGTCAGGAGGAATTTTGGTCCACTCCTCTTTGCAGATCATCTCTAAATCATTAAGAGTTCTGGGCTGTCGCTTGGCAACTCGCAGCTTCAGCTCCCTCCATAAGTTTTCAATGGGATTAAGGTCTGGTGACTGGCTAGGCCACTCCATGACCCTAATGTGCTTCTTCCTGAGCCACTCCTTTGTTGCCTTGGCTGTATGTTTTGGGTCACTGTCGTGCTGGAAGACCCAGCCACGACCCATTTTTAAGGCCCTGGCGGAGGGAAGGAGGTTGTCACTCAGAATTGTACGGTACATGGCCCCATCCATTCTCCCATTGATGCGGTGAAGTAGTCCTGTGCCCTTAGCAGAGAAACACCCCCAAAACATAACATTTCCGTCTCCATGCTTGACAGTGGGGACGGTGTTCTTTGGGTCATAGGCAGCATTTCTCTTCCTCCAAACACGGCGAGTTGAGTTCATGCCAAAGAGCTCAATTTTTGTCTCATCTGACCACAGCACCTTCTCCCAATCACTCTCGGCATCATCCAGGTGTTCACTGGCAAACTTCAGACGGGCCGTCACATGTGCCTTCCGGAGCAGGGGGACCTTGCGGGCACTGCAGGATTGCAATCCGTTATGTCGTAATGTGTTACCAATGGTTTTCGTGGTGACAGTGGTCCCAGCTGCCTTGAGATCATTGACAAGTTCCCCCCTTGTAGTTGTAGGCTGATTTCTAACCTTCCTCATGATCAAGGATACCCCACGAGGTGAGATTTTGCGTGGAGCCCCAGATCTTTGTCGATTGACAGTCATTTTGTACTTCTTCCATTTTCTTACTATGGCACCAACAGTTGTCTCCTTCTTGCCCAGCGTCTTACTGATGGTTTTGTAGCCCATTCCAGCCTTGTGCAGGTGTATGATCTTGTCCCTGACATCCTTAGACAGCTCCTTGCTCTTGGCCATTTTGTAGAGGTTAGAGTCTGACTGATTCACTGAGTCTGTGGACAGGTGTCTTTCATACAGGTGACCATTGCCGACAGCTGTCTGTCATGCAGGTAACGAGTTGATTTGGAGCATCTACCTGGTCTGTAGGGGCCAGATCTCTTACTGGTTGGTGGGGGATCAAATACTTATTTCCCTCTGCAGAATGCAAATAAATTCATATACTTTCCACAATGTGATTTTCCGGATTTAATTTGTGATGTGCTATCTCTCACTGTTACCAATAACCTACCCTTCAATTATGGGCTGCTCATGTCTTTGTCAGTGGGCAAACTTACAAAATCAGCAAGGGATCAAATACTTATTTCCCCCACTGTATATATATTCTGGCTTGGATACCATCTGAGTGATTCTAAAGAATTTCCAGGCTCAGTTGGACACAATGAAGGTGCAGCGTTTTAGTCAGTCAAACTTGTGGCATGCAGAAGCTAGGTTCTATAAGAAAGAAAGCCATGGTGATTGTGCAAGTAGTTACTGGTCAGCTTATAGTGTTAGCAGGGAAATAACATTGCAAAGAAATGAAGTTTATATATTAGAAAATATTTTGAGAAATGTATTGCTGTTGATAGTCCTCACATTCAGTGACATCAATGCACTTTTTTTTTTAAATTCTGGATTCTGTATCAGGCTGGTAAAATGGCTGCAGTGTAGACCACTGTCTTGTCTCCTTTATTCTATATTAGTAAGAATCTTGATCATACTTGTCCTTTAAATACAAAATGGAAAACATCTCAATGCTACTTTCTCTTGTTTGTACAGTTTGGGTAAGATTAAAATGCTGGTAATTTTAACACATTCTCACAAAGGTTTTATCTCGGAGGATATTTAACTACATCCATGTTGACTTGGGAACCTACATGCCAGACTTGTTGAGAAGTCTCTGTTAAAATGACTCTTGCAGTTGTCAGCCTGTGCTTGCAGTTACTGGGACGGGAGGGTAATCTCCTGTGGGTTTAGCAGAGGGGCTGCCAAACTGCAAGCTCCGACAATCCCCAGTAAATCTTCATCAGCTCCTAGTCACACAAACTTTAGTTTTTGTCTGAAACCAGACCATAGGTTTTGGCAGAAATTGAAAAAAAAACCCCAGTTTTCAACTCTACCCCCCCTGACCCCTCCCCACCCAGTCAAGACTTACCTGGGGGAGTAACCATGGTGGTATAGTGGGACAGAGCCAAAGCAATCTATCCCCGGCTCCCCCCCTCCTTCTGGCTCTAGGTGCAAAATGGCACCTCCCCTGCCCCTGGCAGCAGTCTCGAAGTGCTACTGCTAAGGGCCAGTCTTCTATATAAAAGCAGTTAAACAGAAGACTGACCCCTAGTGGTAGTACTGTGAGACTACTACCAGGGTTCAGAGAGGTGCCATTTTGCACCTGCAGCCAGACAGGGCGGGAGGAGGACCACTCCTGTCCCATCCCACTATACTACCATGGATGCCCCCCTCCCCCCCAGTAAGTCCCAGAGGTTGTCCGGGGAGAGGGCTCTCTTGTACATATGGCCATCAACAGAAGGAGGATCCGAACAGGGGGCGAACCAGCATTGTCACAGATCTCCTATGCAGAACCGGACCCACCTGAGTGCCAGAAGCTTAGCAGGGTTTAAAAAAAGGTTTGGGTAATTTCCTAAAAGTCCATAAGCCATTATTAGGATAGACTTGGGAAAATCCACTGCTTTTTCCTAGGATAAGCAGCATAAAATCTATTTTACTGATCTGGGATCATGCCAGGTACTTGTGACTTAGATTGACCACTGCTGGAAACAGGATACTGGGCTCAATGGACCTTCGGTCTGTCCCAGTATGACAACACTTATGTAAGCCAGAAGAAGTCCACTCATACCTGGATATTCAATGTCATTGACTGAACAAAGCTTGGCCTTAATATCCAAGACTACATTTAAATGACATCAGTCAGCACATTAACACACTGACTGCTAAATATCCATGAAAAAAATGTTTTCTTTATACAGGGTAGGTAGGTGCTGGTAGAGTGTGGGGAGCTTTTCACAAGTTCTCCAGGATTTGGGGTTGGGACAGAGGCAGGTTTCTCCATGCTGCTGGCGCTCTCATCTAGGTCACGATGCACACAAAATCCCTTTAGAAGTTCCTATGGAGTGCAGCAGGAGAAGGGATCATTTGTTCCTTCATTTTGGATACAGACTGATTTGATATTCTAGAGAAAGACACAATATTGACCCTGTGTATAAATCTTTATCCTACCTCCCTGATGGACTGTTTGATATGGGCACAGTTGAGGTGCTTTAAAAGCTGTACAGTTTACATGTTTGATGGTTAACACTTCTGGCCAGACTACAGTGAGAATATTCATTGCCAGATACTAATATAAATATTCCCCATGCTACAACAGCATCGTAGGAGGTGGGGAGAGGCTGCTTAGGTAGCCCCCCCCCCCCCTCCAGAGGGACCTTATAGAGCATTAGCTACCAGCTGCTCCTTTGGCTTGTGTTAGCTGAAGGTATATTTCAAACACTGGTAGCGAGTGATTGAAATGAAGACACTGGGTGCTTTATTTCGTGCTAATCATGTTCATGCTGCTTGGAATCTCTTTATCGGATATTTATAAAATGTGCAGGCAGCAAATATTAAGATAAGTACACTTCAGTACACCCTCTAAGAGCACCTGTTTCCTTTGAGGCATTGTGAAGTACTAGGTCTTTCATAAAATATTCTATACATTGAGTACAAACACTGGGATACAAGTATAGGATTTTTTTTTTTTTTCCCCCTTGGGAAAGGGAGAGGAGTGCGTGAGAAAAGCTGACGTGAACCAACCTTGAGATAAACCTCAGGGTGACTGGGTGACGTGAACACAGAACCAGCAGGATTCTGTGGTGCACAGGGAGCAGAGCTGGCTCAGATAGCTCTGGCCTGCTAGTGAACTGTATACAGAATTACTTCCAATGCAGCACACTGTCCAACAGTAACAGATTTAATTTTTCATACTTCTCCAGAGGTGAACAGTAAAGTTAATCTCCAAATGACTGCCACAGAAATCAATATGAAACACAGAATTCCCAAAGTGAAGGACCCTCTGCTCCAAGAAACCCACCACAAGAATGAAACACCCACACTCCTCCTCCTCCCCCCCCCCCCCCCCCCCCCCCATGGACTCCAGGAGGTATCATCCTTGCATCCTCTTCTGTCTCTTACCACCTTGGAAAATGTGACCTCAGCCATGTGCCAAGGTGGCAGAAGAGGGCACAAGGATGACACTTCCCTAGGCTCCAGGAGCTGAGAGGAGCAAGGTAATCTGGGAGCTCTGGGTAGAGGGTCTCCCTGGTGCAAAGTACCTCTGCCAGTTAAGTTTTACTTCTGGTTTACCACAGACTTGACACTGTGAGAATTAGCTTGCTCAGGTTTTTAATGCAATATTACAGCAGCTTGTAAGATGCAGAAGGAAACCACCACGCAAGTCAAGCGGTGTGGAGAAGCTGCAGGCTGCAAATGAGAAAAGCCTGAGTTCACCTCCCACTCTTATCACCTTCAGCAAGTTACTTCATCTTCCACTGCCTCAGTTCCTGCCTAAGAAAGCTTACAATTTATTGTACATGATTAACTCATTTAAATATGGAAAGGTGAATAAATCCTACACCCAGTTAATTGTAACCTGCTATGTTACCTGGGATATAGCATTTTTTATTTTTTTTTTTATTTTTTGGGTGGGGGGGGGGGGGGGTTATGTAACGAATCTGAACAACAATTATGGTTGTCCATCTTTTTTGGTATAAGAGTACATCCCTCCCTTAGTATTAATCCCCTCCCTCTGCATAACCAGAGGGAGGGGATTAATGCTACATTATTGTATTTGCAGAAAAAGGCCTAGCTTGGTTGCCCTGTGCTCAGTACCTACAGATTATCAAAGTCTACTGTCATCATGTTAAGGAAAGCAGTAAAATGGAGATGGTGAAATTCAGGTATACATCTAAAATGCTCTGCTGCATGACCACCAGATAACATTCTGGCCGGCCCGCTCGCCCTCATAAATAAAAGGAGAAAAATCTTGATTATCAATCAGATTGTAGATTGACTCCTAAGAAAGCAGCAGCCCCTTTGAAGGCCTAGAGAAAGAAGAGATGACTATCTGACAGTGGCTGTATAGGGAGGGTGGACAAGACGTACATCGGAAACCCATTCACTGCACCATCCAGCTATAAGCAATTTTCAAAGCAACAGACTATAGAGTGTTACTATTACATTAAAACCCTGAGAGTTGCAGCCCTCTGTATAACAGAACTCTGCAAAAGCAGAGCAGTACATCAGCTAATGTAACACCCCCCTGTTTGTGCTTTCTGCAAAGTTTAAGCAACTTGAATACTCTGCAGCGATCTTCAGTGAGAAGATACGAAAGGAAACCAGAAGACACAAATAACTCTACCCACAGAGGAAATTCTTTCTGGAATATTCCAGAAAGAAAGTAATAAAAGCCTTTGTGACTATCTGCAAGAGCATACAAGTGTGGTTAAATCTATACGAGAGATACATAGGGCAGTGTGGCAAGCTAAGGTACAAGCAGCTCATTTGCTCCAGTGGAAAAAGCACTAGTTCTGCCTTAGAAAAATCTGGCTTCTGAGTTATACTGGTAATCAGATTCACATGACTACAGCCCTGTTTCCTACCTTACCTTGCCAGGACCAGTTAAGCTCTCCACTCCTATGCGCAACTGTTGCTGTATAACTCTGGGTCATAGTCATGCATTATTTCCTATTCACATTTTCCTCAGTGATCTGTGTAGGTGTTTTTGGATAAGAGCTAAAAATGGGAACATTTTTTAAAAGGGGATGAGACAGTAGCTCAGTCTCAGCTTCCCCACAAAAATGTGGGTGTCTTCTCAAACTTCTCTCTTGCTGCGATGTTAATACTGTGTTGGTCGGTGGTTCTCAACCCAGTCCTCAGGACACATCTAGCAAGTCATGTTTTCAGGATACCGACAATGAATATGAATGAGAGATTTGCACACAATACAGGTAGTACATATTCATTGTGGGTATCCTGAAAACCTGACTGGCTGGGTGTCCCTGACTGGGTTGAGAACCCCAGTTCTAAAGACACACCCAAAGCAGAATTAAACACACCCTTTAATATCTTTGCATTTTCTTTTCTACTAATGCTGCTTGCAAGCAAGAAGTCAGCAGATGGCACAGAAGAAGCAAGGAAGACCCAGGAGACTTCCAATTCCCCCAGCAGGAACACCGAGGCGGTGCGAGTGAGCAGGTGCTAAGCTCAAATGCATGCGTTATAACACTGTGGTTAAGAGACCAGAACCCTGAAATAGTGAACGGGCAGGCAAAGAGCTTCCACCAAGTGCAGGAATTATAGTGCTCCAGTCTGATGAACAGAACAAATCCATTCTGACTTAGGAAGGCTTTAAAAATAGGCTTTGCAGTTTTAAGACTGACATTTTCTGGATTACAAATACACTAGATCACACTGCATCAAGCTAAAACCAAAATTTTATAGGATACATATATACTAGGCAAGTGGGAATAGATGTTCTAGGGGAAGCTATTTCACTTTTCCATATACACGGATCAGGAATCGGAGCTCTGCAATATTTTCCCACATGACCTGAAAATCAGACTGATATAATTTTACACCCCAACTATTCATGATGAGCCCCTTTCCCCCCTCAAAGAGCATAAAAGTCAGAAATCAGGTCAGATCAGAGCACTGAGAGTGAGGGGGCAGGGGAAGCAGGAGCAGGTGTGATTTTTGGCACATGGAAACTGTAAACTTACAATACATCTCAAAATCTGGCAACTTCAGCATCAGAACTGTAAGGAACAGAAAAGCATTTTTGCATAAGTATCATGTGCTTTAGGAAAAGCAAGTACATTAGGACTTATGAGAATCTCTACTTGCTGTCAGACAATTGATTTTGCCTTAGTACAGCCTCCATGGTCCAACTACTGTGTCAGGCATTAGAAAGGAAAATTTCAAATCTGAAGGACAAAGCAGGGTAACCTTAACCCAATTCAAGATTAAAATTACAGTCAACATTTGCAATGAAGAGCAGGTAACCAGTATTCAGGAACACTACCATCTTCCCCACAAAACTCGCCACTGCTGCCTCTAAATCACTCTGTGGAAAGAATGTACACACTAGAGAATGACACGGGGACGGGACAAATTTTGTCCTTGTGTCACTTTCTGCTTTGAAGCCTGTTAATGAACTGAACTGTTATTTATCTTGATTAATGCAGACAATTTTTATTTTTTGGAAAAACAAGCAAACATACTGGCCACAGCTAGCAAAATTTGCGTGGGGGATCCTGTACATCCTGCTACCAGCACATCTTCTATTGCAGGAGGGACTGTGGAAGACAGGAGAGCTAGACTGAATCCTGAGATCATTGATGACTTCTTATTCGTCCACAGATTAAAAAATCATAACAGTGCTTCATAGGGCATATTTCTCCCCTCTGGGGCATATAGAACGGGCTGTATTTTGTAATTTATACACAATAGCAGCACAGCATATTGTTCCTTTTTATACTTTAATAAAAAGATTTAAATCTAAAATCATAAGTGTTCAAGGCTTCTGCAGATGAGAACAGAGCCCACGGGGATGGGGACAGGGCAGGGACGGAGACAGGGACAAATTTTATCCCCGTGTCATTCTCTAGTACACACTAGCTAAGGAGAAAATTCTCAACTGCTAACTGTAGTGTTCTTTACAAATCTTTTGCCACTAGTACAGCCCCACCAACTGTGTAGGACTTTTTTTTTTTTTTTGCCAATTTCATCATACTAATAATCCTTTAGAATCACAAGAAAAACAATGGATCAAAGGGATGGACTGGAATGATTCATTCATTAGTGGCTGCAACAATACACTAGAGAACATTAGAAAAAAAAATCATGGCGTATCGTAAGCTTCCAACATATACTTTTCAACGGACACAACCATTCCAAAAGACCTGGTGGACTGAAATGAGATTTCTAAACACTAGTCTTACAATATTAGCTTGTTAAACCACTAGTTTGTTTCATCACTATCATGTTCGCGTGTTACATAGTAACATAGTAGATGACGGCAGAAAAAGACCTGCACGGTCCATCCAGTCTGCCCAACAAGATAAATTCATATGTGGCACTTTTTGTGTATACCTTACTTTGATTTGTACCTGTCCTTTTCAGGGCACAGACCGTATAAGTCTGCCCAGCGCTATCCCCGCCTCCCAACCACCAGCCCCGTCTCCCACCACCGGCTCTGGCACAAACCGTATAAGTCTGCCCAGCTCTATCCCCGCCTCCCACCATCGGCTCTGGCACAGACCGTATAAGTCTGCCCAGCACTATCCCCGCCTCCCAACCACCAGCCCCGCCTCCCAACCAGCGGCTCTGGCACAGACCGTATAAGTCTGCCCAGCTCTATCCTCGCCTCCCAACCACCAGCTCTGGCACAGACCATATAAGTCTGCCCAGCACTATCCCTGCCTCCCAACCACCAGCCCCGCCTCCCACCACCGGCTCTGGCACAGACCATATAAGTCTGCCCAGTGCTATCCCCGCCTCATCTCCCACCACCGGCTCCGCCACCCAATCGCGTGTTAAACTACTATTATGTTATTTTCATCATCATGTTACCCAAGATCCTTCTATAATACTAATTGTATATCTTCTTACATGCTTCCACTATTCACGATGATTTTAAGCCACATTGAGCCTGCAAAGAGGTGGGAAAATGTGGGATACAAATGCAATAAATAAATAAAATAGTCAACTGATAGGCTTCCTTGTGTTTGAAATAATTCCACACATATATTCTACAAAATGTATAGGGAATATACATCACCATGCCAAATTTATTTTATCAAAAACTCGCTATACTGGGTAAGATACGATCTCGTACATCAACGTGCATTTTAATGTCAATCTTTCCCATCTTTCTACGCCTACCTCCCTACGCTTATTTCCTTCCGAACCCAATTCCTCCTACGTTCACTTACTTATCCATTAGTTTTGCATTTACCACAAACTGTATATTCTTCTCACGACTTTGTATTTCTTTATATTGTTACTATGTAAGCCGCATTGAGCCTGCCACGCGCGGGGTACAACTGTAATAAATAAACTCATCAACTAGAAGCAGTCTTGGCACACCTGCTATAAAGTTAATCTCCTTTAAGAGGTAATAAGGCAGACCTGGACAAATAAGTCACTAACAGCCTGTTCAATGCAATAAATAAAACTTTATTTGAACAAGAGCTTCAATACAGTGCACATTTCTCTTTAGCTTATAAAAGAAAAAAAGTCTTCTCTTCGTACAAGTTATGCTACATTCATCCGCTCACCAGAATTGCTTGCAAAGGGTTGGCACTGTCTCCCAGTGTAATGTCCGAAACAGAATCTCTGTCTATGTTTACACGTATTGCCAGCGGTGTCTGACCAAACCAGCATGTTTCAAAGTTTTAGATCATCAGGAAAGGAAGCGTGTACAGGTTTGGCACAGAGGAGTTTTCCCACCCAACACAAAAAGGTTCTAAGTCTGTACATGGGGTGTCGGCCCTTTACTCACACTTCCTAAAATCTGAAGAAGCAATAGCAAATCCTAGTGTTTGTGCCTCTACAGTTAGACATATAAAGAAGATGGAGAACACATGATGGATTTTCTTACCAAAACAAATTCCTCTTCTTTTTTTTAAGAAGTCCAATTTCAAAATAGTCTTTGGATTGCTTTTTGACTAATATTAAATTACTTTACCACAGCAGTAAAGTGAGGTAACAATATTCTGATACCAAAATGAAAGGATCCCCTGGACAATTAACCAATATAAAGTCATATTTTTCATCTATTCTGTATGAACTTGTTAATATGAGTTTCAAAGAGGACAGCATGGAGGACTTCAAGGATCCACTATCCACTTTTCTTAAAGCAAACTTTACATATTTTGAATTAAAGCAGAAGCTAAGAAAAGGCCCAGTAAGAGACCTCTTGTGATCTGTTTAAACAGGAAACAAGCATTTTAATAAACACTTAAAATGAATGTTTTACAAAAATAACAGTGCATAACACTAGAGCCCCTGCACACATTTTGATACTGCTGCTTATCAATTCTGGCCCACACTGTACCCTCAGAAAAGGGATAGTCACAAGATGGACAAATCCTCTGTTTGGCAGTTTCTGCTCTGAAAGGTTTCCTAAACTAAGTCAATTGTAAACATCAGGAAGATATACAGCAGCACCTAGATGATCACAAGAGTTTAGAAAAGGCAAAAATAACTACCCAACAGATCAGAGTTAGTAAACCACAAACAAGGAAGAGAGGAAAGGAGGAGCAAGCTCTTCAAAGCAGCAGGTCTCAGTCAAGGGTGTCCTCACACAGTTGATACCAAAGAGCCATTGCCGCTGTGAAATAGAAAACACAGGAATACTGCAAGACTGCATCAAACTTTAGACAGCATCTCAAAGTCAGGGTTTGGAAAGACCAGAAGGTTACATGCAAACAGAGATGATGATCTAAAGAGGTGGGAGCCCAAGGTCACGCACAATTCAAGCCCCTGTCAAGGAATCTACTGGCTGCTGTGAATAGTTGTTTCAGAATCAGTTTGGTCGTTTTTTTTACACAACACTTTTGTATGCTGGCACAGGCTATTCTTTTGTATCAATTGGACAATTGCCAGTGGTGTGCTGGAGCCGGCTCACATTTTCTTCCGACTTGCAAGCCGGTTGTTAAAACCCGCGAGCCGGCTCTCCTCCCTCCCTCCTCCCGGATCCGTCTCTCACCGACCTGTCCTTCGAATTCTTCGACTGCCTGCCCGCGCTAACTCTCCCCCCCCCCCCTGCCGGTTCGCGCTTTAAAAATGGCCGCCGAGACTTCTGCTGAAGTCTTGGAGGTCGCCCTTGTAAGTCTCGGCGGCCATTTTGAAGTGCAAACTGGCAGGGGAGAGCGCTGGCAGCGGGCAGGCAAGACTGCCTGCCCTGAAGAATTTGAAGGACAGGTCGGTGAGGGATGGATCCGGGAGGGAAGGAGGGAGAAGTCGCCGCTGAATAACTCGGGAGGGGTGGCAGGGGAGAGAAGGGGTGCTGGGTATGGGTACATGCAGGACAGGGGAGAGGAGGGTCACTGCTGGACACGGGTGGATGGAGGGCAGGGGGAGAGGAAGGGAGAGAGAAGAAATGCTGGACATGGATGGAGGGGAGGGAAGAGTGAGGAAGGAGATGAGATGAGGGAAAAGGAAGCGAGGAGAAAAACTGCACATGGATGAAGAAAATAGGCAGAAGCTGAGGACTAGAAATGAAGAAGAAAGGAGGAAAGGAAAGAAATAAATGGAAAGGAAGCCCTGGAAACGGAGTTAAGAGGACAGATAGCAGCAGAATCGGATACTGGGCCAGCATGATCAGAAAAACAGTCACCAGACAACAAAGGTAGAAAAAAATCATTTTATTTTCATTATAGTGTTTGGAATATGTTCACTGTGAGAATCAGGTGCTCAACATTAAAAGTTTATATTTACTTATTTATGGCATTTTCCAGGCTCTCTCGCTGGCTATAGCCAGCTCTGCAATTTGGGGGGGGGGGGGGGGGGCGCAGAGGGGGACCGGGGAGAGAGCCTGTTAAACATTTACTAGCACACCACTGACTATTGCAGTGTTCTATATGTTGGATTAAATTTAAGACTTGTTAAGTTGCAGTTGCTACAAAATACTACAGTTAAAATGATTTACGGTTGTTCCTGATATGATCATGTGATTCCTTTACTCAAAAGCCTGAACTAGCTACCAGTTTCTGCTGATTGCTTGTACTGTATTTAAAATCTTATAGGGGAATTGTTCTTTTCTTCTACAGTTAATGGCTTATCCAGCCTTTCAGAAGACTTCTCCTTTTTACTCTACTTTCACTGGGGTTTCCGTCTGTTAAAAAAAAGTTCTTGATGGTTCTTATCAAGCTAGCAAATTGTGGAACTCTATTCCTGAACGAATTTCAATGCTTTCTGGATATTTACAATTTCGTAAAGGATTAAAGACTTATCTTTTTAGTAAATATTTGGATAAATATAGTAGAGATCTCAGTATCCTGAATTGTGTGTTCTGAGCTTCTTGTAACCCGCTTAGATTCTTTACCGATTGTAGCGGGATATAAATATCCAGAATAGAATAAGTTTAACACACCAAGTACAGTGTGATTCAAATTCTCAGAACTGAGAACCCAGAGCACATCCCGCTACTGGGAGTGGGTACTGTAGGCATAGCAAGCATTTTCTGATCAGTACACCTACCACCAGTCAAACACTGCCCCATCTTCCACTCTCACGTCAATAAGCAATTCTTGCTGAGAGTTTTTTTTTTTAAACCAGCATACGATACAGAATGGGAAGAATTAAAGTGCTAAGCAAAGCGGGAAAACCCCTTGCTCAGTAGTGTCTCTACTGTGCAAGAAATGTGAATGCCATTAAAATACATTGAACATTTACTCCTGAATGGATTTTTACGATGCATGCTGTCTACTAATGTTCTGTACCAGACATTCTGCTGCCAACTCACTCCCCTCTGCCTACTCCCCTTTATTTCCATAACCTATCTGGGTAAATACTTTACAGCTCAGATCCATTCTGCTTCAAATCAGTACAGAACCATTTTTTGGACAAGGGATACTGCACCGGAACACCATTGGCATGCACCTCCTGCTAATCTTTTATACATGTAAGTATCTTACCTGCTCACAGATCTCGATGTACTGTAGTCATCGAGGCCCTGAGAAAGAAAAAGCACCACACATGAACATCCAGCATAGATCCAATTAATGAATGGTATATATTTATGCTACAGAAACTCTATTTATGCTACAGAAACTCGTTTCAACCACTTTTCAGAGTGAAAGCAACCACATGGAACATTACTAGGAAATTGCTGTGACCCCAACCTTCAATGCTTGCTGATATTAACACACAACTGGGAAGAATTTTTGTTACAGAAAAGACCCACTCAGAATATTTTCCACAAAAATTGCCTGACAAATGGCGGTGGGAGGGAAGACAGAGCACTGCAACTTCATTTAGGGCTCTCATCCATGCGGATCACAAATCCAGATTATAACCACTATGTTACATGCATCAAAGGCTACAGTAACACAATTATTTTCCATTTCTGCGAAAGATGTTAGCATCTCTCCAGAAATTACACAAATGTAGCTGGAACCATCAAAGTACAATGTAGGTAACGAGTAACTCATCTGTGTTACAGTCGCCTAATGATGTACAAGCCATATAGTGGCCAGTACTGGAAAAAACTGTCATCAGGCTTTTGTACTGGAAGACAAGCATTGTGTAATTCTGGAGCCCTGGACAATACACTATCTTTCTGCTCACAGTGACAACTGATATTAGATACGACAGTAAGAAGGAGGAAAGCTGCATTTTTTATTGCAAGATTTTAACACTGCTTCTTGGATTGGGACACGAATATTAAACTTGGAAAGGGGGACGGTTGTGGAGTTGGGAAGGTGGAGGGGGAGTTAAAACTTTGATGGTGTACTTATTATCTTGATATTATTTTGTTTGTTTACATACACAGCTACTAGCTGCATCACAGCAGCCTGACAATATATTACACAAGAACTCGTGGTCTCTCAAAACTGGTTGGCAGCTATACTACCTGAGGCCATTTCCATTTTCTCCTTCAGCAGATGGCTCCTGTAACCCTTGATGACACAAAGGGTGGTAGGGCACCTTACACTGTTACTTTTTGACTGGCAGGGATGGCACCATAGTGGCAGCCACGTGGTTTTACTATCTGGGCCTGAGCACATCACCTCTGTGTTGTGTTCAAATCTGTATTACGGATCCCAGCCTGATCCTGTGCAAGGTACTTCAACACGAATTACACCACTAATAGTCTGGGGCTGAACCAGAGCGAGCAGCCATCTTCCTGGATCAGGAGTAGAGGAGTAGCCTTAATGATTAGTGCAGTGGACTTTGATCCTGAGGAACTGAGCTCAATTCCCACTGCAGCTCCTTGTGACTCTGAGCAAGTCACTTAACCCTCCATTGCCCCTGGTACAAAATAAGTACCTGAATATATGTAAATTGCTTTGAATGCAGTTGCAAAATACCACAGAAAGATGGTATATCAAGTCTCATTTCCCTTTCCCTTCCTCTGGAACATGGAAATGTAGCATCTAAGCCTTTGAGCTTTATGCCAAATATATGAAGACCTTGGCCAGCACCTTGACTTTTAAATGGCGTGCCTGAAGCCCTTTAAGGTACTGATGGCCTGGGCATGAACGGTCCTGTAATAGTTGGACATTATCCATTTGCTCCTCACTTCACCTAGACACGTAGAAGCATGCTGGGGTTTCTTACCTGGGAAAAGACTGGTGCTGCCACACTGTAAGGTCTGGGTTTGAAAGTGTTATTGGACTGTGGTGGGAAATTCCGTGTGGCCATACCATAATCTGGAGTAGAGGCGGATGCATCATCTTTGTCTAGAAGGTTCCCCGTGCTGCTGCTTTTTCCAGGCTGTAGGCTATCAAAAAAGAAAAAACAACAAGGTTATACAAGTCAGATGCTGGAGAAACAAAGTCCATTCCCCAGATCTAACAGCGAGATGGCATTATGCTCTCCAAAAGATTCTCATATGCTTGTACCTTCCCCTCTACTTGACATACTTCCTCTGCCAAATGGAGCACGCGAGTGACTCCTTGTTGCTAGGCAGCATCCCTACAGCTCCATGTCTTCTAGCTTAGGAAATTCTGCAGTGAACGTTGACAGTCTTTGATCCGTCAGTGTAATAACAATGACATTTTCATTATATTATCTAGAGAGTCTCCAAACAGGGCATGGAAAGCAGCTATGTCCACCGACAACCTTGATAAAAATTCCTAAATAGGACCTAAAATTTGTTTTCCTTTTGTGTTTTAAGCTTTAATTTTTCTTGTTTGCACTAGATAGGAACAGAAGGGCACACGTCCCTGTAATTTATCCAGTTGCAAACTATGCCAAAATATTTCACAGGACCCCACAGTTACCCACAAAGGAAAGATATTCAACATAAAGGGATCTTTCACTTGCTCATCTTCCAATGTGGTATATATCATTCAGTGTAAAAAATGTAACGAAGGATGCTATATTGGAGAAACAGGCCAGATGCTTAAGACAAGATTCAATTTATATAGACATCACATGAACAATACTGGTGCCAGTAGGGTTCCCACGCCTGTTGGTCAACATTTTACAGGACCAGGACACTGTACCATTGATTTCACAGTGAGAATCCTGAAAGGTAACTCTAAAACCATACAAGAACGTAAGACCTTTGAAGTCAGAATGATTGAATATTTTAACACCCAACAGAAAAGACTTAACAAGGATCTGGGGTTCCTAGCCCATTATAAACCATAAAGCTGTATGTCTCTATTGATCACCCTCCCCTCACCTTTCCACACCCACCCTGTTAGAATATCAATGATATGCTTTGATGTCCCCATGCATACCTCCGACCCACCCCCATCCTCCCACCCTGTCAGACTGTCATAGTAATGCTTGAATGTTTTCACTTATATACACTGTCAGCTAGCACATTTGCTTATTTCCGATCTGAGGAAGAAGGGCGACCTTCGAAAGCTAATCAAGAAATGTATTAAGTTATGTCCAATAAAAAAGGTATCATCTTATTTTCTTTTCCATGTTTTATTTTGTTTGATTTCTATTGATAACACTAGATATGATGAACTTCAGCTTACCACCAGTGAGCTGGCTGCACCCAGGACACTGTATTAAAAAGATAGGTTGTTTCATATATTGCATCACCCTCTAAAAAAACACATTAGTGCATTATATATTTTGTTTTTTTATTCTTTCCATGTAACAGTTTAACTCCCTAATCGCCACTTCTCACCTCATGTGTTGTCTTTCATGGTTTTCACTAGCATTCAGAACTCTGGTGTAGGAGAAAGGGAACCAACCTCTCCTAAAAAAAGGGAACCAGAAAATACACTGAGCTGCCTGTACAATACTGCAGAATCACAGTGTTTGCTCTTATTTAAAGTTAACCATACTTAATTTGAGCTTCTTAAAAACTAGTGCCAGCAATGATTTACATTAATATTTAAAAGCAGTAAAACTTGACCACTCTAAAATGGATAGGACAATCCTCCTACGTACATCTTCGATTTCTCACTCTCGCCGTAATGCCAGCCGTCTCTGGCTTCGGGGACGAGCAAGGTGATGAGATCTCCCTCCTTGAAGCTCAGTAGTGTGGTGTTATCCCCAGCAGCATGGGAAAAGATGGCTCGTACTCTCATCCTCCCGTTCCTTTCCAGCCCAGCAGCCATGGAACTGGAGCGTGGCAGGGTCTTGTTTTCAACTAGTGAAAGCAAAAAAGAACATCACAAACCCTAACACTCAGACTTAGGACAGAATATCAAGTACTACTACTTAGCATTTCTATAGCGCTGCCAGGGTTACGCAGCGCTGTACAAGTTTAACATGGGGAAGGACAGTCCCTGCTCAAGAGAGCTTACAATCTAAAGGTTACAAACTATGTAGTCAGTGTAGGTATCATGAATGGGGAAGGTGGTTAGGCGCCAAAAGCAAGGGAGAAGAGATGGGCTTTGAGTAAGGCCTTGAAAATGGGCAGGGAGGGCGCATGGGCTCGGGAAGTCTGTTCCAGGCATATGGTGATGCGAGGCAGAAGGGGCGGAGTCTGGAGTTAGCGGTGGTGGAGAAGGGTACAGATAGGAGTGATTTGTCCTGAGAGCGGAGGTTACGGGTGGGAACCTACGGAGAGAGGAGGGTAGAGAGGTAATGGGGGGGCTGCAGATTGAGTGCATTTGAAGGTTAATAGGAGAAGCTTGAACTGTATATGGTAGCGGATCGGGAGCCAGTGAAGCAACTTGAGGAGAGGGGTGATATGAGAGTATCGGTTCACGTGGTAGATAAGACGTGCGGCGGAATTTTGGACAGATTGAAGGGGGGATAGATGGTTAAGCGGGAGGCCAGTGAGAAGAAGGTTGCAATAGTCAAGACGAGAGGTAACGAGCGAGTGGACGAGGGTTCGGGTGGTCTGTTCAGAGAGGAATGGGCGAATTTTGCTAATATTATAGAGGAAGAAGCGACAGGTCTTAGCTGTCTGCTGGATATGGGCAGAGAAGGAGAGGGAGGAGTCGAAGATGACTCTGAAGATCATGCTATCATTCATGACTTTTTTTTTTTTAAATTGCACTGAAATATCCATAGGTCAGCTACTGTAGAGTCGACCAAAAGCTGAAAGTCTTCACTTTGGTACACACAAGCTCACATGGGGGCAAACTTACCAGTTGCATAAGCATTTTTAGGAGTGACGCTTTTGCGCACAGGAAGTGTGTTGGAGTAGCAGTCACTCAGCTGCTTCTGGGACTGTCCAGGAGAAGACTTGGGATGTGTAGACTTGGTCTCCGGCCAGTGCTGATAATCATTACCACCAGGACCAGCAACACCATTCACTACCGGAACACCTTCCTGGCCAGACATTCGCTGCACAGAGAACACAGCAGTGAAGCATTTTCAGACAGACACCAGAATTTAAAAATTAGAATCCGCACTGCCCTCTCCAATGTCACCACACTTAGGGGTAGATGCATCAAGCAAACGTAAAAAAATCAAAATCGTTAAAGGCCCTAACGATTTTTAAAAAACGAAGAATGCACCAAAAAAAAAAGTCACACATGCTCAGATCGGTATAGAAACGTACAATGTATCAAAGAATCACAATACACATCGTTAATCGGCCCCCAAATCATGCGCAGAGCAGCCAAGCGTTGTTAGCTGCTCTGCGCATGCCACAAACAGTCAAAACACAGTCAAATCACAAGCACATGGCTCCCAAATCAAAACAAAAATAAAAAAAAAGGGTCGGGAGGTTACTGACGCCAGAAAGGGGCGGGCCCAGCAGGAGAAAGACGCGCCATCGAAGCTGGGCGAAGGCAGGCATCAGGCTTTCTTCTTGCCCGTGCAGCGCCTTCGGACAGAGGAGAGAGGCGCTGCACGGGCCCGGTAAGAGGGAGGGGGGCCCGATGGAGGAGGGGAATGGCGGCGACGACCCCAAAAGGGGGCGGGGCACAGGACGGAGGATGTCGGGAGGCGGAGCTGAGGTGAGAGAGTAGTGAGGAAGGGAGGGGGGCAGGGGCTGCTCGAATTTTGCTTTTTCGGGGTGGGGGGAGCGGCGGAAAGTGGGGAGCAGCGGAGGGGGGGCAAGGCCGTCCGTACAGGACGCTCCTGATGAGCGCCCTTGCCCCCTCCCGACCCTTTTTTTATTTTTATTTATTTATGTTTTTCTGACGTCCTTTGGACCAATCACAGCGCTTTTAGCTCTGCTAATGCGCTGGGATTGGCTCAAAGTTTGTTTATTTCTTCTCTTAATGATTTTTCCTGGCACAGAGCTGTCCTAACGAGTGGTCCAGACCTCTCGTTAGTTTTCCTGCCTTTTTCCTGCGTAAAGGCAATCGGAAAAGGTTAGTGCATGTCGTTTCAATGGGGTTTTCACACTAATTGCTCATCTCCATTCCGTTTTCGTTAGCTGCTGGCTTCCTCAGTAAAAGCCCTTTGATGCATGCAACAGATCAAATTTTCCTCGTTGGAGAGTCATTAAAGGCTCATTTAGCTTTAGTGCATCTGCCCATTAATACACTGTAGAACTGTTTACACCTAAAGCACTGGGCTTCATCCTGGACGCTACTCTTCCTTTTGAGCCACAACAGTCATATTGTCAAGACAATGTTCTTTAAGAGTTGATTGATGCGTAATGTTCGTCATTTTGACAGTAAACATTTTGCTTTATTAGTTCAGGCTCTTGTTCTATCCTACTTAGATGACTGTTAACAGTCTGTATTCATCTTATCACTGTTAAACTAAATTGCAGATACTACAGAACACTTCTGCCAGACGTATATTCCATTTACTTGAGTATTGCATTCAATTCTGGTCACTGTATCTCAAAAAAGATATAGCAGAATTAGAAAAGGTTCAAAGAAGAGCAACCAAAATGATATGAGGAAAGGCTAAAGAGGTTAGGGCTCTTCAGCTTGGAAAACAGACAGCTGGGGGGGGGGGGGGGGGGGGGGGGGGAGGGGATATGATTGAGGTCTATAAAATCATGAGTGGTGTAGAATGGGTAGAAGTGAATCGATTTTTCACTCTTTCAAAAAATACAAAGACCAGGGGACACTTTATTATAAATTACATGGAAACAAATAAGGGGAAATATTTTTTCACTCAAAGAATAATTAAGCTCTGGAAGCTGTATGATGTGGTAACAGTGGTTAGTGTATCTGGGTTAAAAGATTTGGACAAGTTCTTGGAGGAAAAGTCCATAGTCTGTTTTTGAGATGGACATGGGGAAAACCACTGCTTGCCCTGGGATTGGTAGCCTGGAATGTTGCTACTAACTAGGTTTCTGCCAGGTACTTGTGGCCAGGACTGGCCACTGTTGGCAATTGGATACTGGGCTAGATGGACCATTGGTCTGACCCAATATGGCTATTCTTATGTTATCACTTCAGCCCTGATTTCCCTACACTGGTTACCTGTACAAAATAGCATTTCATTTAAAACTAGCTTACTTGGTGTTTAAAATGTTTTAATGGACTCGGATCAGAATATCTGTTAAACTTGGTGGTCTTTCCTTTCAAGATATCCTAGAACAAGAGACCATTTTCTCTTACTCTTTCCTTCGTTTGTTGGCAATTATAAGAAAATTCTAGAAAACTCTTTTGGTTACCAAGCTGTTCAATTCTGGACCTCAATTATCTGAGGACCTGCAGTCTTACACTGCTTTTCGTAAGGATTTATAATGATACTTATTTAGGAACTATTACACCTGAATAGAATTTATTATGTTTCTTCTTCCGGTTTAATATGTGATTAGTCTGTAACCCATTCTGAACCACTATCTGGTTTGGGGATTTAGCAGGATATAAGTGGAGGAGTGGCCTAGTGGTTAGGGTGGTGGACTTTGGATCTGAGGAACTGAGGAACTGAGTTTGATTCCCACTTCAGGCACAGGCAGCTCCTTGTGACTCTGGGCAAGTCACTTAACCCTCCATTGCCCCATGTAAGCCGCATTGAGCCTGCCATGAGTGGGAAAGCGCAGGGTACAAATGTAACCAAAATAAAATAGATACTATTGGAGATTCTACATGGAATGTTGCTACTATTGGAGATTCTACATGGAATGTTGCTATTCCACTAGCAACATTCCATGTAGACGGCTGCGCAGGCTTCTGTTTCTGTGAGTCTGACGTCCTGCACGTACGTGCAGGACGTCAGACTCACAGAAGCAGAAGCCTGCGCGGCCACATTGGTGATCTGCAAGGGCCGATTTCTACATGGAATGTTGCTAGTGGAATAGCAACATTCCATGTAGAATCTCAGGAGTGGCCTAGTGGTTAGGGTGGTGGACTTTGGTCCTGAGGAACTGAGTTTGATTCCCACTTCAGGCACAGGCAGCTCCTTGTGACTCTGGGCAAGTCACTTAACCCTCCATTGCCCCATGTATGCCGCATTGAGCCTGCCATGAGTGGGAAAGCGCAGGGTACAAATGTAAGAAAAATAAAATAGATACTATTGGAGATTCTACACGGAATGTTGCTACTATTGGAGATTCTATATGGAATGTTGTTATTCCACTAGCAACATTCCATGTAGAAGGCTGCGCAGGCTTCTGTTTCTGTGAGTCTGACGTCCTGCACATACGTGCAGGACGTCAGACTCACAGAAGCAGAAGCCTGCGCGGCCACATTGGTGATCTGCAAGGGCCGACTTCTACATGGAATGTTGCTAGAGGAATAGCAACATTCCATGTAGAATCTCAAATAGTAGCAACAGTGGAGGAGTGGCCTAGTGGTTAGGGTGGTGGACTTTGGTCCTGGGGAACTGAGTTCGATTTCCACTTCAGGCACAGGCAGCTCCTTGTGACTCTGGGCAAGTCACTTAACCCTCCATTGCCCCATGTAAGCCTGCCATGAGTGGGAAAGCACAGGGTACAAATGTAACTAAAATAAAATAGATACTATTGGAGATTCTACACGGAATGTTGCTACTATTGGAGATTCTACACGGAATGTTGCTACTATTGGAGATTCTACATGGAATGTTGCTATTCCACTAGCAACATTCCATGTGCAAGGCTGCGCAGGCTTCTGTTTCTGTGAGTCTGACGTCCTGCACGTATGTGCAGGACGTCTGACTCACAGAAGCAGAAGCCTGCGCGGCCACATTGGTGATCTGCAAGGGCCGACTTCTACATGGAATGTTGCTAGTGGAATAGGAACATTCCATGTAGAATCTCAAATAGTAGCAACAGTGGAGGAGTGGCCTAGTGGTTAGGGTGGTGGATTTTGGTCCTGGGGAACTGAGGAACTGAGTTCGATTCCCACTTCAGGCACAGGCAGCAACTTGTGACTCTGGGCAAGTCACTTAACCCTCCATTGCCCCATGTAAGCCGCATTGAGCCTGCCATGAGTGGGAAAGCGCAGGGTGCAAATGTAACAAAAATAAAAATAAATAAAAAATAAGTGCTATGTCATATTATATATTGCAGAGTATGCTATGCTTTCTTAAAGCTGTAAACATAGCTTCTTAGAGCAGTGCTGCAAGTTTTTTTAATATATATTTTATTAAACAAAAGAAAAAGCCAGAGACTGGTTAAAATTAAGAGGAAAGAAAGAAAGAAAGAAAAAGACAAGGCTCAGATTCACAGCTGGAGAACAGGTGAACTATTTCAGATAAAAATGAACACCGAATACAGAGATACATGCTACAGTAAATTAAATCCTCTACTACAGGATTCCAAACCAAGCATCACAAACGTACCAGTGTAGCATCACAACAGTTTTATAGACCACTAATCCAAAGACGTTTACCCATTTTACCAGGACCAAAGAAAATATAAACCTTCACCTTAATTCCTCAAAAACGTTTCATAAGATATTGCAATTAAGCCTTTTAAAATCACCAATGACACACAGTCCTCAAACTCGGTTACTTACCCCTACGAAAGGTGCCAGTTCTGGGGGCACAGGCAGTGGTTTGGCACCAGGAATGGGTTCAGAGATGGAAATGCTGGATTTGGATGAAGTCATGGGGCCAGAGAGGAGGGTAGCATTGTTGTTAGTGGCCATTTGCTGCATGAGTTGCATGGCACGCTCGGGAATCTTGTTGGGGTCAGAACAGGCCTGCTGCCAAGACGGCATCTTTTGGGTCAAAATCTCTTTCCCCTAATGACACAAAAACAAGAGAATGAAATAAAACGGAAAACCACAAATTGGATATTCAGCAAGTGGCATTTTTTTTTACACATATCAGCATGTGATGACTCCATGCAATGTACAGCAACTGTTCACATGTTCTACAAGTTTCTATTCAAGCAAAGGAGAACCTCAGGATTGGAAAGAGAAACAAGTTACTGGTGAATCTCACACTTGCCACAGTGTGGAGTCATTACATGCTGCTTTCCAGGCTGAAACAGAATCTCAGAAGATGGGAAGCCTCGGCACTGGGGAGACTCATGTAGGCCTAACTAATTGATGTCATTGAGACTATAATCAGTGTTCACTTCACCTGTTTTATTCTTGATTTCATTTCTGGTCCCCTCCATAACAAAGCCATCAGATACTTTCAAGTTTATTATAAATTTTGCTACCTCACCCATCATGGAGCTGGTCTGGGCAGCTCACAGGTTAAGAAGATACAGAGTAAGAGTAATGGAAGAGGAAAGGGGAGGGGGTGGAACTACTTTCTCACAAAGCCTCCAGCAGAGGCCAGCAGAGTGGTGAGGACATTCCTGCCCTCTTTAAAAAGTATGTGGGAAGATGGCAATTGGAGGATGGAGAAAGCATAAGTCAACAGTCTTTTTTTTTTTTAACATTTAGAAATAACTGAAGCTGTGAACACTGGGGTCACAAGCTTTTCACAAGTAGGCGTAGGGAATATTTAAAGTAGCTGTTTTGGGTGCCTCTGTGGGCATATAAACCAGCTATTGAGAGAAACGTGTTCTAACATATATATGCAATTTCACAGTTCTGAACAGCAAGTTATCAACTACTGAGAGGACTTCCAACCTTCCTTTGCATTTCACACAACCTACCCAACACAGATCACACTCCCCTCAGAGACAGCACACCATTTAATGAAGGTGTTCCACAGCACTAACGACTTGCAAGACACCCAGCACAAACCCCAGAGAAGAGGAAAAGAGCTCAGGAGACAAACTGCTCTTCACACCTGAATCACTACCTCACCTTGGTGTGATAAGAGATGGAGTTTTTGGCCACAGCACATTGTTTCTCCACCAGGAAGCAGTACCTTCGTCTCTCCTCCGTCAATGCTGTCTTGTAGCCGTCTGATACAAAGTTTTCCAGTTCACTCTGCTTATTGCCGATTGTCTCTATATACTAGAAAGAAAATAGAATACTGAGCACAAGCCTTCAAAATCTCCACTGACTGAAAGATTAACAGACAAGGAAGCAAAGATATGTATACAAATGCCACAGGTGCATCTCAGAGCAGCAGTTACAAGATACAAATTAGTCTCAAGAGGTACTTCCAGATACACAACTACAGGACTGTAGGTGGGAAATTCTTCTTGCCAGTTCAAAGCTGTGCATGGTCAACTTTAACTTCAGTTTCTATGTTATAGTATAGTTAAGGTGGGCAATGAGATTCTTTGATCACTGCCTTTTCTTCTGCATCAAGCGGGGCTTAGATTTACTAAAGTAGCACATTTACCACAGGTCCCATTTTATGCACTTAGGACCTATTCACTACTAAGTTGTACGTGCAAATGTGATAGCACGCTTTAATAAATCTAATCTGATTTAACGTCCGGCTTTCAGCTACTGCTTTAACCACTAGGTTATGCCAACATTGCAAAGCATTATGGGAAAATACATTTGTCCCAGAACACAGACTCTGGGACGAGTAATTTATGTTTCTCATTACTCAAAACATAAGTCAAGAGAACTCACTTCTCATGATCCTCACCAAGCACAGGTGCAGAACCCATAAACAATGTAGCCTTCTTTTGGTCTAAGATACAGTCACGTTCAAAGGGGGACGTGAGAAGAGCAAGTGTCCTGTATATAAAGGCAACACAGACCTAACAGCATCTCAATGGGAATGCTACAATGCAACAGCTTGAGCGCACCTGAATGAGTGATGAACAACAGTGGCAAGCCACTTAACCTTCCAAAATTAGATTGTAAGTCCTCTGGAGCGGGGAAATACCTACATTACTTGAATGTAACTTGTCTGGCGCTACTACTGCAAAGGTGTGAGCTAAATCCAAAATAAACTATACAAACATCTCAAGCATATATATACACACACATACATACAAATCTAAATAAAAAAATATATATAAAATAAGTAAATAAAAACCATGCTGGCCAGGTAGTGCTTATATAGAGTGATAAGGTTGTCAGAGGCGTCTGGGCCACTTCTGGAGATGGTTACACAAATTTCTGCTCCCATGGGTCTTAATGAGCACAAAATTAATCTTTTCTTAGACAGAAATAAAGAGTTACTGACTAATGCCCTATAAAGGTGGATGAGAACTCTTCAAAATTACACATCACGAGCTCAGCCAGAAGCTCAAAGCAGGAAGCCTAAAAGACTGCATATTAAAAAAACATTTAAAAAAGTTCCCAAGGATTAATAAAGCTGCTGTGAGGAAGACTAAATATCAGGAGAGAAGAAAGAGAAATGCTACACTAAAGAACTAGGAAGAAACTCAATGCTACCAAAGTACCATCAAATGAAATGAGGCACAAAACCTCTTTGAAGAATGCAAGCACTTTACCTTGGTCAATCTCAGGGAGATATAGTTTCCAGGGTCAGGGATCAAAAACTCAGCAATTTCCACTGTACTTAGCAACAAGGAGAGCACTAAAGTGAAGCTATCATATGCTTGGGGTGGGGGGGGGGGGGGGGGGGGAAACAACTTACAAGCAGCTCCTTTTTCTGGCTTGGAGACCAATGAGAGTTGTTGCATTCTCTTAGGATTAGAAGCCTAAAGCTGAAATTCATTTGGAATGGAATAGAAAAGCATATCTGTAGAAGCAAGTTTCCAGAGACATTCAAGGGAAAGAAAATTCCAGGCTAGAGGTCCACCATACATCTTGAAGTCAAGGTTGGCGTGCTACTGAAGGCAGTAACTTAATATAGAAAATGTTGCTGGACAATGTTATACTTAGGGCTTCTAGTCCTAGGTATTTATAAACTGCAAATTCATGTGTTATTTTCTAGGGGCTTCAGTATCTATTGGTTTTGTTCTTTTATTTCGCATTATGTACCCAGTGCCACAGGTACTATCGGACATTTTTTTATTTATTTATTGCATTTGTATCCCACATTTTCCCACCTATTTGCGGGCTCAGTGTGGCTTACAATACATTGTAAATAATGGAAATACAGTTTGTTACAATCAGTTATGGATTCCATTGTGAGAAGTTAAGCGAGACGAAGTCAAGGTGTCGTTAGGGAATAGGACAAGGAAAAGAACAATGGAACAATGGAAAGAGACAACGGGAAATTGGTAGGGTGATAGAACCTTAGCAAAAGAACATTCGGTATAACATTATATATATATAACATGTTTTATATATATATATATATTATATTATATTATATATATATATATATAATATGTATAACATGTTTTCCGGAGTAATCAAACACGTGCATTTGTGTCACTTAACTTTTCTGCGCTATCGATTCCTGAGTGGAAGATCCTAGTCAAGCCAAGGGAATATTTAGGGTGATTTTCCATTGCGTATACCCATTTCTTTTTGTACTGGGGTGTTTTATCAGTGTTTATTAGGTACAACCTCAAATCGGAGGACTTAATTATACTGCACCCAGGAAAAAATGTGAAAAATCCTCATACAGGACACAGCCCGTGCTAGTTTAACAAAAGAAATTCTGAAGAAATCTTCTTTTCAAAACCTTTGCCACCCCCCCAAGCTGCCAGCATTTGTTTCTGTGCTATTCTCCGAGCATTGGAAGGGAATACCAAGTGACCTCATTAACATTCAAGTATATTTAAATAAAATTTGGCACACATACGCTAAAGCCCTCTGAACATACTGTACACATTCAAAGCGTGTGCTAGTCCGGTGCTAACTGACAGCAACATCAGCCCCTTGGTCAGAGTTCAGTTTTTCAGTGAGTCATCTGCTCCGAGTACAATGCAGAAAGCTACACAAGGGAGGTGGAACTGAGAGTGCATTCTGTACCAGCTTCCATTGATTTCTAGATGGGGGGAAGAGGATCAGACTGATAGCAAGTTGAAACAGTCATTCCTGCTCTGCTGCAGAGAAGAAGGAGCCCCACCCCCACACATTAAACAGATTAAGAGGTGTTGCCCACACAGATGATTCACAGAACAGCTGACTTCTTCCAGAGCTTAACCATGTGGCTGCTGCTGCTCTGGGTAAAGTCTGCAGTTTGCAAGCTGTTTCTAGACAGAGGCAAAGTGCATCATCGTTTGTAAATGCAACTAAAGGAGTTGTTCCGTTCCACGGTTTATAATCATAGGAGGAATCCGATTTTTTGTGTTTTGTTTGAATTATTTCAATTGATCACTATAACCTGCTTAGAGATGCAATAGGTGGGATATCATATTTTAAATAAATTTAAGCAGATTTATGATCTGCACATACAAAGTTCTGAGGTCACTGTGGAGGAGTGGCCTAGTGGTTAGGGTGGTGGACTTTGGTCCTGGGGAACTGAGGAACTGAGTTCGATTCCCACTTGAGGCACAGGCAGCTCCTTGTGACTCTGGGCAAGTCACTTAACCCTCCATTGCCCCATGTAAGCCGCATTGAGCCTACCATGAGTGGGAAAGCGCAGGGTACAAATGTAACAAAAATAAAAAAATAACCATTAGGCTGTGACTCTAACTGGTCAGCACAGCAAGAGGCTGTCTCTATGCCTATTCCCTCACCTTCAATACTCAGTATGTCCCTCTCCACATAGCCAACATTTGAGACCCATACCGAGCGGTTTACACCAATGCAATCCAAGGAACCTGATGAAGTGTGATGACTGATCAAGATAATGGAAAGTGAATATAAACCTCACAGTCCACAGCTCATAGAAATGACTGTTCGTAAAAAGGAAGATCATTTGCAGGCAATCACCACCGATGCAAGTACAGTTTAAGGGTCAGAGTCAGCATGTACCTCAAATTACTAGTTTTAGTTAAAAAAAAAAAAAAAAAAAACCTCAATTTTCTTCTGTAGTTCATTTGATGTTAGTGCTGACAAAAATGTCCCCAATTCCATTTAGAAAATCAGGGAAATTAGATTATACACAAGAATCTACAGCGCTCCAGATAACCTCTGTTCAAGGCTTCCATGGTGTCCGGGTCTTGTCAATATGTAACAATGTTGGCGTACAGGACTCAATTCTGTAATTCTTCTAAGTGCTCCCCCACCCAGAAAAAAAAAAGTGCAACCTAGTAATTTCAGCCCGGGGGATACACACATACACGCTGAGCTAAGCCTAAAATGGGAACAAAGTGGTTGATTTTCAAAGGAGTTATCCAGGCTGAATATCGGGGCATTAATGATCTTCAGTGGTGGGGTACAAAGGGAAGTGCTTCACTGAAAATATACTCTGCAGCACTGCTTGGTTATTTTATAGACCACCTTTTACATACAGAGAAGAGAAGACATTTGAACTGAGTTCATGCCTCTTCAGTAGTAGCTCAAGGCCAGTTACATTCGGGTACATTAGGTATTCCCCTGTCCACAGACAGCCTACAACCCTGATGGCGAACCTATGACACGCGTGTCATTAGCCATTTTCGATGACACGCGGTGCCGCCGCAGTGTGGTCCGCCCTCCCTCCTGGAAACTAACCTTAAAGCCTCCTTTCACGTCGCAGCAAGCAGCAGCAGGGCAGGCCACTCCTTCCTTCCGTGTCCTGCCCTCGCCTGACGTAACTTCCGCGAGGGCAGAGCACAGAAGGAAGGAGGAGAGGTCTGCCCTGCTGCTGCTTGCTGCGACGTGAAAGGAGGCTTTAAGGTTAGTTCCGGGCCTGGTAACGGGTGGAGGGGGGCCCGGCGACCTCGGGTGGGCAGCGATCTCGGGTGGGGGGGCCCGGGGGCGGTCCTAGTAGCAGTTATTTTTCTTGAAGTGACACACCACCCGAGTTATGCTCGGTTTTTTGGCGAATTTTAACACACCAAGCTCAAAAGGTTGCCCCCATCACTGGCCTACAACCTAAGTTTGTACCCAAGGCAATGGAGGATTAAGTGACTTTTCCAAGATAACAGCTCTTTCTAAAACCCAGCAATCCTCACTGGGAGATGACAGATTTCTGTCCTGCCGCTCCTTCAGCCTGCCCAGTAATGACTGGCCAAAGAGTCTGAAACTGAACCAGTGTCCTCCGTATGGCACTGCAGTGGCACTGAGCCAGCAGACTAGCACAACATGAACTATTTCAAAATAACAGTGCCCTTTTGAGTTCTAATTTACTTAATACAATAATATAAGTAGAAACATCAATTCAGTATAGGACACGATAGCAAAGCACAGAGAAATTAGCCTGAAATAAACCATACAGTGTAGCTACCATGTTAGTCCACTGAGAGAAGAGCTAATTCAGTGAAGCAGCAACAGGCGACACCCTTCTACTGAACTGACCTAATACATTTCTGCCTCTCAAAGGCTCAACTCCTTTTCAAGCGAGGCGAAGTGCCCCCCGGTGCACGGAGCCGACATTAACATGGCGCCGTGCACCGATGGGCACGCATGCCCTAAGCAGCGGGGAGCGAGCGAAGGGGGAGAGGTCAGGACCCCACCTCGCAGGTACTCCCCGCTGTGAGGGGCTGGCACAAAGAGAGGGGTTTAAAACCCCTGGGCTGAGCTCGGACGGCCTCTTCGGCGTCCGAGCACCAGCCAGCTCCTTTTCACCCATAGAGATCCTGCACTATACTAAGGATCTTTAAACAGTTTTTCCCATATCCGTTTGACAAGTTACAGCTTGGCATACATTCTTGCAGTTTTAAGAAATGCTTAGACTTTAAAATACCAGGTTACTCATTCATGGTACATATTCAAATAGGTTTGTTTCCAGTGTCAGATTTAGCAAACCCTACTTGGAGTTGCTACAGCACCACTGGCCTCCTGGGGCTCCAGAGCCTCACCTGCATCTCCTTGTCAGAATACTTCTGAGGGTTCTTGCTCCCTTGGCTCTTTTTCCGTAGTTTCTTAAGTTCCACTTGACACTTTTCAAGTGCATCCCCCTTGTTCCTCTGCTCCGTTTGATATTTCTTCAATGCAGCCTATGTAGAAAAAAATGACGACATTTGTTCTAAGGTTAGCCACAGGATTCTGCCCTGGCTGAAAAACCATGCAAACGGCTTAGAATTAAACTAAAATTCAGAGGCTGCCAGACACTGGAGCAGGTAAGCTGTTCTGTTATAGTGCAACACCTGTGCGCTGGAAATTTTCCTATGATCTGATACTTTGGAACAGTTTGCGACTAAGAATCAAGCAGCACAAATGTGTATTACTTACACTTAGATATCTGGCATCCAATTCCACTTTCTGCTCAATTTGTATAAGAAGTTCATTGTGAAAACTCTTTAACTGGAAAAGAAATGCACATTGAACATTTGCTATGCATTGGGCTATGTATTACAGACATCAAGCAGATAATCAAAATAAAACATTTCTCAGCATCAATTAGGTACTATTTTATGAATGTATTTTGTTGTACCCTGCCTTCAGCTGCTTGTAAAGAGGGACTAAATATCTAATGAAATGAAATGCAGACATCAAAAACAGAAGATGGGCAAACAAAAAGTCAAACATACAGAAGATTTAAACCTTAGAGGACACTCGAGTACAAGGAAACACTTTTAAAGCAAATAGGAGGAAATATTTTTTCCACTCAACACACAGTTAAGCTCTGGAACTCTTTGCCAGAGGATGTGGTAACAGCGGTTAGCGCATCTGGGTTTAAAAAAGGTTTGGCCAAGTTCCTGGAGGAAAAGTCCATAGTCTGCTATTGAGACAGACATGGGAAGCAACTGCTTGCCCTGGGATTTGTAGTATGGAATGTTGCCATGATTTGGGTTTCTGCCAGGTACTTGTGACCTGGATTGGCCACTGTTGGAGGCAGGATACTGGGCTAGATGAACCATTGGTCTAACCCAGTTTGGCTACTCATGTTCTTATGTAGCTGTCTGCTGAAGACCAGAAAGGAGAACATATGGAAATACATATGAGAGAGCAATTGGCAGGGAAAGGCAGACAACGGGGGACTGCAGAACTGTGCCAACAGAAACTGATTTTTATTCAGATTCAAACAAATCTATTTGCTTGGTCACTAATTCAGTTATACTAGAGAAGATAGGCTTCACTGCGGTTCACAAAAACAATTAAAAAAACAAAGATAAAGTCTATGATAAAGCAGAAAAGAGAAAAAAGGAGGATAGAAGGATGGAAAAGCAAACCTTGGGGTGATGGAGGGGAAAGAAAAAAAAGGGCAGGAAATCCAAATAGCAAAGTAAACAGCACAGTTATGATGGAATGGCAAATGCAATTCTGAAAAGGTGAGCTTTTAATGCTAGTCTGAAGGTTGCAATAGTTGGTTGATCCTGGACATGACATGGAAGCTCATTCCAGGCAGAATCTTGAGTACTAATACGACGAATGAGAGAAGGTGGTGGTAAGGAAAGAAGATTATCATCTGCTGATCTAAGGCAACAAAACTACTACTACTACTACTTAACATTTCTAAAGCGTTACTAGGGTTACGCAGCGCTGTACAATTTAACATAGAGGGACGGTCCCTGCTCAAGGAGCTTACAATCTAAGAGACAAGTGAAAGGACAGTCCGATAGGGGCGGTCAAATTGGGGCAGTCTGGATTTAGTGAATGGTAAGAGTTAGGTGCCGAATGCAGCATTGAAGAGAATATGGAATAGAACCTTGTTAAGACAGAGAGAGGCAGAAGGGGACCTGGATTTATAAGACCAATAAAAGAATTACATTTTATTCAGACTGAAACGGGAAGAATCAGAAGAGGAGTGACATGATCAAACGTTGTGGAGTAGTTTAACTGCTGTTGATTGAATGAGTTGAAGATAGTTAAGCTGATATTGTTATATAACTGTTGTGTATCAAATGCTATATAGAAGCACATATTTGTTAATGTTGAAAAAGAATAAAAAGATTAAAAAAAAAAAAAAAAAAAAAGATGCTCCACGTTTTGTAAAGGTAACCTGCAAAAAGGGGTTACAACAGTCCAAACGGGATACAACCAGTGCATGAATGAATAAGCAGGTGTAATAGCGAAGCAGGAAGAATAGAGCAGACAGCCCTAAGACGATGGAGAGCAAAGAAGGATGCACAAAAAACTGAATCGAAATGAGGTTTAAAAGTTAGAGTTGAAAAAAAAAAATGTTAACACCTAGAATCTTAATTGAATCCTTGAAGGATATAGTGCCATCTAGAGAAGGAGCCGGTACTAAGGGATGGTGAAGGGGGGGGGGGGGGGGGGGGAGGGAAGAAGGATTGTTTCACACTTAGCAGTTTTAAAAAACAAAAGATTGTATTTGAGTGATGAAAATTTGAATATCATCTGCATAGCAGAATGGAGTGCAAGAACAGTTTGAATGGCTAGAAAAATATTAGAGAGCTGGTGACAGTATAGAGCTTTGAGGAACTCCAGAAAGAAGTGGAAGAGAATCTGTAGACTCATTGTGAAATGAAAGAAGGTAAGAGCAATCAGAAAGATAACTAGAAAACCAGGAAAGGACAATGTCAGATATACCTGATGGAATGCAACCGCTGAAGACAGATCTAAGGAAACTATAATCACTGAGTGATGTTGATTAAGTGAAGTACGAATAAGGTCAAACAGAAAGCAGAAGCGTTTCACTACTATGATTTGGTCTGAAGCCTGCCTGAAATGATGAAGGATATTGCTCGATTCAGTGTTGAATGAGTTGTGAACCAGTTTTTCAAGGATTTTGGCAAAGAAAGGCAAATGAGAAATAGGGCGGAAATTTGACAGTGGAGGGATTGAGATGAGGCTTCATGAGTAATAGGCCTACAGCCGCATGTTTCCATAAGGCTGGAAAGTACCTGTATTGAGAGACAGAGTAAAGGAAGAAGTGGAATAATTACAGAGCTGAGGCATTTGACTAACCCTGCTGGACATGGGTCTGCCGAGGATGAAGAACAATTGAGGGAGCAAAGGGTATGAGAAAGGGAGGATGCGGTGGGTAGGTTGAAGGAAGACCAGGATGAAGGACAGATAGATGAAGAGGTGGGAGATAACAATGGGGAGAAATGGGCAGAAGAAGAGGAAGATGGGGAAGAAGGAAGAAGTACAGAACGAAGTTAAGTTTTAGTTTGCCAAGCAGATGCTGATGAGTTTAGCGATAACGAGAAGCAGCTGCAAAAAGTGGAGGAACTCTTAATTCCTACGTCAAAGTAGTGCAGCAAAAACAGGAGTACGATGATCTGGCCCTTTCAATAACCAAGGAGGACGTATATACAATAAAAAGTCCTTATTAAAGATCATCAAGTGACTCGACACAGCAGCTGTGTTTTGGCGCCAATGTGCCTGCTTCAGGAGTGTTGCGATGTTCCAACGCTTTGAACACTTTGTTTAGACTGCTGCGGTAGGCTTTGGAAGCATCATTCCTGAATAATTTGGATTGTGACATCCAACAAAATAATCAGATAAGAAAACTTGTTTTCTTTTTAAATCGTTGGAACAGAAGGGTCACAATCAGGGGCAATGGTGGAGGCAGGAGAAATATCATGAAGTACTTTTTTGGGACCTTGCCAGGTGTTTGTGACCTGGATTGGCCACTGCTGGGCTTGATGGACCTTTGGTCTTTCCCAGTATGGCAATACTTATGAACAATGTCTGAGGCTGGTTCCAAGCACGAGCAATTTTGTCAGCAAAATACGCAGATTTCGCTGAGTGCACCGTTATTCACAGTAGCGACAATTAAAAAATGAATGCGCTGAGGGAGTTATGCTTTTTAAGCCAGTACCTTTCAGATGCGCAAAAGAGAATGCAGAGAGCGAAGAGCAGAAGAAAACCAGGGTGCGGAATGAAGGTGAGCGGGAGTTTTGTCATCAAGGACAGAATGAAGTAAATGATCAAAAGAGATGATGCGGGAGTCCAAAGAAAGAGGGAGATGGTAAATAAACTTGAAGGGTCACAGAAGAAAGAGCTGAAAGGGCATGATCGCAGAGGGATCTAGAAGAACGAGGAAGCGGTGGAGAGAGGGAGGAGCTGGTATGGCCAAAGAGAACATGACCGAGTAACGATCCGACCAAGGAACAGGAACAGAGTGAAAAGACAGAAATAGAAAGAGTAAGGGTAGAAAAAACAAATCTAAAATGTTACCAGCTTTGTAAGTCGGGAAAGTAAATGTCAAACAAGATTCAAACTAGATGCTAATAAAAGGAAAGAGAAGGAAGCCTCAGGAGGGAGATAAAAGTCACCTACAAGAAGTGGAGAGAACAGAATAGAACATTCTAGAGACTAAGTTAGTCTATTATCATCCCAAGCTATTAGAAGGACAAAATCTGACATCAGAGACTGTGGCATACAAATAAAAGAACTCAACACTCACCATCTCTTCTAACTGATTCTGAATCTGCCGATGAACTTCAGCCATCTGGAAGAGAACATCCCCTGGAAAGACAAGGTAAAAAACAAAAGTCAAAAAATTAATACAGCCATCATCAGACGTCCATACAGTTGGGAAGAGACAAGAACTTCATATTTTTAAAAATACCCATCGCTATAGAGCAGCAACATACATTTCATATCACGTCATTTTTGGATGTGTAAAAATTCAAAAGCTATGGATATAGGTGTTTTGTGTAAGTGCAAAAATTGAAAGAACACTAGAAGCTTGAGGAACAGGTGGTGCCACCAATATACAAGGCTGGAAGAGAACCCAACGGTTTCCTAGAAATCCTCTGAAAAGGGATCCTGCACTCATACAGTGAAATATAAACAGACTACCTAGTAATCCTACACACACTATCCAGCAGTACAGTGTTCTATTTGGTACAGCAATTTTACATGGCAGAATGGGATGGTTAAGAATGACTATTTACAGAGTGTGAACCGGGCTACCTGGCTCTCAGTAACAACAAAGTCCTTGAAATGTACATTTCAAACCCTAGAACAGACTGAAATTTGGACAACAACAAAGGATGGAAGAGCAGACAGTAGTTTAGGAGCAGAAGTGTCTGAGAAAATGCTTAGTACATCACTAACCCCAACTGTTAAGCAATTTAATATTTGCCAAAGAGGCCTGTGGCACTAATCCTCTCTACTGGTAGACTTCCTTTCTGAAGTAATCAAGAGGCCTGTGGCTGAAAAGATCAGCTGCACTACACATGCTCCTGAGTCCCAGGCACATGCTGCTTGCTAAGACCCAGAAACCAAGTAGCTGAGAGCTCTACTGCTCTTGCTTGTCAACTTCCCCACAAAGCCAGAAACTTTACCCTTCTGCCCAAGAAATTTGCCACCTCCCCCCAACCCCCTTTCTGGGGCAGTACTTAGCCAGCAGGGAGACAGAGCCAGCATAAACAGCTGCTGCTTCTGTACATACTCCTGTGTAGCATCCGTTGCACTACTTGTACCTGTAGCTCATGTCAACTTTCTAAGAAAACCAATGGCTGCAGCACAGTTTAGTACCGATGTTTCAGCACTTGGGGCCACACCTTAGAGCCTTCTGTTTGCATTTATCCTGTGCTTTTGAAGGGATCACAAGGGATACCTTCATTTCAGGCTTTTGCTTTATCCTGGTAACCTTCAAGGAGCTTCTCAGGACTTTGACAGATCCTTTGAAGTCACTGCATAGGGAGGTAAGAACAGCCACTGATGAAAATCTAGCCATCTGCACAGAGAAAGTCCTTTACAGACAACCTGCAGCCTGCCTTATGATTTTGAGGTCAATTAAGGTGGTGTTTTATGGCCCACAGAGAGGCATGACCACAATGCTTACAGTCAGTTTGGACTGTGGTGGAAGAAAAGGCAGATCAAACATTTACTGTCGATATCAAATTTCTGGATCTCTCTTCTATGCTGTGGGTGGGGTAAAACCCTGACTTTGGTCAGAACATACCACAAGAACCAAAAGGAAAAAAACAAAACATTTAAGGAGTGTATGATGAAAGCAATGTTGAATAATGCACAGAGGTTACACCTCTTTATAAGAATCCAGAGAGCTGTGTTTTCACATCTGTCTGGCGAAGTTAAAGAGACTGTGCATTTACGCTTAGGTTTGAGCTGTCCTGGTGACATGCAATGCCACCCAATTCTGTGCCCGACACAAGCCCACTTGTCAACATTAAAATGCATAGGATCCTGTGTACTAATGGTGTTACTGCACACACACCAAGCGGCAGTAAATAGGGGCTTTACTGTTTAAGCCAAGTCTTACAACTTGGGTCATTTAAATGTTCAAAACATAAGAACTGCCATACTGGGTCAGACTGATGGCCCATCTAACTCAGTATCCCGTTTCCAACAGTGGCCAATCCATGTCTCAGTATCTGACAGAATCCCAAAGAGTAGTAAGACTCCACCAGCACAAGGTGGGGACCCAGGACTTTATGTTTCCTCTTCCAGAGGTGCTGTGCAGCTGTTCACACTGGTAAGCTGGGCTGCTGTTAGACGGCCTGGGCAGCATGAGTGCCCCCACCCAGCGTTTTACATCCATCTCTCACAGTTCTAGTGCTAGGATTTCTGGTGCCCCCCCCTCCAACCTACCACCCACCAGTGCATAATCTCATGCCTCTCCTTGCCCCCTCCCAATGGCCAGCACCTACCCCTCTCTCCTTGGCCTTGCCCCCCCCCCCAATACCAGCACCTACTACCCTTTGTCCTCTTGTGACCAGCGTCTCTCCTTGCCCCCTTTCCCGTCTCTCCCTTCTCTTCTGCCAGCAGTCAAAGCTTTCTCTAGGCTGCAGCAGCAATGTAAGCAGGCTGCTTTGGCAGCCCTGGAGGCCTTCCCTCAGCCTCATCCTGCCCTCTATGAAGCAATTTCTGTTTCCTCGAGGCAGGACGCAGCTGAGAGAAGGTTTTGCTGCGATGCAAAGGACGCTTTGACCACCAGCAGGAGAGGAGAGAGAGACAGAGCAATATGTCAGACTACACAGAGATTGGCCAGAGGGAGAGTACCATTTTGGGTACCTCTCAAGGTCAGAGCCTTCTACCATGCCCTACTACTACTTCTACTATTTGACATTTATAGAGCGCTACTAGGGTTATGCAGCGCTGTACAATAAACAAAGAATGACGGTCCCTGCTCGAAGGAGCTTACAATCTAGAGGACAAGACGGACAAGGAGAGCAGCCAAGCAATAATTGGAGTAGACAATCAATAGTTGGAGCAGTCTAGGTTACTAGGTACAATGTTAGGTTCCGAAAGCAACATTGAAGAGGTGGGTTTTGAGTAGAGATTTGAAGATGGACAGTGAGGGTGCTTGGCGTATGCCCTCCCAACTCATTTAGTCTAACCATTTTAGCGACAACCTTCCACATTAGGACTCCTCCTGAGTCTTGTACTCATGGGTCCTGAATTCAGCAACTAGGTGGTGCTACTACAGGATGACTGGGAGGAGAAGCTGCAGCCTAATGGTGAGTGCAGTGGGCTGAGAACCTGGTAAACTGGATTTAACTCCCAGTGACTGGGCAAGTCACTTAACTCTCCATTGCCCAGGGTACCAAAAAATATCCAGCTTGTGAGCCCAGTACGGACAGAGAAAATATCTACACAGAATATATAAACTGCTTTGGTTGTACCACAGAATATGCCGCTACACCAAAGAGTTTACAACCTATATGGGTACCTGAAGCAAGCAATGGAGATAATGTGACTTGCACAAGGTCACAAGGAGACAGTCAGTGATTCAAACCTTGGCTTCCCTGGTTACCAGACCACTTCCTGTAAAATTGCACACATGCTGCTCGATTTTAAGGCCCCTTTCCTCAAAACACAGTATTTCATGACTTCAGGCCCAGCTTCTCCCATTTCTCCCCTCTAACAATCACAGCCATCCCCCAGCACTCAACTCTTACCCTACAGTTCCCTCCCTCTCTCCTTCCAAAATCCTTAGGCTCAAACCCACCTCGCTGCCTTTTACATGTTGGCTTGCAATACTACAGCCTCTTCCTCCAGGTCACATGTGGGCTATTGCTTTGCTCTTATTTCCAGGTCTATGCAAGCAAATTCCGTGCCACAGTATAATTGTACATGAATTTCCCCAGGAATAAAAATAGTCTGCATCAACTCACCAGATCACTGCAGCTTTTCTAGAAATGTGTGATTGACACAAATCGTATTTCTAGGGGGCCCTTGAAAGGTGGTGACCCACTTGCAGCTGTTCCTAAATATTCTGAAGGGGATTCCCCCACTTTGGAGGCCCTTTCTGAAAGGGTGGGCCATATATTGGAATATATGCCACTGGTTTAAGATCTTCACTAGAGGCCACTAGAATTGAAACTTACTGGTAATGCAGTCCTATGTTAACTTTCAGTACTGCCTCACCATCATGGGATCCAGTGAACAGCTGAGCTGCTGGCCTCTTTTCACACAGTGCTGCCACAGTAATTTGAAAATAAAGGTGAAAGTGAAGTCAGTCAGTTTCATGCCTATTAGCACTACAGTGGGCAGAAGGTTAAGCACACAGACAAAGAAAAGTACTTTGGATGTGGCCTGAAGGAGAAGGAAGAGCCTGGTAATCAGAAAGGGGAGGGGGTGTCGGGGCTCAAACCCACCTGGTGACCCTAGTTAAGTAATGTCGCCATTGCCTCAGATACAAAGCAGACAACTTTCTGGAGCAGGAAAACACCTAAATGAATTTGAATGCAACTTTCCTTTAGCTCTTATTTGGAAAAGCCAGAAAATTTCAAATTCAAATCCAAACCCAATCTATTTATTTAAGTGCTCATTTCTGTCCCTGTGCAATGTGGTGGCAGTGTGTCAATGTGGTGGCATTTGGTTTAATATGTCACGTCACCTATCAGCTTTTGTAATAGCAGCTTCTGGGAAGGATACAGATCTGAGAATTACAAGTTCTGGATTTTAAAAGGTATACTTTTGGATCTCAGAGCTCTCTACAGATGCTTCCAGTCTGAATAGAGTATGATTTTTGGTTAGTACACAAAACAGAACTATATAAAAAAGCAACCAACCAGAATATATGTGCAGAAAACAGAAACCTCTTTCAGAGTCCACTCAAACTTTGATAAGGTGTGTCAACCACAAAGGCTGAATAATAATAAACATTAACCCCTCCATTGCTCCTCTGAGCACTGTACATGCTGATAAGGAAAACATAACCAGTTTTTGCTGCCACTGCTGCAGTGGAATTAGTTTCTCCACAAACATTTAGTGTTCTGAAACACTGGCTTAAGGGATAGGATAAGCAGGGAAGGCGTGAACAAAGTCCATTAAATACTTGTACAGAAATGGGAAAGAGGGCAACGAGTGGAAAACTGTATATGCTAATGCCTGTAGCATGGGAAATAAGGCTGTGGATCTAGAGGATGTGATTGACTTGGATTTAGTAGCTGTCAGAGAACCATGAATGTGTGTGACGGAGTGTTATGTCCCGTTACTAGGGTATGGGAGAAAAGCCCTAGAAAAGTCAAGGGCAAAAACTACAAAAACACATAAATCAACCCCGACAAGAAACTTAACCGCGAGAAAAAGGAGAATTGAAAAGGGTACTATGAAACAGACAGAATAAAGTCCTTGACCCTGTTCACATTCAGGAACCAGCTCTCTACTGCCTCTCTCTCTGAGTGGCAGGGGGATGCCATAAAGGCACTGGAAACAGGTTCGGCAAACTCCAAAGTGTACCTCTGATATACCACCTACAAGACAGACTTGCTCAGAAATGAGGCACACTTGTGCTGAAAAGGCAGAGTCTGCCACCCATCAGAAGCTTAGCCAAAATTGGGTGGCGGAGCAGGTGGGGGATGAGAGGTTGGTGGTTGGGAGGCGAGGATAGTGGAGGGCAGACTTATACGGTCTGTGCCAGAGCCGATGATGGGAGGTGGGACTGGTGGTTGGGAGGCGGGAAATACTGCTGGGCAGACTTGTACGGTCTGTGCCCTGAAAAAGGCAGGTACAAATCAAGGTAAGGTATACACATATGAGTTTATCTTGTTGGGCAGACTGGATGGACCATGCAGGTCTTTTTCTGCCGTCATCTACTATGTTACTATGTAGTGCCTCCAAGGCACCCAGCTGACCTTCAATGGGGACCTTTCACAGTTACTGAGGAGGACAAGAGTCCAGACTCCTTACCTTCCAAGCCCCCCCCCCCCCCCCCCCCCCAAAAGGGCTACCTTTTCTGGACCAGGGGACTTCAGGACCTCCTGCCGAGGCGATACCAGCCCCTGTCTTTTGAGATCTTCCCCTATAGAAACCATTTGTGGGTGGGTCCTCCAGGAGCTGCTGTAGCCTAGCCTTCACCAATTTTTCCAAATCCTGTTACTCAAGAATGTCTTCAAGTCTGAAGCAACCACCCAATGCTGTAGCCAGTTTCCACCACCACTGATAACCATCTAAGGACAAATGCAGACTAGGTCAGAGTACATCTGCCAGCAAGGCTGCACCAGACTAGCCACATCACCTCCAGGGACTCCACCAACTATTACACCCTACAGTAAGAGGGCACAAGGCACATAGACCACACAGACAGTGGCCTGGACCCCAACCACCACGGAATGGAAGGCATGCTTCAGTTGCTCCACAGACAGTGGCCTGGACCCCAACCACCACGGAATGGAAGGCATGCTTCAGTTGCTCCATCTGCTTGTCATGGGCACACTTTAGGGTCCAGCCCCCTTTTAATGGAATGGGCATCTACCTTTGGAAGCCAAAACTTGGTCAAGCTCCTCAGGTGGGAGCTGGTATAGCCTGCCCAAGAGCCCCACACCCTGGAATTTACATTTTAGCTTTTCCTCAGAATCAACAACCAGAACCATCTGGGACATAGCCCTATAGAGCATGAAGGCCTTAGACAGTCTCTTGAGCCCTTCCAGGATGGGGTCTTCAGAGGGCTCTGGCTTGAGTTGCTGATAAGATCTGCAGGGATACAAATCACTGAATTGGTAAGCTGACGGAGCTCCTTACATCTGAACAATTGGACAACTTGTCTGGAGAGAGGCCCTCTGGCTCTGGGGAGGCTCCATCCCACACCAAGCCCTTGAAGGTGACCTCTTCTAGTCTCTTGCTGGGGACACTGGGAGGATTAGGATCCAATCTGGGTCAGAGGACTTGCTGAGCTGCAGGCCAGGGCCCCCGGGGTGTGAAGCTGAGGAAGGGGACCTGTGTATAAACAGAAGGCAGAGCTCTCGAACTTTGGGAAAGCACATCCCCCCCTCCCCCCCAAACACACACACCAAGATCTGCTTGAAGCACTCAGTAATGGCCGACAGCCCTTCTGGCTTCAAGTGGCTCCCCAGTCACTGCTACCTGAACTAGATAATACAAGTGCCCCTCGGCTGCACGGCTCCCACCATGAAGCTCTCTGCTGTGATGGGAGCAAGGCAAAATAGTACAGTTCCTGCCAAAGGCAGGAGAACAACAGGTGGCACTGCCACATCAAAAGAGGGCCTGTCCATGCAAGATTCCCCTTCTGGGAAGTTGAAACTGAGTTTGCCCCACCAGGGGCAGTAGGAGCCAGTAAAGTGCTCAGCTGCTAGCTGCCACAGACCACACTGGTGCCCCACTGGCAACCCTAATGCTACAGGCTGACAGACTGCGCCACCCTTCCACACATGGGACCCATGGAAACTTTACTAGAAGGTTACCAGATTTGCATGTTGTCTGCTGAAGGCTGAATACTACTCCTCAGCTTGGATGAGAGACAGTTGAGGAGAGAAATGATTAAGATCTACAAAATCCTGAATGGTGTAGAATAAGTATTAGTAAATCGATTTTTTACTCATTCCAAAAGTACAAAGACTAGGGGACACTCGAGAAACTTACATGGAAATACTTTTAAAACAAAAAGGGAGGAAATAAGCTCTGGAACTCTTTGCCAGAGAATGTGGTAACAGCGGTTAGCATATCTGGATTTTAAAAAAGGTTTGGACAAACTCCTAGAGAAAAAGTCCATAGTCCCACCGGGACCTGATGGTATTCATCCCAGAGTATTAATAGAACTAAAAAATGAACTTGCGGAGCTACTGTTAGAAATATGCAATCTGTCCCTAAAATCGAGTGTAATACCGGAAGACTGGAGGGTAGCCAATGTTACTCCGATTTTTAAGAAAGGTTCCAGAGGAGATCCGGGAAATTATAGACCGGTGAGTCTGACGTCGGTGCCGGGCAAGATGGTGGAGGCTATTATTAAGAATAAAATTGCAGAGCATATACAAAAACATGGACTGATGAGACAAAGTCAGCACGGATTTAGTGAAGGGAAGTCTTGCCTCACCAATCTAATGCATTTTTTTGAGGGGGTAAGCAAACATGTGGACAATGGGGAGCCGGTTGATATTGTATATCTGGATTTTCAGAAGGCGTTTAACAAAGTGCCGCACGAAAGACTCCTGAAGAAATTGCAGAGTCATGGAATCGGAGGTAGGGTATTATTATGGATTAAGAACTGGTTGAAAGATAGGAAGCAGAGAGTAGGATTGCGTGGCCAGTATTCTCAGTGGAGGAGGGTAGTTAGTGGGGTCCCGCAGGGGTCTGTGCTGGGTCCGTTGCTTTTTAATGTATTTATAAATGACCTAGAGATGGGAATAACTAGTGAGGTAATTAAATTCGCCGATGACACAAAATTATTCAGGGTCATCAAGTCGCAGGAGGAATGTGAACGATTACAGGAGGACCTTGCGAGACTGGGAGAATGGGCGTGCAAGTGGCAGATGAAGTTCAATGTTGACAAGTGCAAAGTGATGCATGTGGGTAAGAGGAACCCGAATATAGCTACGTCTTGCAAGGTTCCGCGTTAGGAGTTACGGATCAAGAAAGGGATCTGGTGTCGTCGTCGATGATACGCTGAAACCTTCTGCTCAGTGTGCTGCTGCGGCTAGGAAAGCGAATAGAATGTTGGTGTTATTAGGAAGGGTATGGAGTCCAGGTGTGCGGACGTTATAATGCCGTTGTATCGCTCCATGGTGCGACCGCACCTGGAGTATTGTGTTCAGTACTGGTCTCCGTATCTCAAAAAAGATATAGTAGAATTGGAAAAGGTACAGCGAAGGGCGACGAAAATGATAGTGGGGATGGGACGACTTTCCTATGAAGAGAGGCTGAGAAGGCTAGGGCTTTTCAGCTTGGAGAAGAGACGGCTGAGGGGAGATATGATAGAAGTGTATAAAATAATGAGTGGAATGGATCGGGTGGACGTGAAGCGACTGTTCACGCTATCCAAAAATACTAGGACTAGAGGGCATGAGTTGAAGCTACAGTGTGGTAAATTTAAAACGAATCGGAGAAAATTTTTCTTCACCCAACGTGTAATTAGACTCTGGAATTCATTACCGGAGAACGTGGTACGGGCGGTTAGCTTGACGGAGTTTAAAAAGGGGTTAGATAGATTCCTAAAGGACAAGTCCATAGACCACTATTAAATGGACTTGGAAAAATTCCGCATTTTTAGGTATAACTTGTCTGGAATGTTTTTACGTTTGGGGAGCGTGCCAGGTGCCCTTGACCTGGATTGGCCACTGTCGGTGACAGGATGCTGGGCTAGATGGACCTTTGGTCTTTCCCAGTATGGCACTACTTATGTACTTATGTACTTATGTTATTGAGACAGACATGGGAAGCAACTGCTTGCCCTGGGATTTGTAATATGGAATGTTGCTGCTCTGAGATTCTGCATGGAATCTTGTCACTCTTTAGGATTCCAGAATCTTGTTATTCTTTGGGGTTCTACGATTTGGGTTTCTGTGAGGTACTTGTGACCTGGCTTGGTCACTGTTTGAAAAAGAGGAGACTAGGCTAGATGGACCACTGGTCTGACCAAGTACGGCTTATGTTCCCCACTACTCTACTCAGTTCACCCCACCTCCAGAATTTATTTCCCTTTTTAAGAACTTTTTGACTATGTCTGTTTAAACTTTTCTCTGTTTTTCTCTAACATTTTTTTCTTTTATGATGTAAAGATTAGACTATTTTCTGTAAACTGCTTCGAACCAATTTTGGTTTTAGCAGTATATAAATTGTAAAACTAAACCGCACTAGATAAGAGAATAAAGTTGAATAGCCTTTTTTGTTTAGCTGCTGCATGGACATGGGGGAGGGGCACACTGGGATATATATATATATATTTTTTTTTTTTATTTTACGTAACCCGCTATGGGGCTCATTTTCAAAGCACTTAGACTTACAAAGTTCCATAGGTTACAAAAGTGCTTCTTAGTCTCTTTATAGATATTAGCGGAATATAAATAACCTGAACAGAACTTCCCAAAAATTTTGATTCAAAGTGGATTCCAAAATATCCTCACCTTCCCACTGTCAGAAGCCCCTGAAAGGACTGAACACATGCTCGTGGGCTAAGGCTCAGGGCTTTGAAGGAATGTAAAACTCTCTGAGCTCAGCCAAGGCAAGAACCATGACCCAAACCCTGTGAGAAACACCAGCCAAGGGACTCGACCGCATGGGATACAGGCCATGGACTGTGTCAAGGGGAGTCGAGCCCGAGAACAACCTACACCATCTGCTGGTTGAAGGAAGAGTTCCAGACTGCACCAGCCCTTATACCAGTGATCTTACCGAATTCATCTCCATTTCCTGGTAGGGACTCATGACCCATTAGTCTGGATTGGTCTGGTGGGGTAAGGAAATAGGTGTTTCTCCAATAAAGGGCAGAAAAATGCCACTCTCTCCTCCCCCAGTACTGTCTCACCATTCCCTTAGCTTCTCTTATATCCTCCGTTCAGTGGTGCCTTTTTTTAAGTGAGACAACTGAATATATTTGATTCCACCAGAAAAAGCAAACAGCAAATGATAAATATTGACTTTTGTTCCCTTAAAGAATCCCCAATTAGCTGGAACACAAACCAACCTAACTTATACATTTATAAAACAATAATAGAAACCCTAATTACAAAATAAGATCTTAAAACATTACATAATATCCTCTAACCCAATCTACTCTGTGCCACACCCCATGATACTGTTATACAATACAATGAGACTATAGGAGGCTGCTTTAGGAGGTAACAAGAAACCCAAAAGTCCTACAGCATGTAGATTCACCCAGAAGCAAAGTTTGACTCTTGTCACTGTTAACTATTCTTCCAATTCATTTCTTGAGGATTAAGGACATATTGGCCAGAGTGTACAGATGGAAGCTACCCCAAGTTAGCAAGCATGGGTTCTTCGTTTTGGTACATTAAATCTGCCAGGGACTAGACTACACTGAACTTAACTAGAGTTGTGCAAAAGGCTAATTTTGCTTCAAACAAAACAGCTTCCTACATTTAATTATTTCAGCCCAAAACGATAAGTAGAAATGATCAACAGAAAACCCATACATGTACAGAGAGCTTACACAGAACCAACCTGTCATTTTGTCAAGGGACCAAAAACTCTGAAGACTAATTGTATCCAGTCACGAGAGGAGGTGTCCTGGCACAAATCCTAAATCCTGTCTAGTATTCTGATTTAAAAGAAAGAAACAAGTTTCAGGGACAGGTGTGATGGGGTTTTCTTCCCTCCCTTAGGAGGTATTTGCTGATTTATTTATCTTTTTCAATCTAAAGCCCAGCAGAGGGCTTCCAGACTGGTGCTTCAGTAAATCTGAACTTTGGCTTTGGGTGAACACAGGAGCAAGCGTACAAAGCCTCACAAAACCTTGATGATTGCTATAACATACAAGGGAATGGGAAACAAAACAGTGAACACGTCAAAGCTAACATTAATGGAAAAAAAAAAAAAAAAGGAAAGAACCACTCCCTCCCTACACATACAATGCATTCAAATACAGAAGAGTGAGTGAGTGACCACTGCAGCTTCTCTGAATACTAAAGAGAACGGAAGGATGGTGCAGCACCACTCAGAAAAATGAACAGCTTCACACCAATGCCTCTGAAGGCAAATTTTAAGAGTATTTTGTAAATGAGCAAATGTAGACTACACAGGCTCTCAGAGTCAGCATTTTAAAGATATCTGACCTGAAACTGATACTCCGTGCTCAGAATAAAGGAAAGTTTGGCTTGTGGTTTCCACTAGACTATCGTGCCATTTCCACCTACTTTGCAATACCAACTGTGGAAGAAGCAGCGTTCATGACCACAGCAATAGTTGATGTCACCAGCCCCCCCCCCCCCCCCCACAAAAAAAAAAAAAAATAAACCTTGCTAGCTTTTGAGGCATCTTTTGCCCTTCTGTGCAGTCCTTCATGCACCGAGTGTGCTATGCAGCAAGTTTCGTATATTAACATGATAACTAACTTGTTGCTGCTTTTACCCTAGATTCTGTTTTTGTTATTTGAGTTCTATGATCTAGAGGTTTAGTCACTATGGAGTGGTAAAGCTGGTATTTTATGTGTTTGAATGGACAGAGTTTTTTTTTTAATCAAGTATTTTGTGTCTTAATCAAAATGTATTTTATTCCCCTCCTGGTAAATGGTCAGAAATTAAAACATTATGATTTTGCTTTTACAAATTCAATATATTCTTAATTTGATTTGGGGGGATATTAATTTGCACAGAGAGCAGGAAGATAACTAATGGTCAGAAAACAATTTTTATGATTTTGCCTTTAGAAATTCAAAATTCAATATTCTTAATTTGATTGGGGGGGGGATATTAATTTGCACTTAGAGAAAGAAGATAACTATTATAAAGGATTTATATTACGTTCCTGGTCCATCTATTATGTATTGTAAGGGATACCAATTACATTTATTGGGATTTTCCAAACCTACAACTGATAACACTGATGTTTCGATTTCTATTGGACTTAATCATTATAGTGAGATCATTCTTTTACTCCAATTTAATTTAAATTGAAAATCACTTTGTGCTCCTTCCAACACAGTGAAGATTAACTACAGTACTAGGGGAAAAATTGACTTCTCATTTTTCAGAATGCTAATTGGTTATACCTTTATAGTATATTGGGATTCACTTTGTAATGGCACATTAGAGGCTATTGCCCCATTAAGGGTTAAACCTAAATACGAGCGACCTAAACGGTTTGATGCTGAATTAGAAGGAAAAATGAAATTGTATAAAACAGGAGCAGGTTTTGGTATAAAAATAAGACCTTGACTAATAAAACTAATTGGAGAAGTGCTATTCACAAATATAAAAGATTGTGCAAATCAAAACAGATTATTCTAAATTGGTAGGTATTGATACTAAATATTTGCTTAAATTGGTTAATGATTTAACAGACACTTGTCCATACTTGAGTGGCCCAGGTGATTAAAAAAACCTACCTCCCATCAATTAGCTGAACTAAAATATCTATTCATTCACAGTTTGATAACCAAAATAATTATATGTCTGAAAATGTAGGAGTCCATCCCTGTAGATACACTTTGGTCAACCTTCTCTGCTTTGAAGTGGGAAACAGATACACCAAATCATACTGTCAACTGGACAGCTGTCCTCCAGTCCTTATAAAAGTGGCTTCAGTGAGTTCACTTCCATCTTTTTAACTAGCCACAGTTCTTATCATGGTCTTTCCCCTCAGAACTTGGGAAATAATGGTTACTCCTATTTTGAATATAAAAGCAGGCACATGATTTACTGCCTAATTACAGACCAGTGGCACCCATGCATTTTTTGTTAAACTATTAGAGGGATTAGTTACATCTCAGCTTACTGATTATCGTGGCTATAACGTTTTGCATGTATCTCAAGCTGGTTTTAGATCTGCGCATAGTACAGAAACTGTCACTGGTTCTCTTTTGGGCAAGCATGTTAAATCCTTAGTGAGGATATTGTCCTTCAATTTGATCTCATGCACATTTGATGTTGTAGATCATATTTTAATTATATACACTTGAGGATACAGGAATAACAGGGCAGATCATAGATTCATTACTTAGCGCTCATATAGAGTTAAGATGTCTGGCTATTTTTCATAGCAATGGTGTAACCCATGCCCGCACGGCTCACCTTTGACCCCCAAACTATTTAATATGTTATGTTCTCTTTGGGTTTATTGTGTCTGGAGTGTGGTTTATCTTACAGCTATGCAAATGACATTACCATTCTGATTCCTTTTATGCATACCAGAGGGGGGGGAAAAAAAGGCCATCAATTTGGTGGAAGATTGGATGTCTGTACATACGTGGAAATCTAATACTGAGAAAAACTAAATTCTTATATCTTGATCATCATCATCATCCCAGTTCTAATGTCTCTTCTATAACTATTGACAGAACTGAATTTAAGCTTGAATTGGTTGTTAAAAAACTGGGAATCTATTTGGTCAGTACTTTTATCATTAGAAAACCAGGTTAATTTTTTAATTAAGAAATCTTTTATATTGAAAACACTAATTCATACATTTTTTTGAAAAAAGATTTATTAGTACAAGCTCTTTTATTGTCAATTAGATTACTTTAATATAATCGATTTGGGCTGTCCTAAATTGGTACTGAAAAAGCTTCAAGCCATTCAAAACACAGCTATAAGACTCATCTTTTCATTAGAAATATATAAAGCCTCATTTTTATATTATGTGACATTGGCTCCCAGTAGAAGCAAAGATTTTATTTAAAACTAAATGGATTAGCCCCTCATTATTGGCATGACCATTTTTGTTTTAATTTACTAACTCGAGTCTAATAGACCTAATTTTTTTTTCTCTTTTTCTTACTTCGAGGCATAAAGGAGATTAAAGCTGTTTGAGAAACTTCTGGCATATCAAGCAGCAAAATTTAGCAAGAAGACCTCCTCTCTTAGCTATTTCAATGACCTGTAAAATGTTTAGACAGCACCTTAAAATGCTACTCTCTCAAAAATATGTACTGGGTAACAAAAATTGACAAAGATTAGCATAGAATAGTGATGTTAGTATTAGTTTGATGATTATACTGTTTTTGTATTTCCTGGTAATGTCCAGCACCATGTGACTCTAAGAACCGAAAGGTATGGCGGACCATAAATTCAAAACTTAGAATGAGCTACCCAAACATCTTGAACGCTCCAAGGCCTCTAGAGCTTAAGACATTCCCTTTTACAGATGCCTTCCGCTAACCCCACTGATCTTTCTTGGAGCATCAGAAGCAAGTCCTTGATAGCACTAACCACCTGCGCTGTCCCCACCCCCCACTATCCTTTCTAAGAATGCAGTCCTCCCCTCCCCCCCTCCATGGTCCAATCTGTCAACCCTACTTATTTTAGGCTAAGCTAGTCAGATGGTTTGTCTACTGGGAGGAATAGAATGAAGCCTGAAACTTACAAAAATGTAAAACTTTTTTTTTTTTTAATTTAGAATGTTGGTATATATGATTACTAGAAGTTACAACAAAATGAAGGGGAAAAAAAAAAAGGACCAAGAACCGATCCATGTGACCTGGATTTGACAGTATTAGAAATAGGATACAAAGCTATTTTGGATTGACACAACCAAACAAAAGCTTTCCATGAGACTAGCCTAGTGGTTAGTGCAGTGGACTTTGATCCTGGGGAACTGGGTTCGATTCCCACTGCAGTTCCTTGTGACTCTGGGCAAGTCACTTAACCCTCCATGGCCCCTGGTACAAAATAAGTACCTGAATATATGTAAACCACTTTGAATGTAGTTGCAAAAACCTCAGAAAGGCAGTATATCAAGTCCCATTTCCCCTTTCCCTTATGACATCACAATATCAGAAGTGAGCCAAGTATCGGGCAATCAAGCCATTGTGACATCACTGATGAGGTTGGCTCTTATTGGTGGAATGAGTGGAGGAGTAGCCTAGTGGTTAGTGCAGTGGACTTTGATCCTGGGGAACTGAGTTCGATTCCCACTGCAGCTCCTTGTGACTCTGGGCAAGTCACTTAACCCTCCATTGCCCCTGGTACAAAATAAGTACCTGTATATAATATGTAAATAGCTTTGAATGTAGTTGCAAAAACCACAGAAAGGCAAGATATCAAGTCCCATTTCCCTTTCCCTATTTGAGATTCTGGAATGTTGCTGCTATTTGAGATTCTACATGGAATGTTGCTAGTGGAGGAGTAGCCTAGTGGTTAGCACAGTGGACTTTGATCCTGGGGAACTGAGTTCGATTCCCACTGCAGCTCCTTGTGAATCTGGGCAAGTCATTAACCCTCCATTGTCCCAGGTACAAATAAGTACCTGTATATAATATGTAAATCGCTTTGAATGTAGTTGGAAAAACCACAGAAAGGCGGCATACAAGTCCCATTCCCAATATTGTGGTACTCAATAACCAGTGCTATAATAATCGGGGAAAAAAAGAAAAAGTGGAGGAAAAGGCCTCAAAAGACTGCAGTATTTAATGAAAGTTCATAACAATTTAATACTCTGACAACTTTATCACTGGCCAGAAAAACCTTCAAAAATTACAAATTTTCTAATTCTTTTATGTTTTCTTCCTTATCGTGAGTTAATGCATGGTATAACAATGGATATTTTCCTTTGATAATGCTGTTGGGCGAAACAGGACCCCATTGGGACCGTCAAGATAAGTGCCACATCTTATATAATAAAACTCACCCTCAAAGTTCTGAAGACACTGATGTCACTTCCTTCAAGACGGGTTCGAAGGGTTCGTGGTGGTGAAGCCACCGAAATCGCCAAGTCTCGGGGCCCCGCCCTCGCGTCAAACGTGATGACGTTGAGGGCGGAGCAATGGCATCACACACCGAGGGCGGAGCAATAGCATACGGTGCGTTCAGGAGGTGCGGAACAATGGCGTCAGAACGATGACGGGGTCGGTAGGTAGATAGGGAGGGAGGGAGAAGGAGGGTGTGTTGGGGAGGAAAACCTTGCTAGCACCCGTTTCATTTGCTCCAGAAATGGGCCTCTTACTAGTTTATAAAAAGTTCTGAATGCATAAGTTGTGACATTTAGTGTTATTGCATGCTGTCTTATAAGGAATAAAAACAAAAATGAATTAGAAAATTTGTAATAAAAAAAAAAAAAATTGGGGAGGTTTTTCTGGTCAGTGATGAAGTTGTTTGTCGAGTACTAAATTATGAACTTTCATTAAGTACCGCAGACTTGCCTGATAAATAGTGGAATAATGGAGAGTATGGGTAGCTTGGAGTAGTAAATTTAGTCTAGAGTGGAATTCTGCTTGCAAGGGGGGGAGGTATTGGGTGGGGGGTGGGAGGGGTTGAGTGAGATGTATATGGCTAAAGCTTGGCAATGCTCTAGAGCTTTGATGTTTAGCTTACTGATATTTTGTGATAAGCACTATTGTACCTAATGTAGTATTCAAGTGTATGATATTAGGAACAAGAGTCACTTAAAACCTAATGTTAGCATGGGCCAAGGAATTGTTAAGAGGGGAGGGGGGAGAAAAATGGGGACGAAAAGTGTTTGGCGAAGTTGAATGTGTTGTAAGAATGCTGTTTTGTATATCAAGCAATGCTATATGCATATTCTACACTACTTTGTATTGTGAGAATCGTTAATAAAACAGTTTAAACATAAGTACCGCAGACTTTTGAGGCTGTTTCCTCCATTTTCTTTTTGCAATTATTGATTATAGCACTAGTTATAGAGTACCACAATATTGTTGATTTGACACAACCAAAGCCATTGCATATTTTCCAAACTGTGGGCACAATATTTAACTAGGAACAGAGTAATTGCAACAATTGTGGGTTTAAACTTTTAAAACATGCAGTATTATATCTACAAACCTGCACTAAAACAGCTAATACTACTGGTATATATGGCTGTAATTCAAGGAAACTTGCTCTCTCAGCAAAACAAACCTCCATGATCAATGTAGTTGCAATGATCTAATCAGGGAATGAGAAACTATGCAGGTTCCTCTGGGCTGTACTTTGTTCTGTACTGGCCCTTGATACCAGCCTGACCTGTTCCTTTGGTACCTTAGGGATCAGTACTGCCATAGTGGGACAGACCAAAAGTCCATCAAGTCCAGTACCCTTTTTCCAACAGTGGCCATGCCAAGTCACAAGTACATGGTAAGATCCCAAAAAGAATAAAATAGATTTCATGCTGCTTATTCCAGGAATAAGCAATAGATTCCCCCCCCCCCCAAGTCAATTTTAATGGTTTATGGTCTTCTAAGAACTTGTCCAAAACATTTTTTTTTTAAGCCTGCAAGCTAACATTTAGCCCATGCTCTGGCAATTAATTCCAGGGTTTAATTACACACTGAGTGAAGAAACATTTTCTCCAATTTGTTCTAAATATACAAATTAAACTTCATTGCATGCCCCTTGTCCTAGTACTTTTGGAAAGAGTAAACAAGTGATTGACATATAGCTATTCCACTCCACTCATGATTTTATAGGTCCATCATTATCTTCTCCAAGATGAAGAGCCCTAGCCTCTTTAGTCTTTGCTCACAGAGTAGTTCCATCCCCTTTATTACTGTCATCCTGCTTCCCTGTACCTTTTCTAATTCAGCCATCTTTTTTGAGATGTTACCAGAACTGCATATTAACATTAATACATTTATATCCCATTGTATACCTTGCAGTTCAATGAGGATTACGTGATTAAAGAAGCAGGATATTACTTGGAAATACAACTTGCATTTTTTTGTTTTGTTTTTATAATTTTTTACATTTTTCTCCATCTGTTCTTTCTCTAAATCTTTCCCCTCCCCCTTGCCTCTCTCCAATGATTTTAACACATTACAATCTTTGGGAAGGCTTGTTATAAAACCACTCAGCCCAATCCATTCTTAAACTCAATCTCTGAATGAGTTCACAGGTCTCTCTCTCAAGAATCTCCTAGCCATATCAAAATTAGATCTATTATTTTGACACTACTAAAAAAGCCCCGTTCTGATGCAAATGAAACGGGGGCTAGCAAGGTTTTCTTCTGTGTGCATGTGGGAGTGTGCTGTGTTTGTTACAGAGATAGTGAGGGCTTCTGCCCTCTCTCCCCTCCCCCTTCTGAGTCCTTCACTGTTACAGAGAGCGATTTGATTTCGTGCTTGCTGTGTTTTCCTTCACTGTTTGTGTTACAGAGAGAGCGAGGGCGGGGCAGACACTCATGGGGAAACCGGATATCTCTCCCCCTTCACACTTCCGGCTGGAGGCTTCATTTAGAACGTTGGTGGTGCCTTTTATATATAAAGATGTTCCTAACTACATGCTCTTGGTTAGCTCTTGAATGTATACTTCCCAAACCAAAATAATTCTTTTCCCTCTAGGGATGATTTTGGCTAGTTGTTCCTAGCCCATCAACATACCTAAGCGACTCCACAGGCAGGATTATAGAAGAATACTTTACAATATCAAGTACATAAATTGAGATTGTGAGCCCTCTAGAGATAGAGTATCTGCTCATAACACGTGATTGTTCTCTGCCTTGAACTTGGTTAAGTGGAATATAAATGCCAGAATTAATTACACTGTCCCACTTAACATGCTTTCCTAACAAAATCTCATTCCTTTTATATCCAAAGCTTTCACCTGACTCAAAATAATCCCTGCTGGGGTTAGCATTACCTCATCCCACTAATCTCTTAAAAAGCCCAGAATCTGTCCAGTAGACTAATTTTTTTGGTAGGTCCATAAGGCATGTACAAATGCTCCCCTACTGCCCACATTTAGACACCACTCAAGTTTAGGTATTCTGGGACTAATGTATGGGTTCTGAGTATGCAGAATATATTTACACTGGCATTCTCCAGTTTTGGGATCCTTGCTAAATACTGGGTTAAACTTTAGTTAGGCAATGGAGGACAGAAACAGAACACCTGCCCAATCTGAGGGCTTCACCTCGTCCTCTGGTTCTTCCTTAAAAGTTCTTCATGAAGCCTAGATACTGTTACCCTTGTGGGGGACCTTTAGTTTGAAGAAATCTTGTAATTTTTCTCCTATTCTTGAACGATTCTGATTGGGAGATGGTGTGAATGTAGGAATAGCATATAAGCAAACTTTCTCACTCTACACTTCTGCTGTAAATCAAAGCTCCACATTTTCCCCTCCTCAATTTGTAGATTTTCTAACTTTGTAATCCCTCTCTCATTCCAACCACAAAATATGGTATTATAATTACCAGATGGAAAACATTCATTACCCCTAATTAGTAATTGATATGTGCTAGAGGGTTTTGAGTCAGTATAGCTCAGCTCATTCCAGGTCTGTCTCATAGGTTTTCCAATTACGCTTCAATTTAACTGTCAGGAGACTGCCATGTTTAGCACGTAGAAAATAAGATTCAAAGAATCAGCAGATGCCTGTTCGTAGTCAAGGGGAGTGTATTCCTGGTTGTTAACCAAATCTCTGAGATGTGCCTATAGGCACATCTGTTTATCTTTTAACCTTTAATCCACGATAGGCTCACCAACTCCCATCCCATGACACTAACATCCAGATACACAACAACCAGCTCACCATATTTGCGGGGAGACAAAAAGAGGACAAAATAAAATGCTGTCCTGCCCCAGCCAGCCCCTGATCCCACCCCCAAAGCAGTCACCTTGATCCCCCAAGAAAGCCAGATTCTGTAAGCAGTGAAAATACTGGTAAAAGTAACAGAAATACATTTTCTTCTGTAGTCTAAATACAAAATTAGAAAAGATGTACATTTCCAAAAAAGCATCCATCTATGAGCAGCATGTCTCCTTCTCCTCTCCATGTGCTGTATTTCCCCCTTTCTACTACTACTACTTAACATTTCTAAAGCGCTACTAGGGTTATGCAGCGCTGTACAATTTAACATGGAAGGACAGTCCCTGCTCAAGGAGCTTACAATCTAAGAGACAAATGTACAGTTAATCTGATAGGTCAGGCAGATTGGGGCAGTCTATATGTTCGAAAGGTTAGGTTCCGAAAGCAGCATTGAAGAGGTGAGCTTTAAGCAAGGATTTGAAGATGGGTAGGGAGGGGGCTTGGCGTAGGGGTTCAGGAAGATTGTTCCAGGCATAGGGTGAGGCAAGGCAAAATGAACGGAGCCTGGAGTTGGCAGTGGTGAAGGGTACTGAGAGGAGGGATTTGTCATGTGAGCGGAGGTTACGGGCAGGAACGTAGGGGGAGATGAGGGTAGAGTGAGGAGCAGCAGAGTGAGTGCATTTGTAAGTAAGGAGGAGAAGCTTGAATTGTATGCGGTATCTGATCGGAAGCCAGTGAAGTGACCTGAGGAGAGGGGTGATATGAGAATAACGGTTTTGGCGGAATATAAGACGTGCGGCAGAGTTGAGAGGGGTGATATAACGGTTTTGGCGGAATACAAGACGTGCGGCAGAGTTCTCCCCCCCTCTCCTCTCTTCCTTCCCATTCACGTGCAGCTTACCCCTTTTCTCCCTCCCCTCCCGGGCCTACCTTGCAGCCCTGGTGGTCTAGAAGTTTCTTCAGGGCAGGAAAGAAGACCACTCTTTCCCGCTTGCTCTTCATGAAAATGGCTGCCGAGATTTCAAGAGGCCAACTCTTAATATATGATCTAACAGTAGTTTAATAGGAAAGTACGTTGAGTAGACTAATAAATGGAATGTGAGCTATCAAAGCACAATAAGTCCATTCTGCACAACAGCTGCAATGGCCAATAATTCTACATCACACAAATATACAAAAACGTATATAAAATAGTGCTTAGAGTCAGATGTATTGGGATTTTAAATTACTCTTTTCCCCCAAAAAAAGATCAAGGCCAGCTACAGTCAGGTACGTAATTTAATGTCCCTGCCTCCCCCCCCCCCCAAATATCGCTGTAAGAACAAAACCAGAGCATGGCATTAGCCTGCAGTCAAACAGTGGAGCAAACTCTCTCCCTAGCTTCGGTATATTATGTGCACTGAAATACGCCTTACAAGACAGCAGCAGCGGGATAATTACTATCTTTGAGTTCAACAATGCCAGGAAGCAGGCTCAGAAGTAAAAGCTACATTTGCTACTTGTCTCATGATACCTAGTCACAGAAGGTTTAAGTTTCAGGACTTTTTTTTTTTAAATCAACACCACAGCAGCTTAAATAGTCCAGCGATGCTACCACATGGCAGCTCTTCCTAGAAAAGCTCAAAAACAGCTCAAACTAGGTTTATTCTCTAACCAGAATAAGGTCTGCTGAAGTACTGACATAAGCTGTGTTGGTAACAAGTCTTTTTTTTTTTACTCAAACCAATTTTATTAAATGTTATCAATAGAAATCAAACCAAATAAAACATGGAAAAGAAAATAAGATGATACCTTTTTTATTGGACATAACTTAATACATTTCTTGATTAGCTTTCGAAGGTTGCCCTTCTTCGTCAGATCGGAAATAAGCCATGGAGTTGAAGGGACTTCCCTCCACTTGTACTTTCATTTGACCTTCAGATTTGCAATACAGCATGAGTAGCAGCAGTGCAGGCTTATTTCCGATCTGACGAAGAAGGGCAACCTTCGAAAGCTAATCAAGAAATGTATTAAAGTTATGTCCAATAAAAAAGGTATCTTATTTTCTTTTCCACGTTTTATTTTGTTTGATTTCTATTGATAACCTTAAGAGTGGACTAACACGGCTACCACACTCCTCTACATTAAATGTTATCAAAACAAAATGGCAAAAATACAGGGACACAGATTTATACCAACATCCCATAAACTTATTATGTCTTCTTGAGCCAGTCAGCACAAGGCAGACAAATGTCTTCCACACATATCCATCCATCTTGTTTCATTAACCCATTCTGATATCCAGCTCCATGAGGTCCTTTTCAACTGTTTGACCCCATATGTGTGTCTTGGCCTTCCTTTCTTTTTAACTTGCATTTTATTGGCAAACAAAAGCAAACAATGGGTTAAAACACCTGCTTTCAACACAACCATGTAGGTGCAAAGTGGTTTCTGACTGGCATCCACTCATTGCTAAGCAATCCTATATATAAACCTCCCCCCTCCCCCTCAAGTACCCAAAAGGCACATTCTTCAGTCTACCTCCAGCTGTGTTGGCACCAAGTCTGGAACACCTTCCACTACCTGTCAAAGGCCCCTATCCAGTGGCATTGGAGCCCTGCAAGTCTATATATATCCTACCAGCCGCTCCAGCACCAGCCTCCAATCCAGTCTCATCGGTTGCTTCCATGTAGAGGCTAAGATTATATGGGTGGCCGTGAGCACAGAGCTGGCAAAACCTATCCTCTCCCTCCTCTGCCTGGTTCAACAGGGCAACATCAAGGTCCGTCTCCCAACCCTTAACATACCCCAACCATACCCCTCCCCATTGAGAAACACACTTTTAGATTTGGTAAAAGGCTCCCCCATTGAACAGTACAGTTGAGCAGCCCTGAAACCTGAATATGACAGACCTGAAGGTAGGGGAAAACAAATCGCTGAAGATCAGCCCACATTTGTTCTGAACATCCCCCAAAACTACCAACCTGCCCACGATAGAGATCACAGCACTGACTTAGGCACACCTGCCCCCGATCAACACCCCCCCCCCCCCCCCCCCCCCGCGGAAGCGGAGGAGCATATACCACGAATACGTCCCTTTTCTGTTTTTCATAGTTCATGGCTTGCCCTGGTTATGCTCTGCACGTTTATTCTCTGTAGGTGCCCAAACCTTCTAATGACTGCTCCTATAACTTTTTTGTCTGTCTGTCATGCCTAATTACTCTTGTAATCCACATGTTCATGAATACTCTTTTCATTGTAATACTTTAAATGTATGTTAGCTACATTGAACTGAATCGGGATATAAATACCAAGAAATAAATAAATCTATGTCACCGCGGCTGTAGTACCTTACAAGCTGGCTTGTAGTAAAGGGGGGGGGGGGGGGAAGACAATGCACATCAGGATGTGGCTTCTTATAAAGCAGTACTCTCTGGTAAAATCTGAGCCCATCTTCAATGTCCAGGAAGATACTGTTTGTCTCCCCTCAGTTCCTGAAAGACTTTCAGTGAGGCTGCATTTAAGATTTCAGCGTTGAATAGCAGCCATTTAACAAGCACAAATAATGGCTGAGGAGAGGAATGGAACCAGCCTGCAGTTAGAAATGCCATTTTTAGTTTTATGTATGCTCAACTTCTTTCCCATCAGTAATTTTGGAAAGGCAGTATATCAAGTGAAATAAACATTTAAGGAAATTTTTTAAATGCTCAATTTCTATTTTTGCTAGACATATCACTTTTGTTATTATATAATCAGCATTTGTCTTAGAATTTTTTTTTTTTAATCATCCTGGGGCAACGAACAGCAAGTACCTGGAAGTTTATTTTATCCTTGAGAAAATGATCTCCAGAGGAATCTTCAGCAAAGCTTTAGAACATGAAAACCACCACTTCTGGGGAGTGGAGGAGTGGCCTAGTGGTTAGTGCACCAGTCTTGACATCCAGAGGTGGCTGGTTCAAATCCCACTGCTGCTCCTTGTGATCTTCAGCTTTGTCCATATAGTCTTAATAGTGCCCCCCCCCCCCTCAACAAGACCCCGATAATGGTTTAAACCTTACATTTCATACAAGTCAGAAGGTTCAAAAAATGTATCTATTGTGTCGCTGATGTGCATTATGAAGAAATCGCACATAAAAACCTCTTGGTTTAACTGTTGCACTGAAGGCAGCAACTAACATGTTCCAAGCAATTCATTTAGTAGCACTGTGAATTATCACAGTTTTGCTTTATGTCTAGACTGTACTAGAAAAGTATAACCACTAAACACCAACAGTACCTTCATTTCCCTATAATCAAGGTTTCTGGTTCCCTCTGTTCAACAGTGATATCAGCATGCAATCAAATCATGTACAAATCAGAACTTTGCCAACTGAAAGGACTTCCTACCCACACAAGATCAAATTTCAGCCTCTCTTCCTAGTTGTTCACAGGCTTCTATGAAAAAGCGGGTTACAATCACTACAAAAACTCAATTCCACTGTACTGAAGAATATCCAGAATTATGGGTAATTATTGTACAGAGATCTTGGGGGGGGGGGGGGGGGGGGGGGGGGGGGGAGATTCTGGTAAGACCTCATTTAGAATATTGTGTACAATTCTGGAGATCACATTTTCAAAAAGATATGAACAGGATAGTATCGGTCCAGAGAGCGGCTACTAAATGATCAGCGGTCTTCGTCACAAAGCATTTTGGGCCAGACAAGGGACTCAGGCCTAGATGCACTAAACGTTTTTCATCGTTAAATGAGCCCTCAAGGAAGAATTTCCTATCCTTTCCATGCACTAAAGCCTATTTTCCGACGACAGTAGCAGCTAACGAAAAATGAATGCAGATGAGTAATTCTACAAATCCCATTGAAATGACATGCACTAACCTTTTCCGATTCGTTTAACGCAGGAGAACACCGTGAAATCTAACGAGTCTGTACCTCTCGTTAGGGCTGTCTACTAGAAGTTAACAAAATCCAATAAAAAAAAATAACTGGGGGGGGGGGGGGCCAAAAACGCGTCAGGGGCGTCCTTTATTGACGCCCCAGGTCGCTGCTGCTCCCCTCTCCCTCAGCACCAAAAAAAGAAAAAAAAAAAAAAAAAGGATCGGGAGGGGGCAAAGGCACTCATCATGAGCGTCCCCGTATGGACGCCTTGCAGCGCCTGTCACCTCTGCTGCACGGGCAAGAACAGCTGATCGGCGAGTCAGAAGGCCTCCTCAGACGTCCCTTCTTTCTTCCTGTGCCCGCCCTCCTCTGACGTAGGTAAGAAAGAAGGGATGTCTGAGGCCTTCTGACTCGCCGATCAGCTGTTCTTGCCCGTGCAGCAGAGGTGACAGGCGCTGCACGGGCCAGTAAGGCAAGGGGGGGTCGTTGGACGGGGGGGGAGCGGCAGCCACAACCAAAGGGGGGGGCGGCGGGGGCGAGCACGGGACCGGAGCATGGCAGGAGGCGGAGCTAGTGTGGGAGAATACAGGAAGAGAGGAGGGCCGGCCCGGGGCTGCTAAAATTGGAGATCTTTCGTGCCGGGGGGGGGGGGGGGGGGGGAGCGGGGAGCAAGGCGTCCATACAGGACGCTCATGACGAGTGCCTTTGCCCCCTCCCGAAACACACGTGTTTGTGGGGGGTTTTTTTTTTTGTTTGACAGCTTGGGCTGCTCTGCGCATGCTTTAGGCGCTGATTAACGACGGGTTTAACGATTCTGTGATACATTCTACTTTGCAATACCGATCCAAACATTTCTGGAGTGTTTTGGTAGTGCATGCCTCGTTTTTTTAAAATCGTTAAGCACTTTTACGATTCTTATTTTTTAACGTTTGGTTGATGCATCTGGGCCTCACTACGTATTCTTTGAAAGAAAGGTGGGAGAAGGGAGATACAAGACATTTAAATACTTATGCGGCATAAAATGCAGAGGAAGCGAGTCTCTCTAAACTGAAACAAAGCTCCAGAACGAGGGGGCATAGGATGAAGGTGAAAGGGGATAGACTCAGAATTAACCTGAGGAAACACTTCTTCACTGAAAGGGTGGGTGAATGGAATGGCCTCCCGGGGGAGGTGGTGAAGACAAAAACAGTATCTCAATTCAAGAGAGTTTGGGACAAGTACATAAGATCTCTACGGGCTCAACAGGGAGCCTAGATGAGCAGACTGGATAGGCTGTATGGTCTTAATCTGCCTCCATTTCTATCAACTGAAAGCAGCAACTTTCTGCGGCTCAGGCAAAAAAGTGTCTAGAAATAACTTCAACAGAGGCTGTACAGCAGACCTGCACTCGTAACAGACTGGCATGTCACCAATGCAAAGTGGTAATACTAACGGGTACAACTTAAAGAGCTCTCATCCCTAGACAAGCATACATTAAGCAAAGTGAACAAAGTTATAAGCATATGCCAAGTACCACCCAAACCTTATGGAGATTCAAACTTTAGCCTCATGGGCTGCAACATTATCTGGAATTATGGCCTGCATACTAGAAGGGCTCTAATTAATCCTGCAACATTCCAACTAAAATACTAATCCTTTCTATAAAGCTATTCATTTGTTAATTTTAGCACACACTGGGACTACAAAGCTCAAAGCAAATTACAAAACACAGAGGAACAAAAAAATTTCACTCTCTATCATCACATCTTACCCACAATCTCTCCCCTTCTGCACGGAACCTGTGGTTGTTTTTCATCTTCTGTGAGCTTTTTACATCACCCCAAACCAATGGGGTCAGCCTGTGCTTCGAGCACTACTGCACCCTTTAACTTATGAAACACAGGTGACAGACCATAATTTCCGTGGAGTGAAAGTGTTCCCGTGCCATGCCTGAACACCTTTTTTTGGTACTGTTATGAAAAGGCAAAACAAAATGTAACAATATGGAGAATTTTGTTGGAAGACTAAGCAGTGATACATTAACACATCAAGGTTAATGTGTAAGGAAAAGTAAATATTCTTAATCAGAACACAAAATTTAGGCGATTGGCAAGAACTCCTGGCATGTCACTGCTCTCGCCTACTTCTGTAAAAGACTGTTTGGCTCTAAGTCTGCACCGTTTGGCTGGCTCACTTACCAAGTTCTTTAGAGCCTTGGCTTTCACTTGCCAATTCTCCCATTTTTACCAGAGCATCAAAGTAGCCTTTTGCCGCAAACGTAACACCTAAAAAGAAAAAAGTAAAAGAGTTGCATGTGTTTTTAAAACTTAAAAAAAAACCTTCATTATTTTGTCTACTTCAAAAAGACCAATGGGAGTGGGAGAGTACATTAAGGAGGAATTATATCTTACCTGAATTTTCTTTCCTTTGTAGTCCGAGACACTGTTCTGAATCCAAGGAGGTCTTATGACAGATGTCATGACGTCAGAAAGTTCACGCAAAAGCAAATAGAGTGGAAGTCACCAAAACCACAAGTGTTGACTTACCAATACTAGATATACACAAAACCTGACACGGGCAGCGTTTCAGCACGCTAGCCTGCGTCAGGGGTCCTGTACGAACCCAATAAATGTTCAAACATTTGGTAATTGACTTCCGGATGTGGTACAACCATTGTGTTTGGAGTACCTCTGGATTAAGTGTACCAGCAGTGGTGAGCGACTATGTTCATCATTGTATATTTATTGGCTTCAAACAGGAACTGACGAAGGCTAGCATGCCGAAACACAGCCCATGTTGGGTTTTGCCTGTACCCAGTAATGCTGAATAAGCACTTTGTAACTTTTTATGTCCTTGAAACTTGTGGTCTAAACTTGTGGTTTTGCCTACATCCAATCTATCTGAGTTTGCTTGCTGCTTCCCTGTGCAAGATTTTGTGGTCTTCTCCTGCTTTTTTGTCAAAAGGTTAAGCCATCTCTCCTGTGCAGCCATCATATAATGTGACCCCAAACACTTGCAGATGCTATTGAAAGCAATAGCAAACTAGTGAGGATTTTGACTGCCTATATGTGAGGTTTTTTTTTAAAAAATTTGACAGCTTTATTTGAAAGCTTCCCATATGTAACCAAGGTTTTTTGTTTTTTTTTTAACCTTTTGGGTGGGGGGTCACCACAACTAGGCCCCAAGTTTCAGGCAGAGCCAGGGCCTCTTAAAGCTGCCCCCTACAAAAAGCAAGTCTTCTGCTGCTCCAAACACACGTCTGCCACTAAGAAGTGCCTGCACCCGCGGTTTACACCCCAGGACCCCGGCAGAGGTTTAAAAAAAAACCCGGATTACATATTGGAAGCCTTCAAATAAAAAAAATTAAATAAAAAAACAGGCAATTAAACTTCAAGTTTGCTATTGTTGTCAATAGCATCTCTGAATGTTTGGGGTTACAATATGGCAGCAAGCTAGGTCCACTGGCTACAGCCCACAGTATGAGCTAGAGAGGCTCAAGTCATCTGTCAAACCTCCTTGTCTGAACAAATGGGTATTATTCCTTCCTACCAGCAGGTGGAGGTAGAGAAAACTGAATTCTGCCAGTGACATCAGCAGAATAAGCAGAGGTGCTCCCTGGAAATCCAGTATGCATCTGTCCAATCAGCAGAAGGTCCCTTTGTAACACACCCATGTACCATCAACTACTGCAGTTGTAATGATAATTGAGCAAAACACCAGAGTGGAATTCTCTACCCTGCATATATCCAGGATATAACCAAAACACAGGAACCTGTATGGCTGCCAATCAGAAAAATGTTTTGTTTATTTTTTCCTGAAGCATTTAAAAAGCAGCACAGAGCACACCCAGAACCCCAGACAGAGGTCTTTCAAGGACAGAACTTCAGAATGGTGTCACTAAAGAAATGAGAATCAGGTAAAAATGTCTCCTTTTAGCATCAGCTCCACTGTTCTGAACCAATGGGATGTACCAAAGCAGATCTACTGGATGGGGGAAGACAAGACCCCCTGAACAACAGCTCTGCCAAAGTCCGAGTGGGCTCTCACCAGCACATCCAATCTGTAGTGCTTAGCAAAGGAAAGCCATTGTCCTGCAGATCTCCTCAGGGGATACTGCCCAGGAGGCAGCCTAAGCCCTATAAGAGAGTGGGCTTAAGAGCCCGAAACACTGAACGATTCTTGCCAATGTAAGTGGACTCAGCCACCTTAACCCACCTCACAATGGAGGCCTTTGAGGCCACGTGGCCCTTCCAAAAGTCACGGAAAGGTACAAAAAGAGGTGGTCTAAAAAACTCATTCACCTCATTGAAGTATCTAAGCAGCAACTCTGGAAATTCAGTTTTTGAAGCATCTGATCCTCCAGTGAGGATACTTGTGCCTCAGAGGAGGGCAAACCTAATTCATATGGAAGAGACACCACTTTGGGAAGAAAGGATGATACTGTGCACAAGGACAAAATCCTGCAAGAAGGAGAGTTAGGGAATCCAAACATGAGTGGAGGAGTGGCCTAGTGGTTAGAGCACTGGTCTTGCAATCCAGAGGTAGCCGGTTCAAATCACTACTGCTCCTTGTGATCTTGGGCAAGTCACTTAACCCTCCATTGCCTCAGGTACAAACTTAGATTGTGAGCCCTCCTGGGACAGAGAAATATCCAGTGTATCTGAATGTAACTCACCTTGAGCTACTATTGAAAAAGGTGTGAGCAAAACCCAAATAAATAAAATAAATGACAGGGCCTGCAATTCTGAAACCCTCCTAGCAGATGGCCTCCAAAAGTACCGTCTTGAGGGTAAGATTCTTGATAAAAGCCAAGCGCAGGGACTTGAACGGAGCCTCGGACAGCACCTGTAGGACCTGATTGAGGTTCCAAGAAGGGAAGGAATGACAGGAGGGGGCAGCGTATATGCTACCTCTATGCAAAAGCCAAAGAAATGCCATAAGAACATAAAAACAGCCAGATGGGGTCAGAGCAATGGTCAATCTAGCCCAGTATCCTGCTTCCAACAGTAGCCAATTCAGATTATAAGTACCTGGCAGAACCCAATTAGTAGCAATATTCCATGCTACCAATCCCAAGACACGCACTGGCTTCCCCCATGTCCACCTCAATAATAGACTATGGACTTTTCCTACAGGAACTTGTCCACACCTTTTTTAAAACCCAGATGCGCTGCTATTACCATATTCTCCACCAGCAAGTTCCAGAGCATAACTATGCTTTGAGTGAAAAAATATTTCCTCCTGTTTTGCCCTTCACCTTCCCCTTCCCCTGAAAGCTGGACAACACAGCCACCTGGACAATCAGGGAGCTCAAGGCCAGCCTCTGTTCCAGGCACTGCTGCCAAAAACCCAGAACATCGGGAACCTGTGCCCTCCAGGGAAACACTGATTGTTCCCCACACCAGAACTGCCAAGAACAAAGGACGTCCTGGAGTGAAGCAAGGTTGAAGCCACTGCAGGGGAAAACCTGTGCTCCTCTAACCATTGCCTCTCAATGGCCATACCATAAGGTTAGAACGCGTGTGGAATAAAAAGAAAGCTGACCCAACACTTAATGCCTGGAAACAACTTCAAAGAAACTATAAGTATACCATAAGGCAAACCAAAAGATTATTTTATAAAAAAAGAAATCGGACCGAAATTACAAAGACACACACAAACTCTTCCAACTCGTGAATAATTACTAGATACCACACCAATCACAACCAACAACAAAGACACACCAGGAGCAGACAATATCGCAAAATATGTTATCAACATGCGTGAGATAAACATAAAGGAATCCTGTTCAGAAGGAATGGATCCTAAGGAGCTTAGTCGAGATTTGGTGGCAGAGCCGGTGGCAGGAGGCGGGACTGGTGGTTGGGAGGCAGGGATTGTGCTGGGCAGACTTATACGGTCTGTGCCAGAGCCGGTGGTGGGAGGCGGGACTGGTGGTTGGGAGGCAGGGATAGTGCTGGGCAGACTTATACGGTCTGTGCCCTGAAAAGGACAGGTACAAATCAAGGTAAGGTATACACAAAAAGTAGCACATGTGAGTTTATCTTGTTGGGCAGACTGGATGGACCGTGCAGGTCTTTTTCTGCCGTCATCTGCTATGTTACTATGTAAATACTTCAAGGAGAAAATCGTACAACTACGACTTAAAATACCAGACAGCAACACCGACTATGCCACACTCCTCGACTGTCTAGATCCACAACCAGGTGTACACCCAGCAGACAGAACCTGGACCAATTTCGAGATACTATCGGAGGATCTTATCTCCCAAACGCTCAAACGTTTCGCCAAATCTCACTGCAAATTAGATATGTGCCCAAACCACCTCATGACATCTGCCCCTCATCAATTTATAATAGACCTCACGAACCACGTAAACTATATGGTACAAATCGGACTCTTCCCGAAGGAAAAAGGAAACATTCTACTTACTCCAATACTCAAAGACGCAAAGAAGAGCGCCAGTGAACTAACTAACTACAGGCCAGTAGCATCCATACCCCTAATAACCAAACTGACGGAAGGGATGGTAACCAAACAACTCACAAATTATTTAAACAAATTCTCAATACTACACGATTCCCAGTCAGGATTTCAGTCCAACCACAGCACGGAAACAGTACTAGTTACTCTCATGAATAAATTTAAATAAACAATTGCAACTGGCAAGAATATACTACTGCTACAATTTGATATGTCTAGCACCTTCGATATGGTTGATCATGGGATACTATTAAATATCCTCGAGTATTTCGGAATTGGAGGAAATGTTCTCAACTGGTTCAAGGGGTTTCTAACCACACGATCATATCAAGTGACATCTAATTTGACTACATCATCTACATGGACACCTGAATGCGGAGTTCCACAGGGATCCCCCCTCTCACCGACTCTATTCAACTTAATGATGATACCCTTGGTGAAACTACTATCAAACCAGAACCCATACATATACGCAGATGACGTAACGATCTACATTCCATTCAAGCATGATCTGAAGGAAATTTCCGATGACATCAACCAAAGCCTACATATCATGCACACATGGGCGGACGCATTCAAGCTGAAACTCAACGCAGAAAAAACCCCAATGCCTAATACTCACCTCACAACACAACACGAACAAATTCACCACCATTGACACACCAAAACTGAATCTTCCAATCTCGGACACCCTAAAAGTTCTTGGAGTTACCATTGATCGACACCTAACACTTGAGAGTCACGCGAAAAACACAACCAAGAAGATATTCCACTCAACGTGGAAATTGAAAAGAGTAAGACCTTTCCTCCCAAGAACCGTCTTTTGCAACTTGGTACAATCAATGGTACTCAGTCACCTAGATTATTGCAATGCACTCTAAGCTGGTTGCAAAGAACAAATAATCAAGAAACTTCAGACAGCTCAGAACACCGCAGCCAGACTTATATTCGGTAAAACAAAATACGAAAGTGCTAAACCCCTACGAAAAAAGATGCACTGGCTTCCACTTAAAGAACGTATCACGTTCAAAGTATGCACCCTAGTTCATAAAATTATTCATGGAGACGCACCAACCTACATGTCAGACCTGATAGACCTACCACCCAGGAATGCTAAAAAATCATCCCGTACATTCCTCAATCTTCATTTCCCAAATTACAAAGGTCTCAAATACAAACTAACGCATGTGTCAACCTTTTCCTACCTGAGCACACAATTCTGGAATGTGCTACCGTGCAAACTAAAAACGATCTATGAATTAGCTAACTTCGGAGTTCTACTGAAGACTCATCTCTTTAACAAGGCATACAACAATATGATCAACAAATATAAACTCCTATACGCACACCAAAACTGCCTCTACTATATCTACTTGCCAAAACACTACCATGTTTTTTCACTATCATGATACCCAAGAACCTGTAACTACTACTAAATGTATACTTTCTTATACAACTCTTATATATTTCTTAAATACTTAATATGTTTGTTAATATACTATCATGTTTTATCATTATCATGCTACACAAAATCCTTCAGTTATCACTAAATGTATACTTTTTCATGTATTTCTGTTACTCACGATGTATTGTAAGCCACACTGAGCCTGCAAAGAGGTGGGAAAACGTGGGATACAAATGCAAATAAATAAATAAATAAAGCCAAAAGGGAACTGGATCTTCCATCTCTATCGACCCTTACCAGAGAAAACTCAGATCCTTTGGGCAGTGGAAGCAGGTCTTCCACAAGCATATGCTGGAGATCTGCATACCAAGGTCTGAGAGGCCAATCTGATGCCACCAGCAAGACCAGAGGAGGATGATGAGGAATCATGAGCAACAAGCATTAAATAAGAGGCCATGAAGGGAAGATATAGAGAGGCTCCACTATCAGCCATGGCTGGACCACAGCATCTATCCATAGGGGCTAGGTCCCTCTGGCTACTGAAAAGGCGCTCAAGTCCACAGTGGCTCTGGATGCCATCAAGTCAAACTAAGGTGGCCCCCAGCAATCCATGAGCTGGAAGGCCTAAAGCCTCAGCACCCATTCTCCCAGATCCAAAGAGAGTGACTGAGAAAGTCCACCTGCACACTGTCATTGCCAACAATATGGACCGCTGAGAGCGCCCGTGTCTCTGCCCACTGATACGTGCTGTCTCCAGGGCCACCACTAGACTTCCTGGTTCCACTCTGCTCGTTGATGTACACCAACACCGTTGCACTGTCCGACATCACTCTGACCACTTTCCCTCCCAAGAGCGGCTGAAACTTCTGTAGAGCAAAACGAATCATCAGGATCTCCAGACAGCTGATGGATCAGGATGCCTGCAGGTTTGACCCAGTGCCCTGTGCCACATGCCCAAGGCAGTGCGCTCCCCCAATCGTGGAGACTTGCATATGTGGTGGATCCAGAGGGACTGTCCCACTAGGTCAGACTGATCCTTGCCCTGGGTGTGAACAAGAGTTGTTAACCCTGAGAGGCCGGTGCCCACAGTACCACCTCCAGAGTTGCAGCAATGGAGCCCAGGAGCTGCAAATTGTCCTAGACAGTGCACAATGGAAGCTTGCACAACTGGCACGTCTGTGCCCTCAGCTTCACTGCCCGCTTCTCTGGAAGAAAAACCATTACCAGGCTTGTGTTGAAGCGGACTCCCAGGTACTCCAGAACCTGAGATGACCCAGCCCAGATATGCCTAGAGATGACCTCAGCAGTGGCCTGACTGATCTTCGCCACTAAATCCACTTGAATCAGCCAGTGATCCAGCTTTGGGAGAACTTGAACACCTTGGTGCCGAATCACCATCATTTTGAAGAACATATGTGGTGCCACAGCCAGACCAAAAGACAAGGCTTGAAATTGAAAATGCTGTCCCAGCAAAATAGAAACGCAGATATCTCCTATGATGAACCACAATGGGAATGGGGAGATACGCCCAGGGAAATCTAAAACTCCCATAGCCGTACTGACACTCTGAGCGAGCACAGAGCCTCCATCTGAAAATCCTAGAGTGAGGCAAGCATTGGCCTCTTTGAGGCCCAAGATGAGCTGGAAGGAGCCAACCTTCTTTGGGACCATGAAACAGATGAAGTAACAGTCCAGGCTACGCTTTGCTGGCAGAATAATTCCCACTGCTCCCATATCGCAGATATGCTGAAGGGTAAAAACAGATTGGCGTTTTAGAGCTGAGACACATGGAGAGGTCACGAAGGTGTTTCAAACTTGACAGTACTTCCTCTCAACCTCCTCCCGAAACCACTGGTCTGAGGTGATGTGGACCCACTCGTTGCAGAAGAAAGACAGCCTATCTCCCACCAGAGATGAGGAACCCAGCACATCTTCATTGGGCAGGCCAAGCAACTGCAATCCCGCTGGAAGGACCAGAGGGCCCGGCTTCCCTGGGACCTCGAAAGGACCTCTGCTTGAAGGATCTAGTCTAACCCCCCCCCCCCCCCCCAAGGCTGAAAGGCGCACAGCACACCTGAAGAGGCCTGCCCCCTTGAGGCCAAGGATCATTGTGCACCCTTGTTGCAGCTCTGGGAGACAGAGAGCAATGACTCCAGCATACCCTTCACAAAATTCTCCAAATCACCACCAAAGAGCAAGCATCCCCTAAAGGGCAGCAGACTCAAAAGCTTCCTGGAAGCCGCATCTGCACCCTGTGGCAAAAGCACAACCAATGGCAACCCCTGGTGCCACCAATGAGTGGGGAGCCAACCGTCCACACAGTATAGGACATCCACCCAAAAGGCAACCTGGACTCCAGGCGAAAAATCTCCAGGGACTCCAGCAACTGCAGGAACCAACGCAGCATGAAGCTATGCAAGCCACAAATAGCAGCCTGAATGTTGGGGCCCCCACTGAAAAGGCCTGGCAGAGCTGTAGCTCCACCACACACTTTTGCAGCAGCCATAACCAGGGCGTCCATCTTTTGGAAGACCCAACACTTCGCCACCTCAGCTCAACCTGCTGAAGGTAGAGAAAAATACTGGATTGTTCCAAGGAGCACCTTAGCTTACTGCTGGTGATGTCACTGGCAGAATTCAGTTTTCTCTACCTCCACGTGCTAGTAGGAAGGGATAATATCCATTGGTTCAGAACAGTAAAGCAGACACTAAGAAAGTATTAGTATTTGTAAATCCAATGACTAGGTTTCAATAGTGTCTTGGTTCACCCAGCATCCTCTTATTCTATCAGCACACAGATGTTTTGGTTGCCTGAGCTAGCCCTGTGATGTCAGGTCAGGGCTTCATTTATGTATCAGAAATTGTGGTCTAGGTCCAACACAGTGTTTCCCAAACCTGGTCCTGGAGGGGACCCCAGCCAGTCAGGTTTTCAGGATGTCCACAATGCATATTCATGAGAAATTTGCATGCAGTGGAGGCAGTGCATGCAAATCTTATGAATATTCTGTGTGGTCATCCTGAAAACCCTGCTAGGCTGGGGTTCCCTCCAGGACCAGATTTGGGAATCACTGATCTAAGATTTTTGAAGCCTCTTAGGCAGGTTCTCAAGGTAAAAATTTCAGTGGCGTACAATCAGGAAATTCAGCAGGAACACTGTAGTTTGCAATGATTGTACACATACAGTATCAATGGTAGCATGCCACACATTTCTACTTTTTTTAAACTGTACTAGATCCTGTAATTTTCAAAATATCAAAATCAGGTTCTAAAGGAGAATGGCAAGGATTGCACAACAATAGTTAATTGAGCTTAACATGAAGTGGAATTAGGTCAACTGCCTTGCTTTTTAACTGGGTTTCAAAACAAATGGAACGTTGACAGCCCAGTGTCAAAGTGTGCCAGGAGCAAGTCTCAAACTCCTGTTTGTTTCCCTTTCAATTCCTCTTAGTGCTCAGAGTTAAATAAGCATAATATTTGCACATATTTTACACTGTTTGCAAACGTCACTGCTGATATCCTAAAAACCCACTAGTTGTGGGATACTCAGGACAGGTTTAGGAAGCCTTATGTTAGGCTGTGGTGCTCAAAACACCCTGCAAAGGAGAGGACCCAGTTATTCAAGCTGCCCCTTAAGTATATGCTTCATTTCTACATACATTTGCAGAGGGAATTTAAAGTGATTTCAGGTTTTGAGATTTTGTATTGTGATTTGTTTTTTTTAACCATTGTTTTACTATGCTTTCTCAAATTCAATGTATATTTTAAGACAACTACCACCAACTTCTTTTAAAATCCTTCCTCCATTCCCCCTCCTCCCTCTTTCTCCATCTCAGCTTCCATTTCCCAGTGCCATAGTCTATTCCTTCACCTCAAGAACTTCACCTGGTGTAAAACTCTCCCTCATTAACATTTTCTTTAGATGTTAGTATGCATTCTAAATAATGTTTTTAAAAAGCCCTGCCCTCAGATTTGTTACTTATATTACAGCTGTAATTCTCTCTCCATTCATAGCAGCCATTGTAGTATGCACAGGGGCTGCCTCTCCTTCCATGGTAGCTGCACAGAGTGGAGTTGAAGCCAAGAACAGTGGCCAATTACCTTATCCCTCTCCCTTTCTGTACACAGCTGTCAGCATTTAGCAAAAACCTCTGGGGGTCTAGCTCAATCCTACTTTTAGTTAGTTAATGCATGCTTTTTCTATGTCTGTTCAGCACAATTCGATTATTGAACACATCTACCAAATGTATTAAATTGCTTACTTCCTCACATCCCCTCAGCATAGGATAAATGAGATATTGTCAGTACAAGATGTTACAACATTATGTATGGTCAACCCTCTCAAACCTCTTCTTCCTCTAATTCAGCACTGTGGGGTTACAGAAACTTTTGCCCAACCCACAGACAATGCCTTTGCTCCTAAGGTAAACACCAACTGAATGGACACCAAGCTGTGCACATCCATGCTTTTTCCATCTCCAAAACATACCCCCTTTACTGTCCTTCCCCACATCAAATATCAGGCCTTAATTGATCATAATATTCTCTCACCATGAGTAGCAATTGTAGATGATACATCAAGAGAAAAAGTACCGGACCGGCCACCCTGGCCCAGTGGTTAGGGTGGTGGACTTTGGTCCTGGGAAACTGAGGAACTGAGTTCGATTCCCACTTCAGGTACAGGCAGCTCCTTGTGACTCTGGGCAAGTCACTTAACCCTCCATTGCCCCATGTAAGCCGCATTGAGCCTGCCATGAGTGGGAAAGCGCGGGGTACAAATGTAACAAACAACCACCACCCAACCCAGTGAAAATAACTCACTATTCAGTTCCTGTGGGCTTGTGAGCAAAAGAAAGGTCTTAAAAGTTCAGATTTACTATCACACCCAAGGAATACCATCTTCTTGTAAACAGACAGCCTCTGAATCTATAATACTCTTTCACTGAGTGTGGAATGACAGATTATGTTTTACAGTGGTTTGAGGGTTTATTAAAGATGGAGTTTCATCTCTTGTCCCCAATTCCTCTGCTTTTGCATAATATTTACATGAGCTCATTGGGATCAATTCCTTTAGATTTGGGTGAGAAAATCTACTCTTACCCAGATTATTTCTGCTGCTTCCTGTTAATCTACATCTAACTATATTGACTAAAACCTTGACTAGGGATACTGAAAAAGCCCAACAATGGTCATCAGAATACCATCTTAAACTTAATACAGAGAAACCTGTGGTTTAGTCTGAATCAGGAGTGTATTCCTGCATCAGTTAAAATATGGACAGCTCTTGCTTTAAAATAGATAAAATTTCAAAAGTACTGCGCATGAATTAGATTCTTTTCCATGTTTTATTTTGTTTGATTTCTATTGATAACCTATTGATGACTCCCAAACACAGTACAGCAAATAATGCGTCATTCTCATTTTGTAAACCATAAAGCAAACATCACAACAAGAAATGTCATCAGGTTTATAATTTCCCCCCCCCCTCTTTCCCTAACTCCCCCCCCTTCTCTATCCCTCCCTCCCTCAAACTCCACCCCCCCCCCCCCCCCAATGGTTCTGTTAACAGTTCAATATTCTGCTTCTCGCAACAGGTGTCAGGGTGTCCCAGAACGGTAACCAAACTTTACAAAACTGATCTCCTCTTTTCGAGGCCAGATCTCTCACTTTTCTTTTCCAACATGCAACATTGCATCATGGCTCCTCGCCATTGTGGTACTCCAGGTGGTTCTGATGGTAGCCACAGTTGTAATATAGTACGTTTGCCCATCAAGACCACTCTTTTCAAAAATGCTTTAAATCCCTCCGGTGACTTTCCACGTACATTATAAACGTCAAAAAGTTGTCCTGGCGCTGGTTGCAAATGCACTTTCCAGATTTGTGAGATTTGTTGTCCCAACTTTGTCCAAAAGGGAGCCACTTTTGTACAGTGCCAGAACATGTGTCCTAGGGATGCTCCCACAATTCCACATTTTGGACAGTCATCTGTTGGAATTAGATTCTTTTAAGTATGGATCCTCAGGTTAATGCTATTGTCAAAAGATCTTTCTATAAATTGAAACTATGTTTAATTTGTTCTAATTTTTCAACAAAATTTTAGATTAGTTCAACTTCATATTCTCTCTCAGATAACTACTGTTCTTTGTTTTCTGGTCATTTTAGTGAAGCTGAAGAGGAAACAGATTCAAAACCTGCTGCTAGGCCAATATTGAAGAAAGCAAAATTTGAGCATGTCACCCCTTTGTTTGTGAGTCTTTGACTTCCTGTTGAGACCTCTATTTTATTTAAGCTTTGTTTTTTTTACTTTGAATGATGATGCAGCTGAGGGTTCTCTATTGTGTTTCAACTTTTAGGTGGCAGAAAGTGAATGTGAATGTTTTCGTTTAAATTTGCCCATGAAAGATCTTCTGGAATGCTTTTGGTTATGGTGAATTATCTGAAATGCTTTTCCTTTGAACATTCCAGCAGATAGCCAAGACCCGTCGCTTCTTCCTCTACAACATTAGCAAAATTCGCCCCTTCCTCTCTGAGCACACCACCCGAACTCTCATCCACTCTCTCATTACCTCTCGCCTTTACTGCAACCTACTCCTCACTGGCCTCCCACTTAGCCATCTATCCCCCCTTCAGTCCATCCAGAACTCTGCCGCACGTCTTATCTACCGCCTTGACCGATATACTCATATCACCCCTCTCCTCAAGTCACTTCACTGGCTTCCGATCAGATACCGCATACAGTTCAAGCTTCTCCTACTAACCTACAAATGCACTTGATCTGCAGCCCCTCCTTACCTCTCTACCCTATGATAAGTAAGAGGGTGTCCTATACGGTGTAGGCCACTAGAAGGCGCTAGGTGGAGGTCGCTAGGACCGGGGAGAGCCCTGGGAGGTCCACAGGTGCAGGGGCTGGGTCCTGTGTAGCTAATTAACCACTTTATACCCCACCTGAGTTGTGAAAGGGAGGGAAGTGAGCTAGCAGCAGGAGAAGAGAGAGCCCCTGAAAGATACTGGCTAACCTGATGGACTTGGGGTGGACTGGGTGTCCAAAGGAGATCAGCAGGCTGAAAATCCTGGGGTAAGAAGTCCCTAAAGCATTAGTGTTTAACTGTGTGTCCTCAGTACTTATAAGAACTGTGTGTCCAAAGAAGAAAAGACTGTGTGTTCAAAGAGGGGGGACTGTGTGTCCAGAACTGTGGGTTCAAAGGAGGGACTGTGTGTCCAAAGTACTGAGAGAAGCAGGCTGCAAAGCCTGGGGTTGAGAGTCCCCAAAGTATTGGTGTAGTACTGAGCCCATGTATCTGTGTAGGGAGGCTCAGTGTGAAGATCTATGAAAGTATAAAGTATTAAGCTAGAAGAAGTGGGCCCCAGGGGCTAGAATAAAGAGTTGCCTGAGAAATATGCAGTTGGTGAGACCTGTTTAATTTGCTGAGTGGGAACCAGGTCACCCTGAGCGAGAAGGGGTAGCACACTAATTTGCATATGATCTGCATATTGAGAACCAGGTCACCCTGAGTGAGAAGGGGGATATCACAACCCTCATCTCCCCTTACGTCCCTACCCGTAACCTCTGCTCTCAAGACAAAGACAAATCCCTCCTTTCAGTACCCTTCTCCACCACCGCCAACTCTAGGCTCCACCCTTTCTGCCTCGCCTCACCCCATGCTTGGAACAAACTCCCTAAGCCCATATGCCAGGCCCCCTCCCTACCCATCTTCAAATCATTGCTCAAAGCCCACCTCTTCAATATCGCTTTCGGCACCTAATCACAACACCTCTACTCAGGAATTCTAGACTACCCCAACTTGACATTTCGTCCTTTAGATTGTAAGCTCTTCTAAGCAGGGACCGTCCTTAGTTATTAATTTCTACAGTGCTGCATAACTCTAGTAGCACTCTAGAAATGTTAAGTAGTAGTAGTAGTAGTTTTGTTTTATATTATGCAACTTTGGAAACCACGTAGGTATATAGGTGGTATATACATTTTTTAAATAAATAAATTTCAGCTTACATGGAATTTAGAAAGCAGCTGAACACTTTGGACCAAGTTTCTATGCCCAACTGTAGATTTGATATTGTTACCGGTTAGGAATTTGCAGGTATTCTCAGAGGTCAGCAGGCCTTATATTCTCACATGTGGGTAATACGATTCGTTTTGCCTAGTCCAGAGCTTGTGACAAGCTTTTACCAAGCTCTATACAGCGCGAGTCATGCTCCACCATGCATGTGCGCCTTCCCACCCACCGCAACAGCGCAGGTCCACCAGTACAATACTTGAGCAGAAAAGAAAAGAAAAAAAAAAAAAAAAAGGAGACAACTAGGTGGGAGGGTTGTGAGCATATAAGGCCTGCTGCCTTCAGAAAGTACCTGCTACAAGTATTTTTGCTTTCTCCAAGGACAAACAGGCCTATGATTTTCACATGTGGGAATCCATAGATTATCAGGCTCACTAAAAACAACCAGTGGTCAATTGGACCATGCAAGGGCAACAACCTTAAAACTATATACAGACTGAGTGAGAGTGCAGCCTAGGAGGGTGGAGTTGGACTCTAGACCCCAAATTCTGCAGAACTGTCTGTCCAAACCAACTGTTGTGTTGGGTATCCTGCTCAAGGCACTAGCGAGATGTGAATGTGTGGACTGAAGACCACATTGCAGCCTTGCAAATTTCTTCAATGGAGGCCAACCTCAAGTAGGTTACTGCCGCAACCATGTCCCTAACATTTTAAGCCTCGACGTGAACTTCATGGGCCAGCCCAGTCTGGGAATAAGTGAAAGAAAAGTAATCTGTCAGCCAATTGGCTGAGTAGACTGTCTGTAGGGTCCAGTCCGCTTCAAGTAAAAGGCCAATCAATGCTCATCTGCAGTCCAAGGTGTGCAGTGCACTTTCGCCAGGATGGACATGAGGTCGGGGAAAGAATGTTAGCAAGACAATCAAGTGGTTCAGATGGAACTCTGACACAACCTTACGATCTTAGGGTATTGTGTGGAGGACTACTCTGTTGTGATGAAACTTAGTATAAAGTGCATCCACTACCAAGGCCTGAAGCTCACTGATCCTGCAAGCTGAATTAACAGCCACCGAAAACATGACCTTCCAGGTCTGACAAGGAGCTTTTATCAGCTGGGTGATGACAACATTGAGGTTCTATGACACAGGTGGAGGTCTGACGGGGGGGGGGGGGGGGGGGGGGGAGAAGCTTTGTCAATAGCAAACCTCTCATGAAGTGAACAACTAGAGGCTGTCCAGAGATGGGCTTACCCTCTACATGGTGATGGTAAGCACTAATTGCACTGAGGTGAACCCTGACCGTTTGAAGACCAGACTCAGATGTGTAGATAGTACTCAAGCAGGGCCTGTGTAGGTCAGGAAATAGGATCTAGGGCCCTGCCCTCACACCAGACGGCAAGCCTCCTCCATTTGAAAAGAAGCACCTCTTGGTAGAATCTTTCCTGAAAGCCAACAAGACCCGAGACACCCTCAGGAAGATGCAAGGAAGCAAATTCTAAGCCCTCAATATCTAGGCCAAGAGGGCCAGAGAAAGGAGGATGGGATACAGAAGAAATCTCTTGTTCTGCATGATGAGGATTGGAAAACACTCCAATCTCCACAGTTCTTCAGAAGATAGCTCCAGAAGAAGGGGAACCAGATCTGTGGGGAAAATAAGGAATGATTCAGAATCACGGTCTCGTGGGGTCTTATTTGAGTTTCAGCAAAGCCTTCCCTAGGAAAGGAATGGGAGGATATGTACACAGAAGACCTGACCTCCGATGAAGGAGGAAGGCATCCGATGATAGTTTGTCATGGGTCTGGAGCCTGGAACAGAACAGAGGGACTTTGTGATTGGATTGAGTGGCAAGAGATGCACCGAAGGGGTGCCCCACACTCAGAAAGCCTCACAGGCAACACCCATGTTGAGTGACCACTCATGCAGTTGCATTACCCTGCTCAGTCTGTCAGCCAGGCTGTTGTATTTGCCTGCCAGGTATATGGACTTTAGGAGCATTCCCTGCTAGGCTGATGCCACATCCTGATGACTTCCTGACACAGAGGGCGTGATCTGGTGCCCTCCTGATTATTGGTGTAATACATGGCAGCCTGATTGTTGGTCTGAATGAGAACAATCTGGTTGATCAGCCGGTCTCTAAAATCCTTCAGAAAGTTCCAGATCACCTGGAGCTCCAGAAAGTTGATGTGAAGATCCATCTCCTGGGCTGACCAAGCACCTTGAATGTGAAGCCCTTCTACATGAACTCCCCAACCCAGATGGGATGCATCAGTCATCAGCACCTTCATGGGCTGTGAAATTTGGAATGGGAGTCAAATTGGATCGAATCGTCCAAAGCAGAGACTGAACCAGCTCTGGAGACACTCAGATGACATCCTCCAGGTTCACTAGGAAGTTAGGGTCTACTGGGCAGTTCCCATGTGAAGATATGCCATGGGTGGCACATGAACAGTGGAGGCCATGTGGCCCAACAACCGCCAAACTGTGACCTGCTTGGATGAGCAGCAAGAGTGACAAGCGCATCCGCACATGAAACAGAGGAAAGCCCGAGCCCGCCGAGTGTCTAGGAGGGCTCCAATGAACTCCAATCACTGGACAGGGAACAGATGGGATTTTGGGTAGTTTAAAATAAACCCTAGTAGCTCTAACACCCAAATAGTCATCTGCATGGACTCCTGAGCGCTGTCCTTCGACGTGCTCTTCAGCAGCCAAACAGTGAGACTGGGAGACCATGTGTACCCCTGTCTGTGTAGCGATGCTGTGACTACAGCAAGACACTTGCAGAAAACCTGGGGAGCTGATGCAAGACCAAAAGGCAAACACGTGGTACTGGAAGTGACGTGTCCCCAGCTGAAGATACCTCATGTGAGCTGGAAGTATCTGGATGAGAGTGTAAGCATCATTTAAGTCCAGACAGTATAGTCAACTAGTTTTCCTGAATCATGGAGAGAAGGGTGTCCACAGAAAATATCGTGAACTTTTCTTTGACCAGAAATTTGTTCAGGGCCCTCTGGTCTAGGATGGGACACATCCCCCCCCCCCCCCCCCCGTCTTCTTTTGCACAAGTGGGGGTGGGAACAGGCTCGACTGCAAGGGTCTTTAGAAGGGCAGAGAGTTCCTCTGCAAGTACCTGCTTGTGCTGAGAGCTGAAGTGATTTGCTCTCAGTAGGTAATCTGGTAGTTTTTCGCTAATACAGAGTGTAACCGAGATGGACTATTTGTAGGACCCATCTGTCTGAGCTTACAAGTGGCCACCTTTCTTGAAAAAAACTTCAGCCTCCACTCGATCAGCAAGTCTTCCAGGATGGTCACTTTTATAGTGGCTATGCTCTGCTGCAGCCACTCAAAAGCTCACTGCCTGCTTTGACTGGGGAATTTGGGTCTTAGATGCACAATGCTGACGAGAACAAGCACGCTGGGATTGAGCCTGCTGAGGCTGGCGAAGAGTGGTGTACCTACGCCTCTGAGTAGCAAATACTCTTCTTTGACTTGCCGAAAAACTTCCTAGATGAGGAGGTAGTTGCAGAAAGCACCAAGAAGGAGAGAGTATCAATGGTATGTCCGCTTCTTGATGAGGTCAGTGATCTCCAGCTTCTCTCCAAAAAGACTATCCCCCTGGCAAGTAGCATCCACCAACCTCTCTGTTGGATCACAAGGTCCAAGTCAGACACGCAGACATGAGAGACTGTGCATCGCTATACTGCGAGCAGATATCCTTAACACTACATCAAAAGTGTCGTATTCACTCCTGGTGAAGAACTTACGACACGCCTTCTGCTGCTTGACCAGCAGGCAAACAGATTCAGCCTGCTCCAGTGGAAGAAAGTCTGCTAAAATCAGACATACTATGCACCAAGGACCGCAAACACAGGCTCATATACAGCTGGTACGATTGGATACAACAAGAGGTGAGCATAGGCCTGATACATCTTCCGCCCAAAAGAATCTAGGTTTCTGGCTTCTCTGCCAGGGAGTGCTGAAGCATTGTCCCTAGAACTCCTGTCCCTTTTGAACACAGATTCTACCACTAGAGAATGGTGAGGCAACTGAGGCCTATCAAACCCAGGGGAAGACTGAATCCGGTACATAGTGTCATCTTTTTGAGAAGGACTGGGACAGACAGAGGGGACTCAGTTCTTTACCTGAACGTCCCATAACATATCGTGAAGCAGAACAGTCACAGCCTCTCTAGGAGGAGACTCGTAGTCCAGGACCTTTAACATCTTAGCCATGGGATCATCCTCCACTTCCAATGGAATTTGAACGGCATCTGCCATTTCCTTCACAAAAGATGGGAAGGAAAGGCTCACAGGTTGTGACTTTCTCCTTTCCTGTGGAGGGGAGGGATCAGACGGGATGCCATAAGACTCCTCCTCCAAGTAGTACTATGGATCCTTCTCTGACTTCAATGTCAGCCAGGAACTCCTCATGGAAGGGCCGAGACAGAGCCTGCCTCAACGAAAAGGAAGCATGTCCCCGAGAGGGACATCAAAGTGTCTGCTCCAGCAAAGCTTCCTCCACTAACACCATAGGCTGACAGCCATGCAGGACAGTATTAAGAGGCATGGCAGTCGCAAGCACGCCAGATGCCGATGAACTCTATTGTAAAAACCCCACTAAAAGCTCAGGAAGCAAGGCCTGGAGGCGCTCACCAAGGGCCAACATCAAGAAAAGCTTGAGGTGGGTGGGGGAGAAAAAAAAATAAAATTTAAAAGAAAAAAAGAAAAATCGGTGTAGAAGCATGCTGCTGAACTTGTGGGGTTTGGTCCTGGCTGACTGGAGACCCACACAGTCACCTCCTGTATGGAGGGGAAGCAAGTCCTCCTAGAGCCCCAGTGCTCCCAGCACCATGCGTCACGGGACTAAATGCAGCCTGAGTGCAGTAAAATAAAGGAAATCTAAAAAAAGGGAAAAAAAGTAAAATGCAAGGGAAAGGGAGCAAGAATACCCCGAACAAAGGTACAGAATAAAACATACTAAAAGAAAAACTGGGAGGCAAAAAAAAAAAAAAAATCCAGCTCGGAGGGAACAGAAAAATTACTTACAGCGGAACAGAACTGATGGTCCCACACTCTTATGGCAGGTGGGAAGGCACTCATGCTCCAGACTGGGCAATGCAGATCGCGTTACCCACTTATGAAAATTGTAGGGCTGCTTGTCCTCAGAGAAAAAAAATCTGTTACATCAAGTAATATATCTGATGCTCACAAAACATTTAAGACGTGCACATTCTGAATGATCAGCAGGACAGTACAAGTTATGCTCCTGTACTAATTAGTCTAATTCACAACAGATGCCATTTTACCAGGATAAGCCCATTAATAGTAATGTTTCTTCATGACCCGATGACAATTCTGAACATCTTCTGTTTTGTTTTTTCAGAACACAAACATTTCTTGTGGTAATTTATTGAGTTTGCTATATTACCTTACTGGGAGCAGACCAGGGCAGTTTACAAAACTAAAATATTAAGTTATAAAACTCCATAACTAAGACAGGAAAAAAAAAATCACACCTCCATTTTACAAAATAAATTTGGGTTTTCTTGGTGGTTGTATGTGAGAAACATTACAACATCTTAACAGTGAAAGTCAGCACAAATATTTATCCTGAGATAAAGACTAGAAACCCTTCAAATACACTTGCATACTCCCTTGTGAATCCAAGTTAGGCTAGGGAATTAGTTCTACAAGAATGGATTTATTTGCCATGGAAAAAAGCCTCACGGCAGTCCCAGGCCAGAATCCATCGGGGGGGCAATCAGAGGAGCCTCAGGCGACCCTTGAGGAAGGGCTCTTTTCATCATGTATGCTTTATGCAGCAAAAGCACAAAATCTGGGGAGAAAATCTCACCCTGGGCACCCAAATCCTGTCCGGTGCTAGCCACTCCTGAAATAACCTCATCTCAAGGTGCCCCACCCGGCTCAGGTCTCTCCGTATCCACGGAGGCCGCGCCATGCGGTGTAAGCAAAATGGCGCCCGCTGCCAGCTCAGCGCGGGAAGAAACATCGCTCGCCATGCTCGGGCCGGCTCCTACGCCAATACAGCACGATTTACAGAGCCCTGCTGCTGATTTGCGCTTGCCACAAGTGGAACAGCGCTTTACATTGTCCGCAGCCATCGCCGAAAAACGGCGGTAAAATCCAAAATGGCGGTTTCGCGCCAAAATCGCCCCGATCGCGGCCCCACCCCAGAGGAGTTGGAAAACACTCTTACTTCAAAGGATCTAGTGTACAACTACGATCCTGCTGAAAATCAGGTCAAAAACCTCTGTTCCAGCGTCTCTGCGTTTAAAAACGCGACGCGATTTTTTTTTTTTTTTTAAGCTGTGAGGAAAGCAGAGGTATTGAAGACTCCGGAGGCTCAGATGAGTGGGAAAGGCAGGGAAAGGGCGAACCTATATGCCTACATCCACTGTTGGTGGGTAAGGACAGGGAAAACAAGGCAATATGTCCACATCCACAGAGGTATGGGTAAGGCAGGGAAAGGGCTAACCTATGTGCCTTTAAAGTGAAGCTGCTATAGCCTCCAACACCCCGGTTGACAACTGGCAAGCCAAGAACCACCTCCCGGCAGATTTTTCTGGAGCTCGAACAAGCTGCAGCCACCCTGCTAAGGGAGATAGAGAATACTGAAGAGGCAGTGGAGCTAGCTGGCCAAGAGGGCACTGTGAAAGTTTGAGTGCTCTCTATCTCCCCTGCTGGTCGATGGACATAACCCATACGTAATGGCTTCATCTGCTTGATGACAAGGAAGAGAATGTTTTTTTGTGTGTGTGTTGGGGGGGGGGGGGGGGATAGAAGAGAACAGTGAGTTACTTAACACTTAAAATGTAGAGGGACAGGAGGAGCGAGTGTTGAGACTTGGACTGGAGGATGCACTGAAGAATATCCATAGATTCATTTTATATGGTATATATAGAACTGTTGAAGGGCACAAGGAGGAAAGGGTATAAGCTTATATAATCAAACATCAAGTCATACACTTGTGAAATTGATGTTACAAACTGAACAGTTTCAATTCTGAATATTAATATATATATATTAAAAAAAAAAGATTGCATGCAATAAAAAGTGTAATGTATAAAAAAAAGATCATCAATAGGACTTTTTGTCAACTTCCCAAATTGCACAGAAAGAGCAGGGATTCTACCTCTCACTTCTCCTAACCAAACTGACATCATGTGGATCCAGGAGGATAAGACCATTCACCATGAACACTGATTTGCCCAGAGGGAAACCCAAACCTGGTAAAATTAGTGCAAAGTTTTCTACCAGGCAAAGTACAAGAGGGCAATCAAATCTTTCTTGTTTCATAGATAACTTGGAATGTAAATATACAAAGGAGTTAGCAGGCACTCAACACATGCTATGTAACTTTCAAATTAACTTCTACATGGCAGCCAAGCCAAGATTTGACCTTTATCAGAAAAAAGGAAAAACATTTGCTCTGAATTAGAAACTGCTCAGACATGTTTGGTAAGAATGACCATGTTTTAACAGATTGCTGTAGAAGTCATATATTTGTTAAATATAAACTAGTTTAACAGCACTGTGCTATTCTTCACACTTGCACCCCAATCCTCTCCAAAGGAAATAAACAGTGTATTTATTCAGCTGTTTAAAATGTTTATATTCTATATACAGCCTTCCCTGATAATCAAGACTAGGGATACATCTATGAAGGGTTTTAAAAAAATTTTAACAAAACCTTTTTTTTTAATGTGCATTTCTTAGAGTATTCAGTATAGTTTCCATGAACATCTTAATAAAAACTGTAGTCTAATCAAGTAGACGAAAATAAAATAAACTTAAGAAAAACACTTCACAAATAGTCACAATTTAGATTTGCAACTAAGTTACACAGCTCTGAAGCCACCTCCAAGATTACTTGGTTTGGTTGTTTTGGGCTGGCCTGGTCAACTGCAAATGAGATGAAAACCCAAAGGAACAGGAGGGTCTTCAAAATTACAGCTTTTATTTATATTCTGCAATTACCTTCTAGGTTCAATGTGGATTAAAACAAGAGCAACCAGTCCACTTACAGGCACGTCTCTGCAAATAACTCGCTGCTGTAAGATCCTCAGTAAGAGTTACCAAGTTGAATAATGATTACACAAAGCAGCTCAATAGTGGAAAGTGCCAGTGCATGCATAGAACAGTCACCCACTATACAACACATGTGAGGGACAATCACTAATTCCACCGTTAGGAAGCAGAAGTGAAGGGATAAAGCCTGCCTGTTCACCCACACTCACTGAAGGAACAGAAGCAACAACCCTGTCCAACCACCGAATCCCGACTCTGGCACGGGATCCCCACAGTGAGTCACTCTCCGAACACCAGAGCAAACTAACCCAGCAATACTACTACACTCCATCATGACCACTCACACTGTCTTACTACACACTGTTTTCATACGTGCACACAAGTTTATATGTGCGTGTATTAAATCTGTGTGTAGCTTTTTTTTTTTTTCCAAAACCATGCTTTTTGTTCCAGGACAGCTTTGGTGGGAGAGAATATCGATCGTGGCTGGTTTACCCTGGCTTCGGTTTTTGCTCTGCATATTCACTTTTTCATTTTCAAGAATGGGGGGGGGGGGGGGGGGGGGGGGTTTGTCTACAACAGAAACTTATGTTAGACGAGTTCAAGGTGGTCACAATTCTCTGCCTTTCCAAAATAGCAATGCCCTAGTAAAAGGTAAGGGGTTGCATTCTGTGCATCACTCGGATTGCGCAATTAAATAGTAATCAGCTCTGCATACGATTTTCGCTATCTGCTACCGTGAATGGAGAAAAGCAAGCAAGGTCCCTTTGAGAATTTCTCGCTGAATACCGTGCTCACTAAACTGGCTGGAGCCACTCAAAATCATGCATTGCTGGCATGAAACGTTTTGTGCATTTGGTGCCTTAACCTAGGAAACTACAGAATTAAAGAACCCTCACAATTCCATAGAGCCCCAGTGACAATAAGCCTTCAGTCACAAGTACCTGGAGTTTCTCCATTTTATATTCCCCTCCTATTTGTCTAGTCCAGCCATCACAGTGTGTTTTTCAGCCAGAAATCCAACTACTGCCCATCACTTCTGAATGCTAGCTATGGTTGTCTCTGCAGCAGCTCAGGGAATACCGACTTGACTCAGATCAAACTCAAGCCCCACTGGCACAGTGGTGTGTAGTGTTTGCCAGAGAACTTGGGGGGGGGGGGGGAGAAAATTGCACTGTTGCTACTCATGCTGTACAGCAAATCTGAAGGTCAAATGAAAGTACGAGTGGAGGGAAGTCCCTTCAACTCCATGGCTACTTTACCTCATACTACTATGGGTTCTTTTGTGCAACAGACTACTGAAGATTCTACCACTGGTATGCTTCCACTTGCATCAGCACTGGGGCAGGGCAATGCAGGATCTTCGCTTGGGGAGTAGTTTCTCTTCCAGACTGGAGCAACGCCATCCTCCCCCCCCCCCCCCCCCCCCCCCCCAGCAACCACAGTAGCATACAGTGGCAGAGATTCAGGTGGGGCCATTGCATACCAAATGAATGGATGCAGTGGCTGCTATCGAGTGCACCACCATTGCATGGGAGAACAGTTATGGTGTTGGCACCGAGCTGGTGGAGGATACAAATTGCTGATAGAAGACAGTGTTTTATTGTGGCTTGACCTCTGCAGCAATGGATTCAGTGGTTTTGGTGCCTAGAGTAAATTTTGCCAGAAGGCGTTTTTGTCATCGTCTTTGTCATCCTTGTTGCAACCTACACCAGTTTGCTTTGGTTTAACCTTAGAAATGACATGGGAGGCTATATTAGGTCTAGGTAGAGCCACTGTTACTCAGGTTAAGACTTTGGAGCTGACGTTATTCAGGGTGACATTACTGCCATAAAAACTGATCTAGTATCTGTTAAGAAAAAAAAAAAAGTCAAGCCACACTGGATTTAACTGATGTTATAGTTAAGATCTGGATTCAAGATGGATTGTAGACGAAAGGAAGTTGGCATAGCAAATAATTTGCTATGCCAACTTCCTTTGGTCTACAATCCATCTTGAATCCACTATAGTTATTTGTGGACTATAAAATCCATTTTCAGTATAATTTCCTTTTGAATGTTTTGTTTGAAATGGATTTATCTATTCAAAGAGGTTTATCTTTGTTTAATTTGAAATTAATAAAGAAATTAAATATTAAATATAAAAATAATATATAAGATCTGGTTAAAATTTACGGATGAAAGTTGAAGAAATTCCATCTCAAAGTTGTAATTTTTGTATTTTTTTTTTAGACAAGTAAATTCCAGAAGCTTCAATTTCTCCCATTGTGAAATGCTATTTACCATCTGCTAGATCTGAACATCTTGATCAAGTTCAAGGCTCACCACAGAGAGCAGTAGATGTTTCAGCTATTTTGGAACAATCACCAGCTACTGCTCGAAGACCTCGCTTTTCTTAATTGCTTACGTGTATGATTGCCTCTATCTGTGCATGTTCTGACTCTCTGCCTGCAGTTAGTAGCGCTGGTTTTGGTTTTATGTATGCTTGACTCAGCATTTGTATTTCTTTTCTTCTGGTTTTATTCTCGTGTAAACTGCTTTGACCATGTTTCGTAAAGGCAATCAAGTAAAATAAACGTACTGCATATAGTTTCTGACATTTCCAGAGAAACTCAACAAAAGAGATTGTCTTTTTAAGACCCAGAATTCTACAACTGAGCTTTATGACCTCCTGCTGCTCAAGCACATTAAGAAAAGCAGAAAGGTCTGGCCCGAGATCTGCTACAGTTTGAAGCATTTAGAGAAATCAGAACAGATCATCCCCAGCAGCTTTAAAGATCATATCTTTTATTCATTTAAAAAATCTTCATGCATTCCCACAACCCTCATCAAACAACCCACACATCTCACATCCTGCTGCATATTAACACATTCAGTAACAAAATGAACATGTCAAGACAGAATAAGTTTGGAATTTGTCAGATAGCTCCAAGGTAAGCTGTGCTTTACATTAGGTAGCAGCTTCCTGACTTACTGTCAGTGCTTTCTCCTCTGCCATGACCTACCTAGTCTTGTCAGGCAGGTGAAGAGAGAATTATAGGAAAGAACATTCAAACCACAGAATATTGCCAGAATTACAAAATAATTCCTCCTTTTATTTGGAAAAAAAAAATGGTTTCTGTGTGATGTATAGGTTCCATACTTCAAATATTTAATTTACTAACAATTTTGGGAGATAAAAGTAGCATGTGCTTTTGGAAAATGCCAGGTAATTTCTCTTATCCAGAGAGGCCTGCCCTGCCCCCACTTTTTTTTTGTTTGTTTGGTTTTTTTTTTTTTTAACTGCAGAGAGAACCCTCTTGAAAGTGAACTTACTTGCCAATGCTTTTTCATAGTTCTTCCCCATGGCAATGAAATTCCTGAGCGTGGGATTGAATTGCTCCATGATTGTCTGAAACAAAACAAAAAGTACACACGATTGAGAGAACTAAAGGACAGGAGAGATACTAAAGCCCCAGTTCCACCTCTTAAAATGTCTTTGGCTTCTCCTTTGCTTGTTGGTCTTTTATTTATTCACTAGGAAAAAATGCCCGTTTCTGAGTGCAATGAAACGGGCGCTAGCAAGGGGCCCCCTCCCTCCGTCCCTCGGAGCTACTTGCGTTACTTGTTCGGGGTTCGCGTTCGCCTCGCGTTTCGGCCCTCGAGTGTTATAGCTCCGCCCTCGACGTCATGACGTTTTGACGCGAGGGCAGGGCAGACACTCCAGGGCACACCGGATATCTCGGGCGCCTCAACTTCCGTGGAGGCTTCAGAACGTTGGGGTTGCCTTTTATATAGAGAGATGACATTCATGACCACACATTAGCCTAAAATAGACTCAGTTTCAATGTGGCTTACGTGAATAGAACATAATAATGTACAGAATATAACACAAATTACAAGAAGTTCAAGAAGCAAATACATACATGTGCAGTAAGTAACCAAAGATTTACACTATCTCAAGGACAAATAATTAACGGTGGATAGGTGAGAGCATAATTAGGCAGGACTAGATGAGAAACGAGATTAAGAAAAGGGTTTGGGTAAAATTCAAGAGTTCTTTGTATTCAGAAAGGCCAGACTGAAGAAATGTGGGTTTGTTTGTTTTTTTGTAGAGGCGTGTGGTAGCCGTGTTAGTCCACTCTTAAGGTTATCAATAGAAATCAAACAAAAGAAAACATGGAAAAGAAAATAAGATACCACCTTTTTTATTGGACATAACTTAATACATTTCTTGATTAGCTTTCGAAGGTTGCCCTTCTTCGTCAGATCCCACTCATTGCAGGCTCAATGCGGCTTACATGGGGCAATAGAGGGTTAAGTGACTTGCCCAGAGTCACAAGGAGCTGCCTATGCCTGAAGTGGGAACCGAACTCAGTTCCTCAGTTCCCCAGGACCAAAGTCGATCTGACGAAGAAGGGCAACCTTCGAAAGCTAATCAAGAAATGTATTAAGTTATGTCCAATAAAAAAAGGTATCATCTTATTTTCTTTTCCATGTTTTTTTTTTTTTTGAAGACTTCTAAAAGTTAGGTAATCTGTAAACTTGAATGATTTAGGAAGGGAGTTCCAAATTTTGGTGCCTTGATAGGAGAAATTAGAGTGAAAATTGTTTTATATCACATTCTTACAGATAGGGAAATGTAAGACAAGATATTCTCTAGATGATGAAACAGCAAGCAGGGAAACTAGACACAAAGTCAGAAGTGCACACTGCACTACCTAAAGCAACCACCACCATTGCAAAGGCCATGAAGGAAAGAACACCACTTCCTTATCAAGGCCCTCCCAGATGATGTCACACTCCCTAGACCTAGGCAACAGCACACTGACCCAGAGAGGCCCAACCCACACCAATGCAAAACCGTGAAGCACCTGAAGCCAGCACACCCAGGGAGAGGTACAGCTAACTCAGTCCACACCCACAGCTGCAGAGTAGTGAAACAATTAACCCCATGCTGGCAGCAGCCAGCACAGATAGAGAGAGCTAGCTCAGACAGGACAGACAAACAGAAGCCAGCAAAGAAGCTGACCCCCAGGAAAAAGGTAAGTTTGAGAGGGGTTATGACCACGATCATAACATGTGGCTTGGTAAAAGGACCCCCCCCCCCCCCCCCGAGTGTCCAATACTATTAACTAATGAGTAAAGTTTCCTCGGGTTCACTACTGTTATCACCAATGAATTTGGAATAGTACGAGGTTTTTGCTTTAGAGATCATATCTTTGTAGATTTTCAAAAGTTTCTTTTTCCCCAAGCGATCCATTGTTCAGTGGATTTGTCCTTAGCCCAAATTCTCTCCTGTCTCTTGCATTTACATTTCATTTGTAAAACATCATCATTGAACCAAGGAGATAATCTTTTCGAACAAGATTTGACAATCAGAGGTGCAATAACATTAAGAACTGCTTTACAAGTATTATTCCATTGCTAAATGAAATTCAGGGAAGGGTTTGAGGTAAGTAATGCACTCAATGACTCATTGGACCAGAATTTTAAAAGAATTTTAATGCTAGCCCAGCTTTGTTACAAGGCAACAAGAATAAAGACATTAGTCAGAGACCAATGATTAATGCAGAAGTTGTTTGCCCAGAATGACTCAAAATTAATGAAAAATGTAAGCCCATAACAGAAGCCAGTTACAAAAAAAATAAAAAAAATAAAATAGAGACAAAACAAGCTCCAAAGCAGCAAACTGAAAATCATGAGCTGCTTCTATTTGAGCACAAAAGATGAACACAGGTTTTGCATAAAAACAAATGAGTAACTGAAGTGTGGGAGGCATCTTAGAACTGCTTCTCATTATTCTTTCTGCTTGCAGTTTGCGTGACTGGAGATAAACGTCTCGTATAGAGGCTGATTTTCAATACTCAAGGGTTTGGGTTTTCAAAACGTGTAAAAACTATGCCAAGGTCCCTGCTTCATTTTTATAGTCATGGCTGTACTTCTGGAGAGATCTAATACCCTTTAGCCCACATGACAATAAGATACAACACACACTGATGAAATTCTACTACTACTACTACTACTTAGCATTTCTATAGCGCTGCTAGGGTTACGCAGCGCTGTACAATTTTAAACAAGGGGAAGGACAGTCCCAACTCTTCCTACATTAGGCAAATTGTCAACACCTAGGAAGGGCAACAAAATTCTTAGCCTTGTCATGGAAGAACTTTCTAGCACACACAAACATCACTTCGCTATCATACTTTCAAATCGGGTATTTAATATAGTAAATCTATTTGCTGTGGGACAGCCTCGTGAGCTTAGGGAGGGGTTTCTGTGGCTGTTGAGGGATTTTCACAGGGCTACATTCTGTGTAACTTTAGTACGTAGACTGTAACTCTGGAACTCATGTAAAGATGGGCTAAATACTAAAATAAAATTATTCAGTATACATGTATGCCAAGAGTAAAGGACAACAGTCTGGACTCTGAAGGCTACCAGCCAAAACCTAAGATGGAGGAAAGTTTAATAAGCATTAAGATGAAAACGATCATGTTCAGGAAGCCCTGTAAAGCAACTCAAACTTAACTCCCAAATCTTGCCATTTTTCTCTGCTTACAAACCAAGGTAGTCTGCTCCTAGTTTAGTGCTAAGACAACATATGAGCAGCATTAAAAGCAAGGCCACATCCTACCAAAGTTCCTAAGTGGCAATCATTATGAAAGAGACACTAAAGCAAAATTAATAAAACCTTAGTTCTTCTATCTAATCCTGTCTCGGAATTATGGGAACAGATCAAGAGAGCAACTGCCTGTGCTTCAGAGTCCTTTCCCATCACCTGAGTGCAATGACCCACCTTCCCAGATTCTCCCAGAGTATCCACTTCGCCTCTCTACTGTTAAAAATCTGTTTAAAGAGAGGCTAAAAAAGTATGACATGGGAAGAGATGAATTTAATGCAATACACAATACTGCTACAGTCAACCTGCACTTAGGAATTGCAAACACCTCCAATCCCAGGGCTTTATACTGAAGTAGAACTTTCTTAGATTTTGCAAGCACAGCGTAATGAAGTAGGTGGTATTTATAGCTGTACTAAAACAAATATCTGAAAACTGAAGGAGGGATCACTAACTCCTTATGATCTGAGTCACCACGGCTAGACAATCTGCCCAAACTGGACTCTACTATTGAAACACAAGAATACCCGATTCAGGTCAGTATGTAGAAATTAGGGTAAACAGGCTGGAGGTGGGATCTTTTTACTGACAACACATTTGTGCCTAGTTTTGGAAAGCACCTCCATCAGTAGGATGCCTGCATAAGCTACGGGGTAGCAGCCGAGGTCATTACACATCTTCATATGTTAAAGACAGAAAAGATTAGGTGGAAATGATTAAGCTGAGGGAAACCTTCTGCAAACTTCACAGATATAGAAGAATGCCAAGCTAATGAGCAACAAATTCAAATGCCACTATGAAAGGGCAAAAGAGTTTTTATTTCACATTTCATATTTTTTTAAGGTTTTAATGCAGGAGCCCTTAGAAGGCAGAAAATAATTGAAAAGGTCAAATTTAAAGCCGCATTAGAAAGGAGCTTAGCACATGGGAAAGTCCCACGATTGTAAGCTCTTTGAGCAGGGACTGTCTTTCTTCTATGTTTGTGCAGCGCTGCGTACGTGTTGTAGCGCTATAGAAATGCTAAATAGTAGTAGTAGTAGTAGTAGTAACACACTAAGCCCATTTACTAGCACAGCTTAGTAGAAAGGACCCCAAAGTGATTTCTTTTGTTTTTGGGGAACTAAAACCCCCTTCCTCTGATTAGAGCAGAATGAGGAAAAGATGCTGATGCTAGAACCCCCCCCCCCCCCCCAAATAATTAAGATCATCCAATCCTGAAATGGAAGTTGATGGGTCACCAGGACAGACCATAGAAGTGCATGCATGGTTCATAAGGACTTGACAAAAACAAGGCTTGCTAATAGCTGGTCAATAACATCATTGCATACTTCTGATTCCCCATTAGGTGGCCCCCGATTGCCAGGTCCAAGAACTTGTTCCCTCACATATGTGCACTATCAATCCAACCAGCTGTTTTTCATTTCTTTCTCTGTGGTGCAAAGCTATAACCTTCAGCACCTGAACCCCCTATAGAGCTCCAGCAGCACTTTAAACTGGTAAACAAATGGGCAGGGAAATCACTGCAGACCAGCAAAAAAGTATATAGTGCCGAGTTCCTATTTCTGAAGTAGGAAAAATGTCAAGAAAAAAAAGTTCCTGCTAGTTCGTCTTTTTCAAGTATGGTAACCCTACTGTGTTTTAGTAAAATTGGGAATATTTAGTCAGCATACAGGATGTTGAATTTGCCATCACCTTTGGTCAAAGCAGGCATACTTCAAGCATTTTAACCCTTGATGACATTACTTCCACTTGCCTTTTCAATGTAAGCTGTACTCGTGCACACAACCTGCCTATAAACTCTTGAATTCTTACTCAAGAATTGTCTTGTGCAGATTCCCAAATTGTGATAAAGTTCAGAAAAGTCACCCTTCCCCACTGTACCAGTGTAAGAACTGATCCCCTTGACCTAAGACAATAAACTAGCCCCATTAAAGACACATATGGTCCAAATTCAGGAACAAAAAAGCACCAAGAGTCTTCAGAAACGGGACAGTTCCTTTAATTTAAAAGTCAAGTTTTAAAGCTGGACCTGACACGGGCTGTGTTTCGGCGCACAGCGCCTGCATCAGGGGTCAAATTTATTCTAACATACAATGAAAACAGTGTACAGCAACCAAACTTCTTTCTTGAAAAGTAAGAAAAACTTCCAATCATTTGACAGCAAGAAGGTCCCTTCACTCCTTGAATCCCCGGGCTGGGTATTAAACCAGCCCAAGAAACCCTCTCTGGCCCTGTTTCCAGTCCCTGAAGTATCTCAGGGTCTGCTTTAGACACGGCCAGAGGGATGGATTTTCTTCCAGAGAAGCGGGCAGAGAAGCTCTGGGTGAAGTTAAGTACACAAGTATTGCCATACTAGGACAGACTGAAGATCCATCAAGCCTAGCATCCTGTTTTCAACAGTGGACAATCCAGGTCACAAGTAGCTGTCAAGAACCTAAAACAGTACAATACATTTTATGATGCTTATTTTAGAAATAAGCAGGAGATTTTCCCCAAGTCTATTTAAATAATGGTCTATGGACTTTTCCTTTAGGAAGCCATCCAAACCTTTTTTAAACCCAACTAAGCTAACCGCTTTTACATTATCTGGCAATGAATGCCAGAGTTTAATTACACACTGAGTGAAGAAATATTTTCTCTGATTCGTTTTAAATTTACTACTTTGTAGCTTCCTTGTGTGCCCCCTAGCCCTAGTATTTTTGAAAAGAGTAAATAAGCGATTCACTTCTACCCGTTCCAGTCCACTCATTTTATAGACCTCTATCATATCTTCCCTCAGCTGTCTTTTCTACAAGCTAAATAGCCCTAACTGCGTTAGCCTTTCCTTTCTTCGCCCCTCTCTGTACCTTTTCTAATTCCACTATATCTTTTGAGATGTGGTGACCAGAACTGAACACAATATTCAAGGTGCAGTCGTACCATGGAGCAATACAAAGGCATTATAACGTCCTCATTTTTGTTTTCCTTTCCTAATACCTAACATTCTATTTGCTTTCTTAGCTGCCACACTGAGCAGAAGGTTTCCACGTATCATCAGCAATGATGCCTAGATCCCTTTCCAGATCAGTGACTCCTAATGTGAAACTTTGCACTGCATAACTATAATGCGGATTCTTCTTTCCAACATGCATCGCTTTGCACTTGCTAACATTAAACGTCATCTGCCATTTAGATACCCAGTCTCCCAAGGTCCTCTTGTAATTTTTCATAATCCTCTTGCAACTTTACAACTTTGAATTACTTTGTATCAACAGCAAGTTACCTCATTAGTTATTCCCATCTCTAGATCATTTATAAATATGTTAAAAAGCAGTGGTCCCAGCACAGACCCCTGGGGAACCCCACTATCTACCCTTCTCCAATACTGACCATTTAACCCTACTCTCTGTTTTCTATCTTTTAACCAGTTTTTTTTTTTTTTTATATATCTCATGTTTATTGAACATAATACACCAACCAGGATATTGTTCTGATCCATTATACAATGTAAACAGTGCCACACATATCCTTATTCAGTCCAAACCGCCAACTTAAACATTTTATAACATTTTCCTTCCGTCTCCAGTCTCTTTCCTTCCCTCCCCAACGCCTACCCCCCCCCCCCTCCACCTCAGGAATTCAACACTCTACTGCGAGCCACTGGAGTTAAAGTGTCCCAGAACGGTGCCCAGACAGAACAGAATTTGTCCCCCCTGGACCCTGCCAGATCCGTAATTCCACTACGTTCAAATGAGCACATGTAAATCATCGCCGATCGCCAATGCGATACTGTTGGAATGTCTGGGGTCAACCACAGTTGTAAAATTAGTTTTTTTGCCATCAACACAGCTCTTTGTAAAAAGCCTCGAGAGCCTGCCCTGGCCGCTCCCCGCATATTGTAGATACCAAACAGTTGGCCTGGAGAAATACGCCACTTTGTGCCCCACATCGAAGAGGTTTGCAGCGCCAATGACTTCCAAAACTTCTGAATACATATACAGTTCCAAAACATGTGACCCAAATTTGCATTGTCTTTCCCACATTTAGGGCATACATCTGAGTCTCGCAAGGTAGCTCGGAACGCTCTTCTTGGCGACACATGAAGACGGAACAGAAACTTATACTGTAATTCCCACCAGCAGGCATTTTCTGTCAGTTTGTATGTGCCCATCAATACATTTTTGATACTCTCCGGGTTCACCGAAAAGGCCAGCTCCTTCGTCCATTGTTGTGCCATCCGGGTAAAGTCTGTGGACTGTAGGTGCTCTCTTAGGAGTGAGTGAAAGTACTTCAGCGGAATCTTTCCCTGTGCCTCAAGCGCCAACATTGCATTTAAACACTCCCAAACTTTTACAGACAAATCCTTCTTAGGTAATGAGTTAACATAATGACTTAACTGCATAAATGCAAAAGGATCCCTCTTTCCCAGGTGGAATTCTCCACTGATATCAGACATAGTTTTCATCCCTCCCTGCTCCGACACCACATGTCTCAAATAAGTGACACCCTTGGCCCTCCAGTCTCTAAAAGTCCCAGAGGAGTCTCCCACTGGGAATTCCGGATTACCTCTTATAGGCAGCAATGGGGACACCGATTTATTCAGTGTGAAAAACCTACAGAGCCACCTCCACGTCTGCCTCAAGGGACCGAGTATGGCCGAAGCCCCACCCAAATTCGGGCTCTGCCCCCTCACCTGATGAAGCCAGCTGGAGAAATGCAAAGGTTCAACCCAGCTCGTCTCAGCAGCCGTGAGGGAAAAATGTTCAGTGGCCCGAAACCAATCTGAAATGTGGCGCATACCACTAGCCACCGAAAACATACGTAGATCCATCAATCCCAACCCGCCCTGTGCTCTTGGGAGAATTGCCCTGTTGATTGTCATGCGTGCCCTTTTTCCCTGCCACAAAAACACATTTAATTTTGACCTCAGCCATTTATCATCTTTGGAGGTCAGGAACATGGGCAGAGTTTGGTAAGCATAAATCCAGACAGGAAACAATACCATATTGTAGAGTGCTACCCTGCCCATCAGAGAAATGGGCAAATCCTGCCAACTCACCAACGATTGTGTCACCCTCTTTTTTAAGTGAACCATGTTTCTCTCGTATAAAGAGCCCAGGTCAATTGGAATCCTCACACCCAGATACGTCACCTCCTCCTGCACCCACTGAAGCGGAAAAGAGTCCCCCCAGTTCCCTCGTATCCTCTCCGCTGAGGGCAAGGCAAAAGATTTCTTTAAATTCAGCGAGAGTCCAGAGTATAGCCCAAACTCGTCAATAGCTGCTAAGACTCTATTTAAAGAATTGTGGGGGTCAGTCAGGGTCAAAAATATGTCGTCCGCGAAGGACAAAACTTTTACCGAGTGATTTGGCAATTGGACTCCCTCAATATCCGGGTCGACCTCAATGGTCCTCAACAAAGGCTCCAAATACAGCAGAAATAAAAAGGGGGAGAGGGGACACCCCTGCCTCGTTCCCGCTTTTATCTGAATCGGAGGGGATTTCGACTCATTGACTAAAATTCTGGCTACTGGGTCCTTATAGAGTATTTTTACCGCATCTAGAAACCATCCTCCCACGCCTATGTAGTCTAATACTTTGAATAGGTACCTCCACTGTACTTTATCAAACGCCTTTTCGGCATCTAAACTAACCAGTAGGAGGTCCCGATCCCTTGCTTGGCAGTGTGCAATGGCCAAAAGTACTTTCCGTACATTAATCACTGAGTTCCTGTTTTTCATAAAGCCTACCTGATGTGCCCCAATCAACGTCCCCATGTAGGGTGTGAGGCGATCCGCTAAGATTCGAGCCAGAATTTTAAGATCCACGTTAATAAGGGAGATAGGGCGGTAAGACTCCACCCTATCCCCCGGCTTGCCCGGCTTTGGGATTAACGTCACTAGCGCCTCGTTACCTCCCCTTGGGAGCCCCCCTTGTTCTATCACCTCCTCAAAATATTCAATTAGAGGGCCTATATACTGTGGTGGGAGAATCTTATAGTATTCGGTGGAGAACCCATCGGGCCCCGGCGCCGATCCCAGAGGTAAAGCTCTTAATACTCTCTGCACTTCTTGGGCCTGTAACGGTTTTGAAAGCGCCTCTCTGGCCGACATGGAAAGCCGGGGGAGCCCAGCGTCCCTCAAATAGTCCTCCACTGCCATGTCCGTTGTATCCCCCTTCCCAGAATATAATTTAGAAAAATAGGCGTGGAATTCTTTTACAATCCCCTCCGGGGTACTAACCCTGGCCCCCCCGGGGGATGTCACCGACGCGATCAGTTTTCTCCGCCCTCGGGTTCTCACCATCTGGGCCAGCAGCCTACCCGGCTTATTTCCATATCTATGGAAATTGAACCCTCTTGCCGTGAAACTTTTCTGAGTTTTTTCGTGGATTAGGGAGTCCAGGGCCACCTTTGTGGAAGACCAAAGATCACGGGTCTCCGGTGAGGGTCTTAGTAGATACCCTTTTTTGGCCTGGCGTAGCTGACGTTCTAAGTGAACTATTCCTGTTGAAAGTTTCTTATTTCTGGCACTCATGTACGCTATCGTAGCCCCCCTCAGTACTGCCTTTGACGCTTCCCAAAAAACTAAGGGGGACTCACAGGACTCCAAGTTAAATTCTACATATTGTTCCCATTGGGCTATGATATATTCTTTAAATTTTTGGTCTTGATATAAAAAGGATGGAAATCTCCAAGCAGAACCCCCCACACCTGTGGTCGGGAACCTCATATCTACCCAAATCAATGAGTGGTCGGTAACCTCCATGGGGCCTATCTCGGCTTGAGTGACTTTGGTAAATAATGAGTGGTGCATCAGAATGTAGTCTAATCTCGACCATGATTGGTGTACTCTAGATTGATGAGTATAGTCAATTTCTGATGGGTGGAGTAACCTCCAGGGGTCAATCAAGTCCAGGGAACGACTCAGGGATTGGATTGCCCCTCCCCCCCGTGCCTCACTCCGCTGTCGTCCGGCAGTCCTATCCACCCCTGGGTCCATGACCTGGTTGAAATCCCCGGCCCACACCCAAGGGGCGTCCGAGTATCGCAGACCCAGGGATATCAAGGATTTAAAAAATGTAGGGGAGTGGGAGTTTGGGCCATACACAGCATATAGATACAATTTGTGCCCCGATAGAGTTAGCTGCAAAAGAATCACCCTACCCTCTTGGTCTTTGTATATCAACCTGGGGTCACAAAGCAGCCCCTTCCTAATCAGAATCGCTACTCCACCTCTTTTGGCTCCCGAAGAAGAATAAAAACATTCTCCCACCCATTGACGCTTAAGCTTTTCATGCTCTAGATCAGTCAGTTTCGTCTCCTGAAGACAGGCAATAGAAACCCCGTGCCGCTTCAGTTGCGCCAATATCTTGGCCCGCTTAATCGGGGATGAAATTCCAGACACGTTCCAGGACATCAAGCGCACGCGCGCTCTATCAGAGTTTCCCGCTGTATCTAGGCATGTCCACGTTACACCATTTGTCCTCCCCCGGGAGCCCAGCCCCCCTCCCCGGGGAGATCAATTCTCCAGTCCGCGGGTACACACTCCAGCTGCAATCCGATTGTAAACCACCCATATTCCTGAGGCTATTATCCCCCCCCCCAATTTACCCCCCCTCCCCTTCTTGCCCTTCCCACCCTTCTAACCCCCCCCTACCCTGCCTACACAAGTCGTTCCCGTCTTTTACCACGGGAGTGGGTCACTTCCATGCTAAGGCCCCCCCGCCATTTACAAACAAGTAGTGTCAAAATCAAGCCCATACCTCAAGTAATGCTTACAACAATTCAAATACCTGTTACAGACATTAATGTATTAGTCCTTCACTCTCTTTGAGTCCCAGACTTTCAAGTGGCTGCATCTGCTCCTTCCGCATTTAGCTGAACATCATCCAATGTTTTTACATAGGCATCCGCCTCTGCAGCATTGGAAAAAACCTTCCATCCATTGCCGTTTTTGATTTTCAAAATGGCAGGATAAAGAAGCATAAACTTAACTTGTAAAGCATGCAGGCGTTGACACGCTGGGTTAAATTTTTTCCTTTTATCCTGCAAGCCAGCTGAATAGTCCTGGAAGATTCGTATGAGCTTCCCTTCATATTTTGTCGTTTCTCTCTTCTGACGATACCCCCTCAGGATTTCGTCCTTGTGGATATAGTTGTGCACTTTTATGAGAACTACTCGCGGTGACTGGCGGCCATCTTGTAGTCGGCCCACTCGATGTGCCCGCTCTAAACACAGCGGGCCCATGCTGTCTGAGAGGGCAAACTCTCTTTTAAGCCATTGCTCCAGTTCCGTGGCCAGGATTCTGTCGCCCACCGATTCTGGAAGCCCCACAATGCGAAGATTTGCTCGTCGTGATCTGTTCTCCAGATCATCAACTTTGGTCAGTAGATTTTCAATTGTAGTTTCTTGCTGTTTTATCCGCGCCGCCATTGGAGCGCACATGTCTTCCAGCTCAGAAACACGACGCTCTGTTTCGCCAGTCCGTGCTGTGGTTTCGGACAAAGAAGATGTAAGTGTGGCGATTTGTGCCGACAGCTGTGCGAGTCTCGGTTCCAGCGCTAGACTCACTGCTTCCGTGATTTGTTTTAATTGTTCCGGCGTAAAGATGAAACTTTCACGTTTTGCCGGCCCGTCTTCTCCGTTCGGAGTTTTCAACTTTTCTTTCTCTCGTTTTCCGCTGCGGGTTAGTACATAAGTACATAAGTAGTGCCATACTGGGAAAGACCAAAGGTCCATCTAGCCCAGCATCCTGTCACCGACAGTGGCCAATCCAGGTCAAGGGCACCTGGCACGCTCCCCAAACGTAAAAACATTCCAGACAAGTTATACCTAAAAATGAGGAATTTTTCCAGTCCATTTAATAGCGGTCTATGGACTTGTCCTTTAGGAATCTATCTAACCCCTTTTTAAACTCCGTCAAGCTAACCGCCCGTACCACGTTCTCCGGCAATGAATTCCAGAGTCTAATTACACGTTGGGTGAAGAAAAATTTTCTCCGATTCGTTTTAAATTTACCACACTGTAGTTGGCAAGCCTTTACCCTGCGCTTCCACAAATTTATCCATTGGACCCTCAGCTTCTTGTAGTATCGATTTTAGGGCTCGATTTCAGCACTCAGCGTCTTGTAGTATCGATTTTAGGGCTCGATTTCAGCACTTTGCGATCGAAAATTGCATAAAATTGGCGAATGGGCCTAAGAGAGCACGGAACCACGTCCTTCACTCTCTAGTGCATCACGTGACCCACCCTCTTTTAAGCAGTTTTTAATCCACAATAGAACACTACCTCCTATCCCATGACTGTCCAATTTCCTCTGGAGTCTTTCATGAGGTACTTTGTCAAACGCCTTCTGAAAATCCAGATACACAATATCAACCGGCTCACCTTTATCCACATGTTTGTTCACCCCTTCAAAGAAATGTAATATAGATTGGTGGAGCAAGATTTCCCTTCACTATATCCATGTTGACTTTGTCTTATTAATCCATGCTTTTCAATATGCTCTGTAATTTTTTTCTTTATAATAGTCTCTATCATTTTGCCCGGCACTGACGTCAGGCTCACCAGTCTATAATTTCTCAGATCACGTCTGGAACCTTTTTAAAGTCATGACAAAGGTCCCAGGTGGAGTGGAAGGATGAGGAGGGATCAGAGTAAACATCAGGAAATATTTTGTCAAATAGCATGAAGGCTAAAATAGTTCTAAGAGGTGTAAATTAGGTGAAGCTACTACATAAGCATGGCAAAGCAGTGCATGGCTAACTGGCCCATCTGAACCATCTCTCTATATAAAAGGCAAAACCAACGTTCTATGAAGCCTCCAGCCGGAAGTGTGAAGGGGGCGAGATATCCGGTTTCCCTATGAGTGTCTGCCCCGCCCTCTCTGTAACACAGTCAGTGAAGGAAAACAGCAGAGCACGAAATCAAATCGCTGGCTCTAACAGTGAAGGACTCAGAGGGGGGAGGGGAGAGAGGCCAGAGGGCAGGGACACACACACTCCCACATGCACACAAAAGAAAACATTGCTAGCCCCCGTTTCATTTGCATCAGAAACAGGGCTTTTTTACTGAAGGACTCGGAGGGGGGAGGGGAGAGAGGCCAGAGGGCAGGGACACACACACTCCCACATGCACACAGAAAAAAACATTGCTAGCCCCCGTTTCATTTGCATCAGAAACAGGGCTTTTTTACTGAAGGACTCGGAGGGGGGAGGGGAGAGAGGCCAGAGGGCAGGGACACACACACTCCCACATGCACACAGAAGAAAACATTGCTAGCCCCCGTTTCATTTGCATCAGAAACAGGGCTTTTTTACTATCTCTCTATATAAAAGGCAACACCAACGTTCTATGAAGCCTCCAGCCGGAAGTGTGAAGGGGGCGAGATATCCGGTTTCCCTACGAGTGTCTGCCCCGCCCTCTCTGTAACACAGTCAGTGAAGGAAAACAGCAGAGCACGAAATCAAATCGCTGGCTCTGTAACAGTGAAGGACTCAGAGGGGGGAGGGGAGAGAGGCCAGAGGGCAGGGACACACACACTCCCACATGCACACAGAAGAAAACATTGCTAGCCCCCGTTTCATTTGCATCAGAAACGGGGCTTCTTTACTATCTCTCTATATAAAAGGCAAGACCAACGTTCTATGAAGCCTCCAGCCGGAAGTGTGAAGGGGGCGAGATATCCGGTTTCCCTACGAGTGTCTGCCCCGCCCTCTCTGTAACACAGTCAGTGAAGGAAAACAGCAGAGCACGAAATCAAATCGCTGGCTCTAACAGTGAAGGACTCAGAGGGGGGAGGGGAGAGAGGCCAGAGGGCAGGGACACACACACTCCCACATGCACACAAAAGAAAACATTGCTAGCCCCCGTTTCATTTGCATCAGAAACAGGGCTTTTTTACTGAAGGACTCGGAGGGGGGAGGGGAGAGAGGCCAGAGGGCAGGGACACACACACTCCCACATGCACACAGAAAAAAACATTGCTAGCCCCCGTTTCATTTGCATCAGAAACAGGGCTTTTTTACTGAAGGACTCGGAGGGGGGAGGGGAGAGAGGCCAGAGGGCAGGGACACACACACTCCCACATGCACACAGAAGAAAACATTGCTAGCCCCCGTTTCATTTGCATCAGAAACGGGGCTTTTTTACTATCTCTCTATATAAAAGGCAACACCAACGTTCTATGAAGCCTCCAGCCGGAAGTGTGAAGGGGGCGAGATATCCGGTTTCCCTACGAGTGTCTGCCCCGCCCTCTCTGTAACACAGTCAGTGAAGGAAAACAGCAGAGCACGAAATCAAATCGCTGGCTCTAACAGTGAAGGACTCAGAGGGGGGAGGGGAGAGAGGCCACAGGGCAGGGACACACACACTCCCACATGCACACAGAAGAAAACATTGCTAGCCCCCGTTTCATTTGCATCAGAAACGGGGCTTTTTTACTATCTCTCTATATAAAAGGCAACACCAACGTTCTATGAAGCCTCCAGCCGGAAGTGTGAAGGGGGCGAGATATCCGGTTTCCCTATGAGTGTCTGCCCCGCCCTCTCTGTAACACAGTCAGTGAAGGAAAACAGCAGAGCACGAAATCAAATCGCTGGCTCTAACAGTGAAGGACTCAGAGGGGGGAGGGGAGAGAGGCCAGAGGGCAGGGACACACACACTCCCACATGCACACAGAAGAAAACATTGCTAGCCCCCGTTTCATTTGCATCAGAAACGGGGCTTCTTTACTATCTCTCTATATAAAAGGCAAGACCAACGTTCTATGAAGCCTCCAGCCGGAAGTGTGAAGGGGGCGAGATATCCGGTTTCCCTATGAGTGTCTGCCCCGCCCTCTCTGTAACACAGTCAGTGAAGGAAAACAGCAGAGCACGAAATCAAATCGCTGGCTCTAACAGTGAAGGACTCGGAGGGGGGAGGGGAGAGAGGCCAGAGGGCAGGGACACACACACTCCCACATGCACACAGAAGAAAACATTGCTAGCCCCCGTTTCATTTGCATCAGAAACGGGGCTTCTTTACTATCTCTCTATATAAAAGGCAAGACCAACGTTCTATGAAGCCTCCAGCCGGAAGTGTGAAGGGGGCGAGATATCCGGTTTCCCTACGAGTGTCTGCCCCGCCCTCTCTGTAACACAGTCAGTGAAGGAAAACAGCAGAGCACGAAATCAAATCGCTGGCTCTAACAGTGAAGGACTCAGAGGGGGGAGGGGAGAGAGGCCAGAGGGCAGGGACACACACACTCCCACATGCACACAGAAGAAAACATTGCTAGCCCCCGTTTCATTTGCATCAGAAACGGGGCTTCTTTACTATCTCTCTATATAAAAGGCAAGACCAACGTTCTATGAAGCCTCCAGCCGGAAGTGTGAAGGGGGCGAGATATCCGGTTTCCCTATGAGTGTCTGCCCCGCCCTCTCTGAAACACAGTCAGTGAAGGAAAACAGCAGAGCACGAAATCAAATCGCTGGCTCTAACAGTGAAGGACTCGGAGGGGGGAGGGGAGAGAGGCCAGAGGGCAGGGACACACACACTCCCACATGCACACAGAAGAAAACATTGCTAGCCCCCGTTTCATTTGCATCAGAAACGGGGCTTCTTTACTATCTCTCTATATAAAAGGCAAGACCAACGTTCTATGAAGCCTCCAGCCGGAAGTGTGAAGGGGGCGAGATATCCGGTTTCCCTACGAGTGTCTGCCCCGCCCTCTCTGTAACACAGTCAGTGAAGGAAAACAGCAGAGCACGAAATCAAATCGCTGGCTCTAACAGTGAAGGACTCAGAGGGGGGAGGGGAGAGAGGCCAGAGGGCAGGGACACACACACTCCCACATGCACACAGAAGAAAACATTGCTAGCCCCCGTTTCATTTGCATCAGAAACGGGGCTTCTTTACTATCTCTCTATATAAAAGGCAAGACCAACGTTCTATGAAGCCTCCAGCCGGAAGTGTGAAGGGGGCGAGATATCCGGTTTCCCTACGAGTGTCTGCCCCGCCCTCTCTGTAACACAGTCAGTGAAGGAAAACAGCAGAGCACGAAATCAAATCGCTGGCTCTAACAGTGAAGGACTCGGAGGGGGGAGGGGAGAGAGGCCAGAGGGCAGGGACACACACACTCCCACATGCACACAGAAGAAAACATTGCTAGCCCCCGTTTCATTTGCATCAGAAACGGGGCTTCTTTACTATCTCTCTATATAAAAGGCAAGACCAACGTTCTATGAAGCCTCCAGCCAGAAGTGTGAAGGGGGCGAGATATCCGGTTTCCCTACGAGTGTCTGCCCCGCCCTCTCTGTAACACAGTCAGTGAAGGAAAACAGCAGAGCACGAAATCAAATCGCTGGCTCTAACAGTGAAGGACTCAGAGGGGGGAGGGGAGAGAGGCCAGAGGGCAGGGACACACACACTCCCACATGCACACAGAAGAAAACATTGCTAGCCCCCGTTTCATTTGCATCAGAAACAGGGCTTTTTTACTATCTCTCTATATAAAAGGCAACACCAACGTTCTATGAAGCCTCCAGCCGGAAGTGTGAAGGGGGCGAGATATCCGGTTTCCCTACGAGTGTCTGCCCCGCCCTCTCTGTAACACAGTCAGTGAAGGAAAACAGCAGAGCACGAAATCAAATCGCTGGCTCTGTAACAGTGAAGGACTCAGAGGGGGGAGGGGAGAGAGGCCAGAGGGCAGGGACACACACACTCCCACATGCACACAGAAGAAAACATTGCTAGCCCCCGTTTCATTTGCATCAGAAACGGGGCTTCTTTACTATCTCTATATAAAAGGCAAGACCAACGTTCTATGAAGCCTCCAGCCGGAAGTGTGAAGGGGGCGAGATATCCGGTTTCCCTACGAGTGTCTGCCCCGCCCTCTCTGTAACACAGTCAGTGAAGGAAAACAGCAGAGCACGAAATCAAATCGCTGGCTCCAACAGTGAAGGACTCAGAGGGGGGAGGGGAGAGAGGCCAGAGGGCAGGGACACACACACTCCCACATGCACACAAAAGAAAACATTGCTAGCCCCCGTTTCATTTGCATCAGAAACAGGGCTTTTTTACTGAAGGACTCGGAGGGGGGGAGGGGAGAGAGGCCAGAGGGCAGGGACACACACACTCCCACATGCACACAGAAAAAAAACATTGCTAGCCCCCGTTTCATTTGCATCAGAAACAGGGCTTTTTTACTGAAGGACTCGGAGGGGGGAGGGGAGAGAGGCCAGAGGGCAGGGACACACACACTCCCACATGCACACAGAAGAAAACATTGCTAGCCCCCGTTTCATTTGCATCAGAAACGGGGCTTCTTTACTATCTCTCTATATAAAAGGCAAGACCAACGTTCTATGAAGCCTCCAGCCGGAAGTGTGAAGGGGGCGAGATATCCGGTTTCCCTACGAGTGTCTGCCCCGCCCTCTCTGTAACACAGTCAGTGAAGGAAAACAGCAGAGCACGAAATCAAATCGCTGGCTCTAACAGTGAAGGACTCGGAGGGGGGAGGGGAGAGAGGCCAGAGGGCAGGGACACACACACTCCCACATGCACACAGAAGAAAACATTGCTAGCCCCCGTTTCATTTGCATCAGAAACGGGGCTTCTTTACTATCTCTCTATATAAAAGGCAAGACCAACGTTCTATGAAGCCTCCAGCCGGAAGTGTGAAGGGGGCGAGATATCCGGTTTCCCTATGAGTGTCTGCCCCGCCCTCTCTGTAACACAGTCAGTGAAGGAAAACAGCAGAGCACGAAATCAAATCGCTGGCTCTAACAGTGAAGGACTCAGAGGGGGGAGGGGAGAGAGGCCAGAGGGCAGGGACACACACACTCCCACATGCACACAGAAGAAAACATTGCTAGCCCCCGTTTCATTTGCATCAGAAACGGGGCTTCTTTACTATCTCTCTATATAAAAGGCAAGACCAACGTTCTATGAAGCCTCCAGCCGGAAGTGTGAAGGGGGCGAGATATCCGGTTTCCCTACGAGTGTCTGCCCCGCCCTCTCTGTAACACAGTCAGTGAAGGAAAACAGCAGAGCACGAAATCAAATCGCTGGCTCTGTAACAGTGAAGGACTCAGAGGGGGGAGGGGAGAGAGGCCAGAGGGCAGGGACACACACACTCCCACATGCACACAGAAGAAAACATTGCTAGCCCCCGTTTCATTTGCATCAGAAACAGGGCTTTTTTACTATCTCTCTATATAAAAGGCAACACCAACGTTCTATGAAGCCTCCAGCCGGAAGTGTGAAGGGGGCGAGATATCCGGTTTCCCTACGAGTGTCTGCCCCACCCTCTCTGTAACACAGTCAGTGAAGGAAAACAGCAGAGCACGAAATCAAATCGCTGGCTCTGTAACAGTGAAGGACTCAGAGGGGGGAGGGGAGAGAGGCCAGAGGGCAGGGACACACACACTCCCACATGCACACAAAAGAAAACATTGCTAGCCCCCGTTTCATTTGCATCAGAAACAGGGCTTTTTTACTGAAGGACTCGGAGGGGGGAGGGGAGAGAGGCCAGAGGGCAGGGACACACACACTCCCACATGCACACAGAAAAAAACATTGCTAGCCCCCGTTTCATTTGCATCAGAAACAGGGCTTTTTTACTGAAGGACTCGGAGGGGGGAGGGGAGAGAGGCCAGAGGGCAGGGACACACACACTCCCTCATGCACACAGAAGAAAACATTGCTAGCCCCCGTTTCATTTGCATCAGAAACGGGGCTTTTTTACTATCTCTCTATATAAAAGGCAACACCAACGTTCTATGAAGCCTCCAGCCGGAAGTGTGAAGGGGGCGAGATATCCGGTTTCCCTACGAGTGTCTGCCCCGCCCTCTCTGTAACACAGTCAGTGAAGGAAAACAGCAGAGCACGAAATCAAATCGCTGGCTCTAACAGTGAAGGACTCAGAGGGGGGAGGGGAGAGAGGGCAGAGGGCAGGGACACACACACTCCCACATGCACACAGAAGAAAACATTGCTAGCCCCCGTTTCATTTGCATCAGAAACGGGGCTTTTTTACTATCTCTCTATATAAAAGGCAACACCAACGTTCTATGAAGCCTCCAGCCGAAAGTGTGAAGGGGGCGAGATATCCGGTTTCCCTATGAGTGTCTGCCCCGCCCTCTCTGTAACACAGTCAGTGAAGGAAAACAGCAGAGCACGAAATCAAATCGCTGGCTCTAACAGTGAAGGACTCGGAGGGGGGAGGGGAGAGAGGCCAGAGGGCAGGGACACACACACTCCCACATGCACACAAAAGAAAACATTGCTAGCCCCCGTTTCATTTGCATCAGAAACGGGGCTTTTTTACTATCTCTCTATATAAAAGGCAACACCAACGTTCTATGAAGCCTCCAGCCGGAAGTGTGAAGGGGGCGAGATATCCGGTTTCCCTACGAGTGTCTGCCCCGCCCTCTCTGTAACACAGTCAGTGAAGGAAAACAGCAGAGCACGAAATCAAATCGCTGGCTCTAACAGTGAAGGACTCAGAGGGGGGAGGGGAGAGAGGCCAGAGGGCAGGGACACACACACTCCCACATGCACACAAAAGAAAACATTGCTAGCCCCCGTTTCATTTGCATCAGAAACGGGGCTTTTTTACTATCTCTCTATATAAAAGGCAACACCAACGTTCTATGAAGCCTCCAGCCGGAAGTGTGAAGGGGGCGAGATATCCGGTTTCCCTACGAGTGTCTGCCCCGCCCTCTCTGTAACACAGTCAGTGAAGGAAAACAGCAGAGCACGAAATCAAATCGCTGGCTCTAACAGTGAAGGACTCAGAGGGGGGAGGGGAGAGAGGCCAGAGGGCAGGGACACACACACTCCCACATGCACACAAAAGAAAACATTGCTAGCCCCCGTTTCATTTGCATCAGAAACGGGGCTTTTTTACTATCTCTCTATATAAAAGGCAACACCAACGTTCTATGAAGCCTCCAGCCGGAAGTGTGAAGGGGGCGAGATATCCGGTTTCCCTACGAGTGTCTGCCCCACCCTCTCTGTAACACAGTCAGTGAAGGAAAACAGCAGAGCACGAAATCAAATCGCTGGCTCTGTAACAGTGAAGGACTCAGAGGGGGGAGGGGAGAGAGGCCAGAGGGCAGGGACACACACACTCCCACATGCACACAGAAGAAAACATTGCTAGCCCCCGTTTCATTTGCATCAGAAACGGGGCTTTTTTACTAGTTTGCATATAAGCAAAAGACTAACATGAAATGTTAAAAAGCCTTAGCGAAAAATAAACCCTAGAGCTGGGTCTGGCAGGATGAATGTACAACAACAAAATCCTAGCAGGATGCTTCCCAAACTTTTCCTACATGTGAATTTTCAGCTGCTAAATAAAGGTCATATGACCCAGATAATGACAAGTATATCTGTTCCCACTCCCCTCCACATGCCACTATGCATATGTGCAGTAGTGTGCAGGTAACTTTTTTTTTTTTTTTTAATGGGCTCTCTGGGCATAACCAGGCCTTTTGAGGGGGGGGGGGGGGGGGGCAAGGGTGGACTGGGGAGCAATACATTCTTCTCTTATCCCCTCTTTTTTATTGGGTGGGCCCAAAGGTGGACTGGGGGGCAATGTATTCTTCTCTCATCCCCCCCCCCCCCCCACGTGTGGGTGTGCTAGGCATACTTTTGCTGGCAGGGATGCTGAGCCCTCCCAGACAAAAACAGCTGCCACTCCCTATTCAGAGCCAGAAACTAGCAACAGGGAGCAGCACGTCTATTTGGCTGGCAGGGCTCAGCATCCCTGCCAACAAAGTAAAAGGGAACTTAGGAGGGACCTGAGACCAAATTTTGAGAATACTGCTACTAGTTATTTCTATAGTGCTTTTCTATAGGGGAAAGGGAATGGGACTTGATATATTGCCTGTGGTTTTTACAACTACATTCAAAACAATTTACATAGTATAAACATTATTTGTACCTAGGACAATGGAGGGTTAAGTGACTTGCCCAGAGTCACAAGGAGCTGCAAGAGTGTCCAGAGCAGAGGAGAGAATAGTATCATAGGAAGAAACGGCTTCATTGACAGACTTAGAGTGGTAGAAGAGAAAAGGTTAGAGACACAAGAGGACAGAGTAAGGGGATCAATAGCTTGAAGATTCCGAGATGTGGGGGTTGACATCGGGTGGGACTGGGGAGCAAGGTGCTTAAGTGTATGCGGAAACAGTTAGGGAGCCAATGAAGTGGCTTGAGGAGAGGGCTAATATAAGCATAGTGACACTGGTGGAATACAAGTCATGCAGCAATATTCTGAACAGACTGAAGGGGAGAGAGATGGCTTAGTGGGAGACCTGTGAGAAGCAAGTTGCAATAGTCTAAGCAAGAGATAAGAGTGTGGATAAGGGTTTTGGTAGTGTGCTCAGAAAGGAAGGGACAAATACTGGTGATATTATAGGGTTTGAGCAGTCTGCTGGATGTATGTAGAGAGAAAAAGGAGTCAAAGATGACCTCACGGTTACGGAGCTGATGAGACAGGGAGGTTTAGGGGGAAAGATAAGAAGTTCAGTCTTGGTCAGGTTTAGTTTCAGATGGCAATGAGATATCCAGGCAGCAATATCAGACAAGCAGGCTGAGACTTGGGGCTGGATTCCTGCTGAAATTTCTGTTGTGGAGAGGTAGATCTGGGAGTCATCAGCAAAAAGGTGATAATGAAATCCGAGCACCAAGGGAAGAAGTATAGATGGAGAAAAGAGGACATCCTAAGAAAGATCCCCGAGGTACACCAACTGATAGTGGGATAGAAGTGGAGGAGGATCCACCAGAGTATACACTAGAAGTGCGATGGAAGCAGTGGCATACTAAGGGCAGGGTGGTGGGGGTGGTCCACCCTGGGTGCTCCCCGCACCCCCAGTAAGAGCGATGCGCTGGGGGGGGGGGCATCATGGTGATCCGCCCCAGGTGGCATCCGACCTAGAACACCACTAGATAGAAGAGATAAAACTAGGAAAGAAAAGAATCCTGAAATTCAAAGGAGGGCAGCATATCAAGGAGTAGGCGGTGAGATCAACAGTGTCAAAAGCAGGAAAGCAGGAAATAGATAGAGAAGGATGAGGATAGGAGACCTTTGGATCTGACATTGGAAACTTTAGCAAGGACTGTTTCAGTTGAATGAACAGGGTGAGAGATTGAAGTGGATCAAGAATAGTTTGATATCAAGTCAAGACAGTGGCGGTGAACAGCACGTTCAAGCAGCTTGAATAGGAAAGGGAGGCAGGAGATGGAGCGAAAGTTGGGAGAATAGGCAAGGTCTAATGATGGGGTTTTTTTTGAGGAGTGGTGTAACTACAGCATGCAGGAAAGTGAAAGACTGAGGATATGACAAATAGCGTTATCTCTCCTACTGTCATCCTGAGTAGATGGGTGGGGATAGGATCAGAGGAACATGTCAGTCAGTCTGGAGGAGGAAAGAAAAGGTTCAGTTTCCTTTTCAGTAATTTCAGAAAAGGAAGCAGGAGTCAAAGCCCACCTCTTTAACGCTGTTTTTGACTCCTAACCACTATTCACCTGCCCTGTACCCTTTTATCCCCACCTCTTGAATTCTCTTACCTCTTAGTTGTTCTGTGTGCCTGTCCTATTTAGATTGTGAGCTCTGAGCAGGGACTGTCTTTTCATGTATGGTGTACAGCACTGCGTATGCCTTGTAGCACTATAGAAGTGATAAGTAGGAGGAGGAGGAGGAGGAGTTGAAAGAGGGTTCAGAGAATGGACTGTGGAAGGGGAAGTGGCAGTGACTTGGTTGAGAACTCAAGGTTAATCTTGTGAACCTCATGAAAGTACTCAGCTAGACTCTGTGGAGAACGTGAAGGGGAGGGGTTGGAGCCAGTTGTTAAAGTAGCAACCAGGGGCCTACTTAACAACTGGTTCTCAAAATTCTTTAAAAGATTTGAACAGCTCTCATGAGCTGATGCGAGCCTGCTCCAGAACACCACTGCGTATGTGTGCAATGGTAAGTGTAGAACGTATGCAGGTGGGGATAAGATGCAACAGAGATGTCTGAGTGGATGACATATATAAGAGCAGTAGGATCTCTAAGGAGGAGCTGGTGAAAATGGGAAGGTAATTAGGATGTCTCGTGTGCTCCTTGAAGTTTCAAGTCCCCTATGTCTTCTCTGTAGTCTACCTTGCCTTCCTCTATTCCACTCCAACCTGCATCTTTGCTTTTGGCACCTGCACCACTCTATCGCCTCGCTGGGGGCAAAGGGAAAGCACAGGCTCCTTCCCAATATGCTGTTCACCGCCTGCTTCAGGCCGTTCCCCTATGATTAGGCCCAGAACGGTTCAATGACATGGCCCACAGAGACTGACAGGACAACCGATGCTGCTGCTCTCCCCAACTCCCACTAAGGGCAAGGGTAAAGGGTCATGGATTTGATAAGCCGCCTTTCCATGGTACAACCAAAGCAGTTTATAGGAGAAGACTAATGATTAATGCACTGGCCTGAGAACCAGGGGAATTGAGCTCATTTTCCACTGCTGCTCTTTGGTGACTGTGCAAGTCACATTCCTTCAATGCCTCAGGTACAAAAACTTAAGATTGCAAGTCCATTAGTACTACTACTACTTAACATTTCTAGAGCGCTACTAGGGTTACGCAGTGCTGTACAAATTAACAAAGAAGGACGGTCCCTGCTCAAAGGAGCTTACAATCTAAAGAACGAAATGTCAAGTTGGGGCAGTCTGGATTTCCTGAGTAGAGGTGTAGTGGTTAGGTGCCGAAGGCGACATTGAAGAGGTGGGCTTTAAGCAGTGATTTGAAGATGGGCAGGGAGGGGGCCTGGCGTATGGGCTCGGGGAGTTTGTTCCACACATGGGGTGAGGCGAGGCAGAAAGGGCGGAGTCTGGAGTTGGCGGTGGTGGAGAAGGGTACTGAAAGGAGGGATTTGTCTTGAGAGCAGAGGTTACGGTTAGGAACGTAAGGGGAGATGAGGGTTGAGAGGTAAGGAGGGGCTGCAGATCGAGTACATTTGTAGGTTAGTAGCAGAAGCTTGAATTGAATGCGGTACCTGATCGGAAGCCAATGAAGTGACTTGAGGGGAGGGGTGATGTGAGTATCGGTTCAGGCGGAAGGTAAGACGTGCAGCAGAGTTCTGAACGGACTGAAGGGGGGATAGGTGGCTAAGTGGGAGATCAGTGAGGAGTAGGTTGCAGTAGTCAAGGCGAGAGGTAATGAGAGAGTGGATGAGAGTTCGGGTGGTGTGCTCAGAGAGGAAAGGGCGAATTTTGCTAATGTTATAGAGGAAGAAGCGACAGAGAAAGTTCCTGTATATAATAAATGTATGGGTAAAGAGTCACAGATTTAATCTACTGCTTTTTTATGCTACAGCAGTTTACATTATATGCAGTTTCTCTGTTCCTTGCGGGCTCAAAGTTTTGTACCTGGGGTAATGAAGGTTTAAGTGACTTGCCCAGGATCACAAGGAAATGGAAAAATGTAGGCAGATAAAGACCATATGGCCTATCCATGCCATCTACGCTTCCCTCTGTACTTATCCCAAGCTCTCTTGAATTCAGATACTGTTTTCATCACCACCAGTTCACCATCCTTTCTGTGAAGTATTTCCTCAGGTTACTTCTGAGTCTCTCCTTTTTCACCTTCATCGTAAGCCCCCTCGTTCCAGAGCTTCTTTTCAACTGAAAGACTCACCTCCTGTGCATTTATGCCACATAAGTCCCGTATTTCCTCAATTCTAAGATGTCCCTTCATTTTGCAAAAGTGAAAAATATGGTAAATACCATAAGCAAACATACAGAAGGAAAAGCACAAACATTTTCAATTATCAGTACGACAAAAACTCCTTTTTGACACTTATGGCAATGTATGGTAAATAAACTTACCAGTTAACTACAGTACCGTATAAACTTAGAAAAACAAAATTACCAGAATATGGTAAACAAACATATCCAGAAGGAAAAGCACAAACTTGAAAAACAAAAACCGCGATACTAGTATCCAGTATTCAATTACAGTTTGGTATACAGTACTGTAAATCCTTCTAATCACTATCATTAGTATCAGCAGATTCTTCACAAATTGAGTCATCACTATCATAGTTTGATGACTCATCAACACTTTTCAAATCACAGTCACCATCTGTGTCCCACATCAGATCATGCCGCCTATTCCAGAACACATTCACCCGATAACAACCCAAGATGGAGGAGGAAGAGGCCGGGTCAGCCGTGGACAGCCTCATCAGCCAGTTCAACACGTACGAGGATTTCCTGGACTCGCAAATCACCTCCTTGGATCTCTATTACTTGGAGGATGAAGAACTTGCCCGCCAGCTGGTAGAGCTGGGCTACAGGGGAACTGGAGAGGTGCTTAAAAGAGAGGAATTTGAAGCAAGAAAAGCTGCTGCAGAGGCTTCAAGACTGTCACAGGGAACTCAACAAAAGACATTATCAAGTGCAGGGAAAGAACTTAAGGATAATTTTCTTAAAGCATTAAAGAGAAGAAGCCAATCGCAATGGAAAAATGACCTCAATACTCTTCATTCGAGACCGAAATTCCCGCGGTCAGGAGTTGTCAGGCTATATCGACTATGCCCACAGACTGAAGTCAGAGGATTTTGAAATCTACTTTAGCGGGGAAAAAAAGCTTCTTCCAAGACCGACTGATCTCAGCTTTTACAATTGGGAAACCCATGTCTCTAGTTCCAACCCCAGTCAAAACTATCAAGTGATTGCGGAAAATACATCTGGATTGCTCTTCAAGAACAAGAGAGATAGGAAAATACTAAACGTGGATCCTAAGGTTTCTCCAGGTGACAATTCCATTCGGACTCCTATCCGATCAGATCTCTACCTACAAGTAGTCATCTACGACTATATCACTAGAAGAAAGACTTAGGCACTATTATGTCTGAAATTCTTCTGTACTGGTTGTATGCCTAACATAAATGAGAATCGATGTAGCATTAACATAAATAAAGATAGCTATAGCTGAAAAAAAAAAGAACACATTCACCCATCTTCCATCGTTTCAGCAGTCATCTAAGCATTTTTCTTTTTTTGTGCACATACAATTACATCTGTTGGGAAAGTGTCATTTTCTTGGAATACTTTCTCTATTTAGAATCAAATAAGGAGATAGAGCAGCTTTTAAACTAGAAAGGGAGGTGGGGGGGAGGACAACTGTTGCTCAAAAGCGCATGGTTCGGGATAAGGTATCTTTCAAAGATATCACCAAAACAGGGAAGATAGGGTATCCTGATAGTGAAGTTGCAAAAGAGACCATGGTAGATCAGGTGTCCTTAAATAAAAATAAAAGATTGCAAATTAATACTTTCAAGTACTAAGCATGATGTAAATAGGAACAACAAACATACTTTGAAATGTCTATATGTGAATGGAAGAAGAAACCGACTGAAAATAATAAACAGCATAAGGAATGTCAAGTCAAATGCAAAGCACTGATAAGGAAGGCAAAGAGGGACTTCGAAAAAAAAAAAAAAAAAGACTGAGTTGGAGGCAAACACACATAGTAAATTTTTTTAGGTATATTAAATGCAGGAAGCCGGCAAAAGAATCAGTTGGACTGCTAGATGATCGAGGAGTAAAAGGGGCGATCAGGGAAGACAAAGCTGTAGTGGAGAGATTAAATGAATTCTTTGCTTCGATATTCACCGAGGAAGATTTGGGTGGGATACTAGTGCCAGAAATGGTATTCGAAGCTGAGTCGGAGAAACTTAACGAATTCTCTGTAAACCTGGAGAATGTAATGGGGCAGGTCTACAAACTGAAGAGTAGCTGATCTCCTGGACCGGATGGTATTTATCCCAGAGTACTGATAGAACTGAAAAATGAGCTTGCGGAGCTATTGTTAGTAATATGTAATTTATCCTTAAAATCGAGCGTGGTACCGGAAGATTGGAGGGTGGCCAATGTAACGCCAATTTTTAAAAAAGGTTCCAGAGATCCGGGGAATTATAGACCGGTGAGTCGGACGTTGGTGCTGGGCAAAATGGTAGAGACTATTATTAAGAACAAAATTACAGAGCATATTCAAAAGCATGGATTAATGAGACAAAGGGAAATCTTGCCTCATCAATCTACTATATTTCTTTGAAGGAGTGAACAAACATGTGGATAAAGGTGAGCCGGTTGATATTGTGTATCTGGATTTTCAGAAGGCGTTTGACAAAAGTACCTCATGAAAGACTCCAGAGGAAATTGGAGAGTCATGGGATAGGAAGTAGTGTTCCATTGTGGATTAAAAACTGGTTAAAACATAGAAAACAGAGAGTAGGGTTAAATGGTCAGTGTTCTCAATGGAGAAGGGTAGTTAGTGGGGTTCCCCAGGGGTCTGTGCTGGGACCGCTGCTTTTTAACATATTTATAAATGACCTAGAGATGGGAGTAACTAGTGAGGCAATTAAATTTGCTGATGACACAAAGTTATTCAAAGTCGTTAAATCACGACAGGGATTGTGAAAAATTACAAGAGGACCTTATGAGACTGGGAGACTGAGCGTCTAAATGGCAGATTATGTTTAATGTGAGCAAGTGCAAAGTGATGCATGTGGGAAAGAGGAACCCGAATTATAGGTACGTCATGCAAGGTTCCACGTTAAGAGGTAACGGACCAAGAAAGGGATCTAGGTGTCGTCATCGATGATACGTTGAAACCTTCTGCTCAGTGTGCTGCTGCGGCTAAGAAAGCAAATAGAATTTTAGGAGTGGTCTAGTGACAGCACCAGTCTTGCAATGCAGAGGTGGCCAGTTCAAATCTCACTGCTGCTCCTTATGATCTTGGCCAAGTCACTTAACCCTGCATTGCCTCAGGTACAAACTTAGATTGTGAGCCCTCCTGGGACAGAGAAATATCCAGAGTACCTGAATGTAACTTACCTTGAGCTACTACTGAAAAAGGTGTGAGCAAAATCTAAATAATAAAAATAAAATTAAGAAAATTAAAAAAGGAATGGAAAACAAAAACGAGGATGTTATAATGCTTTTGTATCGCTCCATTGTGCGACCACACCTCGAATATTGTGTTCAATTCGGGTCACCGCATCTCAAAAAAGATATAGTGAAAAGGTTTAATTCTGACCTCTAAATCCCAAAACTTCTCAACTAGCTGGTTTTTAGGTGAGCTACCTGATAATCTCTTTAAATTTTAATGCTTATTGCTTAATAAATTTAATTAGCACTGTGAAACCTCTCTTTCTTTCTGGCTTTCTTTCTTTTCTTTCTGTTCCTGCCAAACTCTGATAGAGAGGAACTGCTATAATTATTGGGAATATTTAGACTTATTTAAAAGGAAAGTTAGTAATATCTAGGGCCGTTTTAAAAGTTAAATCAATTGAAAATTCTTGCTCAGACTGGACCATTTGGGTCCATTCAACTAGAGTATTCCCTTGATAACAGCACTTAGCTGACCCGAAGTGGTGAACTGGATTAGGAACTGGTTGACGGACAGACGACAGAGGGTGGTGGTGAATGGAGTTCGCTCGGAGGAGGGAAGGGTGAGTAGTGGAGTGCCTCAGGGATCAGTGCTGGGGCTGATTCTGTTAAATATATTTGTGAGTGACATTGCGGAAGGGTTACAAAGTAAAGTTTGCCTTTTTGCGGATGACACCAAGATTTTCCAGTTTGCCCCATGTAAGCCGCATTGAGCCTGCCATGAGTGGGAAAGTGCGGGGTACAAATGTAACAAAAAAAAAAAAAAATCATCAAACATCTCCATTTTCTGTCTGAGGTTCGTCAAATCTTTCATCATCGTAGGTTGCAATGTTTCAGTCTGCTTATTCCTTTGATCCATTTTCTCTATCATTTAAAGCCTTAATCTCTTCCTCTTTTTGCAATTCAATTTCTAGGAAATTTTCGGTGAAACCATCAATTTGTTTTAAGAAAGTTTGTCCCAGGTTAGACACTAAATCCCACAATGCATCTAAAGTCACTTCTTTAGGTTTAACCATAACTCTTTAGGAAGTGCAAACCTTTCAGAAGGCTGCTCACGGCTCTCACTTTGTCCCTCAGCACCTCTCCCCTCATTCCGCAGCGGTTCCATGGGCAAACTGCCCTCCAGTCCTTTCTCAGATGTAAATGAAGCTTCTCCTCGGCTTTCTTCTGGGCCCGTTAACACCTTCCAAGGGGGACCCTGTCGAGTCAGAGAGGAAGGAACTTGTGCCTATCGGCTGGGGAGGTGGAGTGCGTGCAGCGGGGCTCAGAGTGGTTTCAAGACTGGGGGAAGCTGAAATCTCCCATTCACCAGCATTCCCTACTGGTGGCGTTCTGCCGTCATGAGCAACTCCCTGAGGTCTCAGAAAGTGATCCATTGGACCAGGTAACGAGGGAGGCAGTGGAGAAGCTCTGACCACCATTCTCCCTCTTCGTTTAGGCATGCTGTACCAAACTAAGGAAACAGGACTCAGCGTCTTAGCAGAGCGCGGCCATCTTGGATCTCTCCAAATATGGGCATTCTTTAGGATACGGAAAGGGAAGGATATCATCTAACTCAGCTTCTACAGATGCCTGCTTTACCAGGCCAAAACATACGTAGAATTCCAAAAATTGTTAAACTTATTTCTTCACCAGTAAATATAACAATAACCAGTTGATAATCTTGTCTCTTCTATATTGCAAATTTGTAGCTTATTTGCTAATTCCTTACTCTCACCCACTTCATCACACTACTTCACTACTCTTGAAATTTAGACTATTTTTACTGTAAGCCACACTGAACTCCAGCTTGTTTTGGGGATAATGTGGGATATAAATGTCATAAATAAAATAGTTTAGCATCCACGCTGCCTGCTGGGACTTAACTTCAAAATGAATCAAGCTTTTAAACAGATGAAGGTCTTTCGGGGAAAGCCATTTCGTCAAGACATGGGACCAACAATGAACCATAATGATCTGAGATCTTTGTCTTTGGATAATCTCTAATTCAGTAAGGGCTCTTGAGTCCTAGACATGTCATGCAATCACTAAGAACCAGCCTTATTCAGAAAGATTTCCCCACTATATGCCTTATGGGATGAACAAAGGGTTAACTAGGATAAACAAAACTCTTAGCATAACTGGCCGAGCCTTGGCAACTAGTGAAAACAATGTTTCAATTGTACCCTCTGGGCATCTCCCACAAGCTGCTTGCCTTCCCTATGTTGTGTGGGTAGGTGTCATCCTGAAGACCACAGATAAAGGTTCAAAAGGTCCCTGTTTCTTTCCACAGCTTTTAGCACAATTAAAAATTACACAAAATCTACTGGTCCCAAAAGGCCAAAGTGATTTGTAACATTAAATACAAAAACTGCAATGATCAACTTCCCACAACCCTAGCCTAGTGGTTAGTGCAGCGGACTCTGATTCTGGGGAACTGGGTTCGATTCCCACTGCAGCTCCTTCTGACTCTGGGCAAATCATTTAACCCTCCATTGCCCCTGGTACAAAATAAGCACCTGAATATATGTAAACCACTTTGAATGTAGTTGCAAAAACCTCAGAAAGGCTGTATGTCAAGTCCCAGTTCCCTTTCCCTATTGAGATTCTACATGGAATGTTGCTACTATTGAGATTCTACATGGAATGTTGCTACTATTGAGATTCTACATGGAATGTTAATGTTGCTATTCCACTAGCAACATTCCATGTAGAAGTCGGCCCTTGCAGATTAGCAACACTGCCGCATTGCTGATCTGCAAGAGCAGGCTTCCACATGGAATGTTGCTAGTGGAAGAGTAGCCTAGTGGTTAGTGCAGTGGACTTTGATTCTGGGGAACTGGGTTCAATTCCCACTGCAGCTCCTTCTGACTGTGGGCAAGTCACTTAACTCTCCATTGCCCCAGGTACAAAATAAGTACCTGTATATACGTAAACCGCTTCGAATGTAGTTGCAAAAACCTCAGAAAAGCAGTATATCAAGTCCCATTTCCCTTTCCCTCAATAACCCAGCAGCAGAGGGGGGGGGGGGACCTCTTACCCCAACACCATCACCCCCAGCCCTACAGCCAGGTTTAACCCTCTATGGAAAATGAGATAACACAATTCTTTACAAAGAATTACAATTGCTGGGTAGTTTGAAAATGCTTTGGCATTGAGAAAAGAAAAAAAAGCCCTAAGCTTAACATGAATAAATGAGCAATCAACTTCTACAATCTACTTTGCTTAATTACAACAAATCTGGCTTGGCTCTTAACTGGCTACAGTCTTGGACATCCCCCTAAGCACAAAACGGAAATGCTGTTACATCCAATTCTGTTCACCTTCACTAGAAGGCAGATGCACGGTCAAACTCCTTGCTGCACCTACCTACATGGCTATTTTTATTGTTTTTTTCGGAAGCAAAGTGAACTCACTTTTTAATTACTGAACCAAACAGGTTTTCAGCAAATACAGTTTAGAACAAGCTAAAACTTAAAATTATTTTTACAACCTTTTGTGCCTATTGTACAATCTCTGGGGCCCTAAATGTATTTATTGGGATTTATAAACTGCCCTTATGAAGAGATTCACCCAAGGCGGTGTACAGCAGGTACAGTTTAACATTTTAAAAAAAAAACTTACAATTTTGTAAACAGCATAACAGTAAAATAACCAAAGAATAAACCTAAATACAATAAATGAAGTAAACTTGAAAACAGTAAATTGAAACCTAATAAAAGAACCACCATGAAAAGTTATTAAAAAATACACACATTTAACAGCACTGGAATTCAAACACCAGAGATATAATACAATGTTAGCATAATACTAATGATACACCCACTAAGCATGCATTAGAACATTCAACAGATATGATGCTAAAGCTCTCTCTATATAAAAGGCAACCCCAACGTTCTGAAGCCTCCACGGAAGTTGAGGCGCCCGAGATATCCGGTGTGCCCTGGAGTGTCTGCACCGCCCTCGCGTCAAAACGTCATGACGTCGAGGGTGGAGCTATAACACTCGAGGGCCGAAACGCGAGGCGAACGCGAACCCCGAACAAGTAACGCAAGTAGCTCCGAGGGACGGAGGGAGGGGGCCCTTGCTAGCGCCCGTTTCACTGCACTCAGAAATGGGCATTTTTTCCTAGTTTTCTATAATGGCAGAGAACATCAAATTCAATTGGACCCAGCGAGCTGGAGTCCAAAAATTTAACACACACCCTATAACAGCAACATCTCTTTAATAAAGCTGTTATCCAACGTGTGACCAGTAACTTTTTTCCTAGTTAAATACAGCAACTGACCAGTTGATGGTCTGCTGAACTGCAAAGGCACGCCTGAGAGACTTGGACCATCTCCAAACTCAGGCATTTCATATTCGGAATAAAAAAATCCCATACACCTTTCTTACAACCTGAGCTTTGCACATACCATAAATAAATCAGTGGGCTGAAAACCAGGGGGTCTGGGTTTGATTTCCACTGAAGCTCTTTAGGACTGGCCAAGTCATTTAACCCTCCATTGACTCGGGTACAAAAACAGATTTGAGCCCAGTAGAGACAGACTAAGAGGCAGATGCAGCAACCAAACGTAAAAAAATCTAAATCGTTAAAGTCCCTAACGATTTTAAAATAACGAAACATGCACCAAAAAAAAAAAGTCACACATGCTGAGATCGGTAGTGAAACGTACAATGTATCAAAGAATCACAATACACATCGTTAATCGGCCCCCAAATCATGCGCAGAGCAGCCAAGCGTTATGTTAGCTGCTCTGCGCATGCCACAAACAGTCAAAACACAGTCAAATCGCAAGCACATGGCTCCCAAATAAAAACAAAAATTAAAAAAAAAGGGTCGGGAGGGGGCAAGGGCGCTCATCAGGAGCGTCCTGTACAGACGGCCTTGCCCCCCCCCCGCTGCTCCCCACTTTCCGCCGCTCCCCCCACCCCAAAAAAGCAAAATTCTAGCAGCCCCTGCCCCCTCCCCACTTTCCGCCGCTCCCCCCACCCCGAAAAAGCAAACTTCTAGAAGCCCCTGCCCCCCTCCCTTCCTCACTACTCTCTCACCTCAGCTCCGCCTCCCGACATCCTCCGTCCGCGCCCCGCCCCTTTTGGGGTCGTCGCCGCCATTCCCCTCCTCCATCGGGCCCCCCTTCCTCTTACCGGGCCCGTGCGGCGCCTCTCTCCTCTGTCCGAAGGCGCTGCACGGGCCCGGTAAGAGGAAGGGGGGCCCGATGGAGGAGGGGAATGGCGGCGACGACCCCAAAAGGGGGCGGGGCGCGGACGGAGGATGTCGGGAGGCGGAGCTGAGGTGACAGAGTAGTGAGGAAGGGAGGGGGGCAGGGGCTTCTAGAAGTTTGCTTTTTCGGGGTGGGGGGAGCGGCGGAAAGTGTGGGGGGGGGGCAAGGCCGTCCGTACAGGACGCTCCTGATGAGCGCCCTTGCCCCCTCCCGATCCTTTTTTATTTTTATTTTTTATGTGTTTTCTGAGGTCCTTTGGACCAATCACAGCGCTTTTAGCTCTGCTAATGCGCTGGGATTGGCTCAAAGTTTGTTTATTTTTTCACTTAACACTTTTTCCTGCCACGGAGCTGTCCTAACGAGAGGTCCAGACCTCTCGTTAGTTTTCCTGCCTTTTTCCTGCGTAAAGGCAATCGGAAAAGGTTAGTGCATGTCGTTTCAATGGGGTTTTCACACTAATTGCTCATCTCCATTCCGTTTTCGTTAGCTGCTACTGTCGTCGGAAAATAGGCTTAAGTGCATGGAAAGGATAGGAAATTCTTCCCTGAGGGCTCATTTAACGATGAAAAACGTTTAGTGCATCTACCTCTAAGTACTTTTTTTTTTTTTTATATGTGAGTAAACTGCTGTACCACGAAAAGGTGATATATCAAATCCATGACCATTTACACTGAATTCATAGCTCAATGCATCACCTATAAACAGGGGCAAACCTAATCAAAGGTGTGTATTGCTTTGTTTGAATTCTGTGCATTCTAGCTATCTTGTTTGCATTTGAAAAGAAATTCTCAACCCACATCCTTCAGCACACAATGAAATGACAAGCAGCTGCTATAGAGTTTGAAGTGGACCATAGGCAGAAAGTAAGTGACACCATGAAGCGATAAGCAAGGAATATGGCAGCTAGGGAAGAATTATGCTGCCACAAAAGCTATTACAGCAAACCAGCTGTAAAGTGCCATTTACTACTACTTAATTGGGTGGCGGAGCAGGTGGGGGGGGAAGAGGGGTTGGTGGTTGGGAGGCTAGGATAGTGGAGGGCAGACTTATACGGTCTGTACCAGAGCCAGAGATGGGAGACGGGACTGGTGGTTGGGAGGCGGGAAATACTGCTGGGCAGACTTATACGGTCTGTGCCCTGAAAAAGACAGGTACAAATTCAAGATATGAGTTTTATCTTGGGCAGACTAGATGGACCATGCAGGTCTTTTTCTGCCATCATCTACTATGTTACTATGTTAACATTTCTAAAGCGCTACTAGGGTTACGCAGCGCTGTACAATTTAACATGGAAGGACAGTCCCTGCTCAAGGAGCTTACAATCTAAAAGACAGGTGTACAATCTAAAGACAAGTGTACAGTCCGTCTGGTAGGTAATACTATATTTCATGAGAGGTTAGGTGCCGAACGCGGCATTGAAGAGGTGAGTTTTAAGCAGAGATTTGAAAATGGGTAGGGAGGGAGCTTGGCGTAGGGGATGACATTATATATTCTTTATACCCGACCTAGTTGCCAGTCTTTGTATAACCCCCGTGCCAGTCGGACCACCACTTGATTTGACTTCCACAGTGGTCCATGTAGGACTGGCAGACAACAGGAGAAGGGAACTAGCAGATGCCCCATCAGTCTGAATCCACTTGAGTTTTGTTTCCAGAATCAAAGTGTGACAAAACTTTGGGACAACATCCTGGGCCTATACTAGAGACGTCCTGATTAAGATCCGAAAGCGAGGTGCCATTAAGCTCCAATGGTATTTCGTGAAGTGTCTGAATTGCTTGTTGGGCCAATAAACAGCACGCAATGTTTTTATTTCCAATTCTACATTGCCTAAAAGTAGCAACCCCCAGAGATCAGTGAAACTAATTTCCTGGGAAGCTTTAGTCAAATTGCTAATTTATGGTTCATTACAAAATTTCCCTTGTAGGTCAGATGTTTCTACAGTCAAGCGATGGTGAACTACATGTGTTATCCTCAGTAACACTCATAAAGGAGTCCCAACTAGACTGCCATGCATTTTTAGCACCAATTACTCCAGTTCTGTTGAAACCATTAAGGCGGTTATTGCACTTTCAGAATCCCTGGCTAAAATATACTTGATCTGATGTGGCCCTAAGGTCCTGGGGCCATATTTATTCATCAATATCTCAGACTGGACATCTGTTTGCCCTGGTGTTGCTTTAGAATTACAAATGTGTTATTGAACTTAACATAGTAACATAGTAGATGACGGCAGAAAAAGACCTGCACGGTCCATCTAGTCTGCCCACGATAAACTCATGTGTATACCTTACCTTGATTTGTACCTGTCTTTTTCAGGGCACAGACCATATAAGTCTGTGCAGCAGTATTTCCTGCCTCCCAACCACCAGTCCCGCCTCCCATCACCGGCTCCGGCACAGACCCCGTATAAGTCTGCCCTCCCCCATCCTAGCCTCTCAACCACCAACCCCTCTTCTCAACCACCAACCCCTCTGCTAATTCATCAAATTCTGCAACTTTTTGGGGGGGGGGAGGGGGGGGAACAGGCACCTTAATGGGGCCATGTCCAAACAGGAATGATCAGTTTCCATCCAACTTACATTTTTAAGTCTTATGAAATCTGAGACTTTGATAAATAGCCAAGACCTTTCTGTTATTTTTCCCAGCCGGCTACAGCTGGCTGACCTCAATCTGCTAATGTTGCAACTGTATATTGCAAAGGAATTCTTCATGACGCTTGAAGTGTTATCTCACCGAGTTCAACTTGGTTCTTTGTGCATCATTATGGCTTTCAGATTACTGTGAACTCCATGCATGTTGTATATAGAGAAGATAAAGGTAACACAATGCAGCTGATACAGAACATTCTGGCTCCATTGCTTATTGAACGAAGCCTTCACAGTATCTCTCTGCACTTTTGTGCTCTTCACTGGTTCTATAAGATAAGCAAAATTTGTAAAAAGGTTGAAATAGGATCTAATCACACCACCTATCAGGGATATGATTGATTTTTATCTATCTGGCAGGAAAGGCTAAAGGCGGCTAGGGCTCTTCAGCTTGGAAAAAAGGCGGCTGAGGGGAGATATGATAGAGGTCTATAAAATAATGAGTGGAGTTGAACGGGTAGATGTGAAGCGTCTGTTCACGCTTTCCAAAAATACTAGGACTAGGGGCATTCGATGAACCTATAATGTAGTAAATTTAAAATGAATCGGAGAAAGGTTTTCTTCACTCAACGTGTAATTAAACTCTGGAATTCGTTGCCAGAGAATGTGGTAAAGGCGGTTAACTTAGCAGAGTTTAAAAAAGGTTTGGACGGCTTCCTAAAGGAAAGTCCATAGACCATTATTAAACGGACTTGGGGAAAATCCACTATTTCTGGGATAAGCAGTATAAAATGTTTTGTACATTTTTGGGATCTTGCCGGGTATTTATGACCTGGATTGGCCACTGTTGGAAACAGGATGCTGGGCTCGATGGACCTTTGGTCTTTCCCAGTATGGCAATACTTATGTAGATATGGTTCGATGCCTTCCCCGAGAGAGTTTATAAAGTAGAGATGCAGAAATCTGGCCCAGCCATAGATATAACACAACGATGCAACACACTACTGGCTGGAGTAACATCTCAAGCCTCAGTCCGCTATTTTAAGACTTTTCATACAGACCTGTGTTGCATCAGCTAATCTACATATTTCATATGCTGGTGCTGTAAGAATACTGATGGGTGGGGTATAAACTACAAAACAAATGTTTTCTATGAAAGCTAGAGTGCATCACTGCTTTGATTAGGTTTCAGGTATTAAGTGTCACTGTCTATCGTCAGTTTTTAGAACTTTACATTTTGCTTGTTCTGCTTACCTTGGTTAATTGTTTTTAGCGTTCCAGCCAGTTTGCACAGCTCATTGTTCCTTCTATTGGGGTGATCTGTAAAACTTGTGCAGACAGCACCAAACCACCCCCCCGTCCTGCATATGGCATTTAATGTGAGCAAGTACGAAATGATGCATGTAGGGAAGAGGAACCCAAACTAGAGCTACATGTTGCAAGGTTTCACATTAGGTTCACTCTGGTGGATCCTCTTCTACCTCTATCCCTCTGCCTGTCGGCGTACCTCAGGGTTCTGTTCTTGGTCCCCTCCTCTTTTCTATCTACACTTCTTCCCTTGGTTCATTAATCTCATCCCATGGCTTTTCCTACCACCTCTATGCTGATGACTCCCAAATCTACCTTTCTACCCCTGATATCTCACCTTGCATCCAAACCAAAGTTTCAGCGTGCTTGTCTGACTGACATTGCTGTCTGGATGTCTCAACGCCACCTGAAATTAAATATGACCAAAACCGAGCTTCTCATTTTCCCCCCCAAACCCACCTCCCCGCTCCCCCTGTTTTCTATTTCTGTTGATGGCGCTCTCATTCTCCCTGTCTCCTCAGCTCTGGCCTCCCACTTAGTCACCTCTCCCCTCTCCAGTCGGTTCAAAACTCTGCTGCCTGTCTCGTCTTCCGCCAGGGTCGCTTTACTCATTACTACCCCTCTCCTCAAGACCCTTCACTGGCTCCCTATCCGTTTTCGCATCCTGTTCAAACTTCTTCTACTAACCTATAAATGTACTCACTCTGCTGCTCCCCAGTATCTCTCCACACTCGTCCTTCCCTACACCCCTTCCCGTGCACTCCGCTCCATGGATAAATCCTTCTTATCTGTTCCCTTCTCCACTACTGCCAACTCCAGACTTCGCGCCTTCTGTCTCGCTGCACCCTATGCCTGGAATAAACTTCCTGAGCCCCTACGTCTTGCCCCATCCTTGGCCACCTTTAAATCTAGACTGAAAGCCCACCTCTTTAACATTGCTTTTGACTCGTAACCACTCGCCTCCACCTACCCTCCTCTCTTCCTTCCCGTTCACATTAATTGATTTGATTTGCTTACTTTATTTATTTTTTGTCTATTAGATTGTAAGCTCTTTGAGCAGGGACTGTCTTTCTTCTATGTTTGTGCAGCGCTGCGTATGCCTTGTAGCGTTATAGAAATGCTAAATAGTAGTAGGAAAAGTATGTATAGGTCATCACTGATACACTGAAACCCCCTTGCTCAATGTGCAGAAGCTGCTAAGAAAACAATGTTGGGAATTAGGAAAGGAATGGAGAACAAAACTTATGCCTTTGTGTTGCTCCATGGTGCAACCACATCTTGAATACTGCGTGGTCCAAAAAGACAGCAGGATTAGAAAAGGTACAGAGAAAACGATAAAGGGGATGGGAAGACTTCCCTTATGGGGAAAGGCTAAAGAGGCTAGGGCTCTTCAGCAAGGAGAAGAGATGGCAGGTCTATAAAATACTGAGTGGCATGGAATGGGTAGACATGAATTTGTATACTGGACATTTTATCTGTGCTTATTTTGGTCTCTTATGTTTATGCTCACTTATTTTGAGTGTTTTATACCATACCTCACCTAGAGATGAAAGGACAGACTCTTCATGAAATTAAAATGCCCTCTTCCTCTACCTTAGAAAAGTTCTATTGCCACTTATACTCGTGACAAATCTAAATGCTAAAAATAAAGCCATTACCTAATCAAAACTAACAGCCATGTAATTTAAATTGCTAAATATGTTATATCATCTCTTTTAAATAAGAAAGGCTGTATCTTCTAATCTTGCTTTACTGAAAACAAGGTTTGCTCCACCTGACACCACCCTTTGTTTCAGTACATTGAGTTTCTGTTCCTAAAATGCATTAAGTTAATCCAATAAAAACTTGTTTGCTAGCCTTTATTGTTTTTTGTTTCCAAAGGGAAAGTGCTTTTTTTTTTTCTTGGTTGGCCCACTAATGGGCTGGTCATCTGTGTTCTTGCTCCTGCCTTTCTAGCATTAAACAAACAAGACACCACCTCCTGTATTCAAAAAGAAACTGGTATGAAACACTACTTTGTTTTAACTACTACTATTTAACATTTCTAAAGCGCTACTAGGGTTACGCAGCGCTGTCCAATTTAACATAGAAGGACAGTCCCTGCTCAAAGGAGCTTACAATCTAAAGGACAAATGTACAGTCAGTCAAATAGGGGCAGTCTAGATTTCCTGAAAGGTATAAAGGTTAGGTGCCGAAAGCAACATTGAAGAGGTGGGCTTTGAGCAAGGATTTGAAGATGGGTAGGGAGGGGGCTTGGCGTAAGGGCTCAGGAAGTTGATTCCAAGCAATCTCCAATAGTAGCAACATTCCATGTAGAAGTCGGCCCTTGCAGATCACCAATGTGGCCGCGCAGGCTTCTGCTTCTGTGAGTCTGACGTCCTGCACGTACGTGCAGGACGTCAGACTCACAGAAACAGAAGCCTGCGCAGCCTTCTACATGGAATGTTGCTAGTGGAATAGCAACATACTACTACTACTACTACTTCACATTTCTAAAGCGCTACTAGGGTTACGCAGCGCTGTCCAATTTAACATAGAAGGACAGTCCCTGCTCAAAGAGCTTACAATCTAATGGACAAATGTACAGTCAGTCAAATAGGGGCAGTCTAGATTTCCTGAAAGGTATAAAGGTTAGGTGCCGAATTCAACAAAATGTGTACTTCTCTCTCTTGCAATAGTTTACCCAAGTAGAACATAGGCCTGGAAGCAGCAGCACCAGCAAGAAAATTTTAGCTCACTTAACCAACAGTTCAAAATGAATCATACTTTGAAAGCTGTTCCTATTTGGACATACTCATCATCATGGATGAAAACAAAGAGCATGGAAGCGGAATGGATTCAATGCAGGCACCACACTGATGCTACATTAGTTTTACATGCAAGGACTTTGGTTAAAGCAGGGAGCACCCTAAACTTGCCATAATGTCAGAGCCACGGCTGCGTCGGTAGCCCACTTGTGATCAGCCTCCGCTGAAGAGATTTGCAAGGCTGCGATGATGGGTCATGTTTTGTGTTGGGTGTACTCTTTCCCACTCTCTCTTCATCCAATCATCTTTATTCCACTCTCACCTACGCCCCCCCCCCCCCCCCCCCGAGCAGGGCATGCCCATACAAACCCCTGATAGTGCATCAGAGCGCACCAGTCTGCCCCGAGTCCTGCAGTTCCAGGAGCCAAAAGCATCCCCCCCCCCTCCTTACAAAGAGCAGGGAGTACCTCCCTCCTCCCCTAGTAACACCGCTCAGCCTGTGACAGGTACAAACTTGGGCCAAGCTATTACCATGGTGATCAGAGTCAGCTGGATTCAGTTTTGGTAGATTCAACAGTGCTAAAGAAAAACTGATCCATGGGCCAGATCTGAGGACAGCACAAACACAGGATTAAAAAAAACCACACACACACATACCTTACACCAAGGGACCCCCCCCCCCCCCAAAAAAAAAAAAAAAAAAAAAAAAAAGAAAGGGTCAAATCATTCCCTGGGCTACAGTTTGGAGACCTCTGAACTAAGCACGGACCCAGAAATAAGTTTCAAAATAAAGCCAGCATTCATTTTAAAAACACGGTCAGTTTTTTTTTTAGAAGGCAAGAAAAATTCAAAAGGGCAAGATAGTGTCAGTAGGTTCCTTAACTATTTTAGGAAAGGTTTACCAGTAACAGCTGGGAAGAAGAGAGACCCTCAACCTACTTATAGGAGGTAGAGAGAAAGGAAAAAAGCCAAAGTAACAATACAGTGACTTATCTAGTGGGCCGATGGAGAAACACAGTTACCACAACATGCATATTACTGGGCACACAATGCGCAAAGGGGTTCAGCACACGAGTTAACTCATGCAGAACACATGAGCACATAGAGGCATATTTTCAAAGCACTTAGCCTTCCAAAGTTCCATAGAAACCTATGGAACTTTGGAAGGCTAAGTGCTTTGAAAATATGCCTCACAGTATATTAAAATGAATGGTATTAAGTATCCTGTCACAATGCCTAGGAATTTCACTGCCAGGTCATGACAGCGTAGAAAGGTTATTAAGTCCAGGTTTTTTTTTTTTCCCGTGACCACAGCAAGTGCTGCAAGTGGTAACAGCTCTGTATGCATTCAAAGAAATGAAAATGTGTGCAGGAACTGGAACATTGTTCTGTGCATAGATAGTAGCTTGAAGGGGAGGGGGGGGGGGGGGGGAAGTGTGCGAGAAACTTTTGTGAGGCTAATATTTACGTGCATCACATTCTGGTTTGCACGCAGAAAACATGTGCACAGTGAAGATGCTCTTACCGCAGAACCTTTTGTATGCGTGTCTAGTGAGCGTTCCCTGATTTGCATACAAATTCTGCACGTATTGAATTTGCATCTCATTAGCTTACTGCATCGCTGCAGTATATTTCATTAGTAATGGAGTAGAAGTCACTTGCTAAAGCTATCAGCGCATGGCTCTATGTGGCTTTATCAACCCCTCAATCTGAGAATCAAGGCTTTACAGCAGATAAAGTCTATATGGCCTTCTCACCTCTGCCCATCCAGTCCTTCTACTAACAAAGATGTCAAATGAGCTAGTTATCAGGATCTTACACTTGCCTATTTAAGAATTTCAAGTTTGACAGCAATCACATTCTGCTATAATTAGAGACTGTACAGCAATTTAAAATCTGAAAAAATATGAACAATTTTAAGCAACTGGTACAACCCCTTTAATTAAGCTACACTAGCTTGATGAACGCACGTGCCCTTTTACTAAAAGCTTTGCACATGCTAAGAGAGAAGACCGTAGAGAAAACAGCATCACTAAAAAAGGTCTCACGCCCCACTCACAAACGCTCACCTTGGTTTTCTCCAGAACTTCGGATCCTTAAACGTGAAGGACAAAAACTGGAAAGGAGATGGCGTAAATCTCGCCTGGATAAAGACAGACTAAACTGTAGGAAGCACATGGCAAAGTACCGCCAAGCATTAACAGCAACCAAAAAATAGTTTCTCGCAATGCATTGTACAGGCTGCCTATTCAACCAATCAGTTGTTCAGTATAGTAAACAGCCTACTGAAACCCCCACAACAAAACCAGCCTGCCTAGTCTAAACTGAACTGCAATGATTTGCTGCATATGTTGTCAACAAAATTAAAAGTCTCCATCAGGATTCACTGGCAATCCCACCCAGTCCCCAACCAGTCAACCAGGGGTGCACAAACTCGCCCCCTCCTGACAGAGGCAGATGGGACACTTTTAACCCAGTGACTGAGGAGAGCCTTGACAAAATCCTAACAGACATTCAACCATGGGCCTTATAGAAGCATGGGCCTTATAGAAGGCGCTACAAAAATTGTGAACACCTCTTTCTAATGGGCAAACTACCAACAGCATTAAAAAGGGCAGTGGTCCGCCCTCTGCTGAAGAAAAACAACCTTGACCAGGACAAACTTGAAAGTTGCAGGACAGTATCCAACATCCCGTTTCTAGGGAAACTCATAGAACAAACAGTCTGTGTTCAACTTAATGAATGGCTAGAAAAAAGAGTAACTGGCTAGATCCATGCCAATCTGGATTCAGACCCGGTTATGGTACAGAAACGGTCCTTGTATCCCTGCTAGATGATCTTCACAGAAACCGAGAAAAGGGATTCGCCTCAATGTTAGTACTGCTTGATTTCTTCAGCTTTTGACACCGTGGATCATGATATCAAGCTAGGACGACTGACAGAAACAAGTATCAATGGAACAGTACTTGCTTGGTTCAGATCCTACCTATCAGACAGGCAACAACCCATAATGTTTGGCAGCAACTCAACACCATGGACACTGACCTGCAGGGTACAACAAGGATCGATACTGTCACCTATTCTGTTCAATATCTACCTCAAACCACTAGCTGAGCTGATTCGGTCAATGGACACTCAGTTCTACATCTATGCGGATGATGTGCAGCTATTCATACCCATTGGACCTTACTTACCTACAGCCTTGAATAAACTGATTTCCTGTCTAACATCAATTCAAGAATGGGTTAAACACAACAAACTCAGGAAATTTAGACTGTCCCAACTTGACATTTCGTCCTTTAGATTGTAAGCTCCTTTGAGCAGGGACCGTCCTTTGTTAATTTGTACAGCGCTGCGTAACCCTAGTAGCACTCTAGAAATGTTAAGAACTAGTAAACTTTGCCTGAACCCAAGTGAAAACCGACCTTCTCTGGGTCCCTTACACAAGTGGATACATACCCGACATCAAAATCCCTTTTGAGAAGTATGAACTCCCCCTCAAATCACAAGTCAGGAACATTGGAATACAGTTAGATTCAACACTTACACAAATTCCCCAACTCCAAGCAACCTTCAAGGGCTGCTTCTACTATTTGCAACAGCTACGCTGCCTCTCTCCTTACATCGAGCAGGTAAATCTTATCCCAGTTGTGCATGCCACGATAACATCAAGACTTGATTACTGCAATGCACTATACAATGGTCTGACTACAAAGGGCCTGCACCAGCTCCAGTTGATTCAGAATGCAGCAGCAAGACTCATAGAAGGTTGCAAGCGACGTGACGACATACCACTATAACACCATTTTTGCAAAAACTTAACTGACTACCAGAACAATACAGGGCTAAATTTAAAACTCTATGTCTGATCTTCAAGGACCTGAAAGGAAATGGCTCTGAGTAGCTGAAAAATAGGATGATCCTCCACACACTGCCAAGGACACTAAGGTTCTCCCAAGGACTTTCACTAACCACACCCTCTCCAAAAGACATTACACAATGTGGAGCCTTCTCTGGAGTAGCCCCCACACTCTGGAATGTGTTGTTTAAAAGGCTGCGCTAAACACAAGACTATCTCTACTTCAGGAAGCAGGTGAAAGCTTGGCTCTTCAACCAAGCCTTTACTGGAAGAAGTAACTAACTCATTAGTCTCACTCACACACACAAGGAGTGACACAGGGCTCTACATACTGCAGCAGGATATGTTTATCCACTCCTACCCTAGCTGAGATAATATTTAACCATTTCTCTGACCTCATGTGCAACTTTCTTTAAATCAATCACCTTACTTTCTAACTCTTCCTACTTTCTTACCCTTCGATATATTACATCTGCTTTACCCTTCGCTATCAATTATAATGTTCTACTGCATATTGTGTTGACATTGTAAGTAGTAACTATGCCATACTTTGTATTTGAATATTTTTACTGCTTTGTCTATTGTACACCGCCTTGATTGAATTCCTTCAAAAAGGTAGTAAATCCTAATAAACAAATGTGCTGCACATCCTATGAGCCACAAGGCACTTAGTGTACACTTTACTAAAAAAAATTCACATACTGTTCAGAACAGAGTGTGAAGTAGACCAGCACCATTTCCTGTGCAAACTTATTTTTATAGCATCAGCTTTATATTTTCATCATTGGTAGTTTGCCTACTTTTCTTTTTTTTTTTGGGAGGGGGGGGGGGGGGGGGAGAACAGAGGTGTTCAAAGGACAAGAAAGTTATATTGCCAGTGGGAGGAAAGGGGCCAATTCAGCATTAGCATCTGCAACATGGAAGGAATTCATACCGCCATCCCTCTGCCCCTTCCCCAAACTACACCACTGAAAAGCAGAGAATGTCCTTAAACCCAAGTAAAGCAATTTATTCTGGGTAAGAATCCCTACCATTACCATGTGTTTTCTGCAGGGATGGCTGGAAAACTTCAGGCTATTTTCAGTAGGCCAGAAGTTGTGCAAGTGAAGAGTCAGTTCCAGAAAGAGTCCTCACAATACTTACCTAACAAGCATATAAACCCTTCCTAGAATAAAAACTACACAAAAACTTTAACTGAAGTAACTACAATAGTAGCACTTATAAAAACAAGTAAAATCCAGACTGCTCTTGAGCATAGCGCTCTGTAATGGTGCTGTGCTAATGATTCATGCCATTACATTAAAGTATTCCTAAATAATGGATCCTAAGGAGCTTAGCCGAGATTGGGTGGCAGAGCCGGTGGCGGGAGGCGGGGATAGTGCTGGGCAGAGCCAGTGCTGGGCAGACTTATACGGTCTGTGCCAGAGCCGGTGGTTGGGAGGTGGGGATAGTGCTGGGCAGACTTATACGGTCTGTGCCCTGAAGAGCACAGGTACAAATCAAAGTAAGGTATACACAAAAAGTAGCACATACGAGTTTATCTTGTTGGGCAGACTGGATGGACCGTGCAGGTCTTTTTCTGCCGTCATCTACTATGTTACATGCTGTCAATATTTGGCCTATGCCATGCTAATTAGACCACATTAAGGGGGAAAAAAAATACCAATTCACCTACAACCTAAAGTATATTTGTGTCTGTAAAAATGTGAAAAACCAGGGGAAGCAATGCCTATTACCCTATCCGCCCCCCCCCCCCCAAACAAGTGTGAAAAGTACTGCCTTTCTGCAAGTTTAACATGCCACAGTTGTCAGTGAAACTCAGGCCACCAAATAAAAGCAATAGATCCTCCAATATATTAGTGAAAGCGTATTACAATAAATCTCAAAAGGAGCAAGCACTTGTAACCTTTTTGAGGCTTCCTGCAGCTTGTGCAACTCACTGGTGACTTCTCAGGTCACACCTCTGTGCCACTGTGATAGCAGTGCAAATACAAGGTAAGGATCCAATGACTCAGGCATAACTGGGATTATGCTTCTTCCTTTCCTGCTCTCTACCTATTACTGAAACGTAGGAATAGTTGCCAGTTTTTCCATACAAATGTGGGGAAGGGGTGCTAAACATAAAGTACCATCTCCTGGGTACAGTAAAGCAGCCTGCATCTATAGAGCTGGCACCTATGGATGTAGGCAAATGGGGGGAGGAAACAGCTAGTTAATGCTGTTGCCACCTCATTGAGCACAGGGCTATCTGTGCCATTATAAAGGCCTAAGGAAAGGCTGTTTTTGAGGGGAACATGCTGTGGAATTTCAAAGTATTAAGAGCAGCTTACTGCAAGCACTGCAACAGAACCAATACACCAGAGCTTTCAAAGCAGTGAAGCTCAATGATGGCAAGCACATATCCCACGCATCACTTACACCCCCTCAGTGATGAGGCATCTTATCACATTCCCTCCACCTTTACAAATTCAGCTTATGGGACTTGCAGGAGCAAAAAGGATTTATCTTTCTTCAACAAAAAAGGACTAAATAGCAACAAAATATCAGCACAATTGAAAAGTGCTCAGTACAATGAATTATACCTCATACCATATATGGTGAGATAAACATTATACAGGGGCCATCACAGCCCCTTCTAACTCATTTGAAGGCCCTTGATCCAAATTATGCATGAAGATAGCATAGAGACAAGGGCCTTTGAATGACTTGGAGGGGCTGTTGTGTGCTGTGGGGGCCCCTGTATAACGGTTATCTCACGACATATGATCAGATGTAATTGATTGGTCTGAGCACATTTCATTTTTATAATTATATATTTCTTTCAATTTATAACGCACTAACATTTTTGCTAATATTCTAGTGGAATTAGCACATATGTAATTGAATTGCTTCCATTGTTTGCGATTGTTTATAATAAATAGTGACGAGTCCATATGAGAAAAATATCAGACATGGCACAGCTTAACTACAACCTAACCCTTAACCCTCTATTCATCTGTTCAGTACCCATGTTTGTTTTAATCATTCGCATGATAAATCTCTCTCTATTTCTGCTGTTTTTCTGTCCATCTTACACTGTGAGGTCTGTCGACCATGGATTTCTGTTGTGTGTTTAGTGTAGTGCTAGTAATTCACATTACTTTACATTTGTCCACATTAAATGTCATCTGCCATTTAGCTGTCCAGTCTTGCAGCAAATTTTTCAGTGTTTACTACACAGAATTCAGGATGAGAATATAAAAATATGCACATTTTACTCCTGCTCCAGAAAAACAATCCTTCTCTCCACAACATGAGAAAATCACTGTAATTAACCTGTACTGCTGGCTTTGGAAAAACTGCATAGCAGACATCTTAGAGATGGAAAAGCATTTGCTCCACCCCCCACTCACCCAAAACAACAAGTATTAATACTATATCCATAAGAACGAGCCTCTTATATTTTCCCTTTGATTACAGAAAATAATTTCGATTTCCTAGTGCAAAGCATTTGAGTAGCACTTGGTTTAATTATTGTCACAACTTATGTACCACCTACACCTAAGCAGTTCACATGCAGGTTGCTAAAGAACTCTGCACTGCTTGCCTTTTCTGTTTGGGGGAATATTATTTTTCTCTGCCACTCCCTGCCAAGATAAACCCTACTAAACAAGTTCTATCGGAACGACAACACACAGCCAAAGTAAACACAGCAAACGCATCACATGCATAGGGCAACCATCGTACCATGGCAAGCACAATCCTGAAGTTCATACTTAAAAAGCAACTTTCAAGCCATGTCACAAATGATAAATAAGAGCCCCCCCCCCCCCCCCAAGGGTAGATGCGACCTGGTGGCCTGGCGAATCGATGCTTTGATTTATTAAGCTGCCTAAGCAAACGCATAGCTGTGAAATCAAGGAGATCAACAACAGATCTAAAAACTTCGATAAGAAGAAGGTATTTGCGGGAAACTATAGGCAGTTGTGATTTGTTGCTGTTCGTAAACATTGATCTCCGTCGGGGTGAAATTTTGCACAGGTTAAATCTAGAGCCAAAGATTGCAAATTAGAAGAACGCACAAGGCAGAAATGCACAACCACCTTCCAAAGCAAAGCAGGGCAACAAGTCGGGGGGAGAGAGAGAGAGAGAGAGAGAGAGAGAGAGTCAAGTGCAGCTGCTGGTGACTAAAGTGCTCGTCACTCATAAACCGTCCAGGGAAGTTTGCAAACGCCTAAGCGCAGGGCGAGGCTCCGGGATGTCCCCAGGTGCAGGGGAGTCGCGCTCTGGGCCACGGGGTCCTGGTCCCTTCCCCTCCCCCCTCGCCATGGAAGAGGAGGGGGGGGAGCACAGGAGACCGGCTCATCTCTCTTCCCCTCCCCCCCCGGGGGGGGGACACCGACACCTCCGCGCGCGCGGGGGGGCCGCACTCACCTTATAGACCGTCTCGGTGAGCCGGTGAACCTCCTCCGAGCGCGACATGACGAAACCGGGCAGAAGAACCATAAACCAAACGTTGGGCGGGAAGAACCGTAACTAAAACCCCCGCAGAAGAGCCAGAAAACTCAGCCTCTGCCGCCGCAGCACCTCCGACGCCGCCTTATAAACTTCTCCTGAGCGCGCGCGGCCGCCTCCTCCGCCCCCGCAGGCCGCGCCGTCTCCACGGCAACCACCAACTTCCGCCGCCCGCCGTCTCCTCATTGGTCAACGGGACCGACGGCGCCGTAGCTGACTGGCTCAGAGCGGGCCCCGCCCACATCCTCTGCCGGGATTGGTAGAGCGCGCTGTCCATCGCCGTCTACCCACGGGAGAGCGCGGGGGAGGGAAAAAGAGGGGGCGGCTCGTGCTAGAGCGCTTGGCGCCCCGTGACGTCAAGCTTGCGTGGGCAGCGCGTGAGAGGCTGCGGAACCCCCGCAATGGCTCTGTCTCCGGCGGTCCTGGGCTGCAGTGCCGACGCCGCTCCGCTGGGTGGCGGCCAAAGCTCGCGCCACAGTGAGGTGAGGCACGTGCCGGCGCGCGCGAGGTTGCAGGATGCACATGCACTTAGTTCTCCACCTACCCTCCTCTCCTCCTTCCCGTTCACATTAATTGATTTGATTACTTTATTTATTTTTTGTCTATTAGATTGTAAGCTCTTTGAGCAGGGACTGTCTTTCTTCTATGTTTGTGCAGCGCTGCGTACGCCTTGTAGCGCTATAGAAATGCTAAATAGTAGTAGTAGTAGTAGTCTCTTGTAATCAGAGGTGATATTGTGATGTCATAATGCCTCAGGCCACCAATAAGAGCCAACCTCATCAGTGATGTCACAATGGCTTGATTGTCCTATACTTGGCTCACTTTTATTACATAGCTCTTTCAGCAGGGACTGTCTTTCTTCTATGTTTGTGCAGCGCTGCGTATGCCTTGTAGCGCTATAGAAATGCTAAATAGTAGTAGTAGTTCTCAAGTGCTGGGACCGGGACCTTACACGCTCCGAAATAGCGGCAGTGCCCACCGCTAGCTGCAGCCTTACCTGCCTCGGTAGCTCTAGATCAGCAGAACTGCTTGTTCCATGGGACTGTGAAATGAACCAGTACTGCTGTTTCTATGCGCTGCAGAGGGAAAACACAGCAGTCTAGGACTGTACCAGCTGTAATCATATGCACCATCTAGCTAATTCCTGCTCAGATGCAATGGATCCACCGAAGCTTAGCGGAGATGTGGTGGGAGGCGGGGCTAATGCTGGTCAGACTTCTACGGTCTGTGCCCTGAAAATGGCAGATAATGGCATACAAATCAAAGTCAGGTGGTATACACATAAAGCAGCACATGGATGGACCATACAGGTCTTTCTCTGCTGTTATCTACTATGTTACTGTGTATATGCCTGGAATAGACTTCCTTCGTCTTCAAGTCTAGGCTAAAAGCCCACCTCTTTGATGCTGCTTTTAACTCCTAGTGCAGTACCCTTATTTTATCATCCCCACCTTAGAAATTCCCTTATCTCTTATTTCTCCTGATTAGTTTGTAAGCTCTGCTGAGCAGGGACTGTCTCTTCATGTTCCCAGTGTACAGCGTATATCTACTAGCGTTATAGAAATGCTAAGTAGTAATAGTAATTGTAGACAAGGGAAGAGCAGGCGTCCTTGCACAGGAAAGGATATGTAATCCATAGGCACCACTGAGGATGAACATAAATTATACCTTCCTGGACACAGTGAAAGAGTTTGCTTAAAATTGGGATGCTCAGCACGCACTACACCTACAGAACTGGCACCTATGGACTCTAATCCTACCCAGTAGATGAGCTGAAGGACTAGGTAGTTGAAAGTACCAGGAAAAATCATTCAGATTTGTAACTTACCTACCCACAAAACATTAGAAAGTTGAGGAGCCAATGCACAAATCATTACAATGGCTTTAATCTGGTTTTAACAAGGGTTTTGTTGGCCAAGCAGTGCTCAAATGGTTTCAGCACAGGTATTAACTCATGCGGAAACTATTACTGCACACCACATTAAAATGCATGTTAATGCTGTCGCTATGTGTGCTACATAAAGAAGAGAAAGGGCTTCTGCTATCTCCCTTGAAAAAGCTGGTGGGGGAAATGGGTCCCCATCGGGAGTGGCGAAACTGGATTAAATAAGGAAGCTAAGTCGCCCTACTTGTTTTTGCTTTAATTTTTGTTTTTCTGTTAGGAGTTTGCACCACTTTATTATATGTATAAGCACAAAGTCAAATTTTGAAGTTAAAAAAAGTGCAAAAATATTTTAGGAGGCTTTTTATCAGCACTCAAGAAAATTATCTAGGTGCTGTTGTAGACAATATGCTGAAAGCTTCTGCTTAGTGTGCAGTGGCCAAATAAGCAAAAAAAGGGTGCTAGGAATTATTAGGAAAGGGATGGTGAATAAGACCGGAAATACTATAATGCCTCTGTATTGCTCCATGGTGCGACCACACCTCAAGTATTGTGTTCAGTTCTGATACCTCAAAAAAGGTATAGTGGAATTAGAAAAGGTTCAAAGAACAGCGACCAAAATGATAAAGGGGATGGAACTCCTTTCATATGAGGAAAGGCTAAAGAGGTTAAGGCTCTTCAGCTTGGAAAAGATACAGATGAGGGGAGATATGATTGAGGTCTACAAAATCCTGAGTGGTGTAGAACGAGTAGAAGTAAATCGATTTTGGACTCGTTCCAAAAGTGCACGGACTAGTGGACACTCAAGGAAGTTACGTCTACCATTTGACGCTAAGGCCCTGATGATCAAAAGCAAACTCCGGTGCTAGAGTCTGTTAACATCATACTAGCGCTGGAGTTTGCTGCCGACCCATGATCAGAGCCCTCGAGCGCCTGAAACAACACACTCGAGGGCTCTTAGCGCAAGTAGCATGCAAATGCATGCTAAACAGGGCTTCTAGCACAATTAGCTTGCAAATGCATGCTAATCAGTACTTAACGCATTCATCCCCAATGATCAGCGTCCAGCGCGCCAGGTCGCTGGCTGCAGCAAAATCAACACCAGCTCCAAGCTGGCGTTAGATTTTGCGGATCATTGGGGAGGGCTGGAGATCCGGTGGGTCTGAAGCCCACCCCAAACCCCCAGAAATCGAGAAGAAGCCGCCTCCGGCCAAGGGCTTTTCCACCCAGGGGAAGGGGTGGGCTGGAGACAGATCTCCTGCTTCAGTTACCCGCTCTCTTCTTCAGCTGCTAGCTCTCCTCTCTCCCTCACACTCTGGTGGGGTCTTAAGTGGTTAATGGCTAAACAGGACCCAGCCCATAACCTGCTGCACCTGTTTCCTCCTCCAGGACTCTCCCCGGTCCTAACGACCTCCTTCTATACATCCCCTTACTGGCTCCCTTTAGTGACTCACCCAGCCCTTCTCCCCGGACATTTTAGGGGAACAGCGCCCTCTAGGGGCCTAATCAGGGTAGGATAGCCTCTTCCTTATCACAACCTCCAGCCCACCCCAACTCCTCCCCCCCAGCGTTCTACTTCGAATACCTGGTGGTCCGTGGTGACAACACCCCCTCTTGGCCCCCCTCCAGGCCCCCCTACCTTTCGTTGGAGGAGGGACGCAGCATGCCTGCCTCCCTCCTCTTCCAGTCCATGCCGATGCAAAATGGCGACGCCCAGCACCGCCCATTGCATCCTGGGATGCGCTGGGCGGGGCTGCATACCATATAAGGGAGCGATTCCCTTACATGGTCTGTAGCCCCGCCCATCGCTGGGTGGGAGGGTGGGAGAGGGTTTGGCCACGACATTTTCTGGGGGTTTGGGGGGGGGGGCTGGAGACACACCGGAGCTCCAGCCTTCGTTTGGGCCTCGGCAGGCTGTTTGACAGGTTTGGGCTTTTGACAGCCCAGACCTGTCAAACAAGTGCGGGAGGATTGTGCTGAGCGCATGCTCAGGCGCAATTCTCCCGCACTCAAACATGATAATCAAAGATAATAGCGCTGCTTAGATTTGCATGCATTATCTTTGATCATCGATGCAGAAAAGCCCTGCGCTGTCCCGGCGCTATTATTAGGGCGCTGTTTGGAACAGCGCGGGGCTTTTGATCATGAGGGCCTAAGAGGCTAAGCGTGGTCCAGAGGAAAGTGACCAAACTAATGTGGGGTCTATGCCAAAAAAAACATGAGAAGAAACTTGAGGACATAAATAAAGGTGAGGAATCTCCAGAACTAAGGGGATATGATAGGAAGCTACAATGAGGTAAACTCGGGAGAAATGTCTGAAAACATATGGTGGATGTTTGGAATGCTCTCCCAGAGAAGGTAGTGGAAACAAAAGAGATTCGTTAAAGAGTGGGATATATACAGAGGATTACGTATCAGTTTTCACTATCAAATAGTCTAACACAATCTAGCCCAGTGTCCTGCTTCCAGTCCAGGTCACAAATACCTAGCAGAGTCCCAAATAGTGAAAGAAGAAAGAAAGGGAAAGCTTTACTCTCACAATATATACTCAAAGCAAGGAACTAATAACACTGTGAAAACATCACAACAATTCAAATTTATCCCAACTAATTTATTTATTTATTACATTTGTACCCCGCACTTTTCCGCTCATGGCAGGTTCAATGTGGCTTACATAGTAGATAGGGTTTCAGTGTATTGCAGAGAGAATTACAAGCTGTAGTAAAGCTGTAGTAACGTAGCATGATAGAAGTAGTTAGGTGATATAACAAGAGAAGGGGTAGTGGAGGTGGGAGAGTTAGGGAGGGGATGAGTTGTATTAGTCGGGAGATTTGGTGTGACAGGAGAGCATCAGAAATTCAATTATGATAGGCCACGGGATCTCCTATAGCGCCAGCTATTCAAGATTCTAGCCTAGAAGTTAAAATCAATCACTTGCCACTTACTGCCTCAGTTGAAATATTAAAAACAGCCAATAGACTACATAAATTTTATTTCTATCTCAAAAAAAGAAAAAAAAAGACAAATCATTTCAAATCTCATTCCTCCCTCAAAGACAAATAATTATCAACCATAAAAATGCACACAATCTACAAATCAATAATTTGGGGACGTGATATAAGTACCGCAACCAGACCCAACAGACACACCGCTATAGACACAAACCAAAACCGACTCATACCTATATGAAGAACAAAAAGACAATATAGACACACAGCAAGGACCCGACATCCAGCCATTAAACCAAAGTATTGACTATCATAATCTAATCGACTGCAGCATCGGAGGCAGTAACCTAATCACAACCATAAGAACGGACTAAAACAATGGAGGCAGCAACCTGATCTCAACCGTTATAATGGAGAAAATTAATACAACGAGCATACAAAATAAATTTAGGAGACAAACACTCATCACACCACCCAGGCTACCAAAAACACACACACAGGAACACCGACTTTCATCACACTGGGCTATTTCAATGCCAGATCCAACAGAAATAAATATTTTTTTTTTACATTTGTACCCTGTGCTTTCCCACTCATGGCAGGCTCAATGCGGCTTACATGGGGCAATGGAGGGTTAAGTGACTTGCCCAGAGTCACAAGGAGCTGCCTGTGCCTGAAGTGGGAATTGAACTCAGTTCCTCAGGACCAAAGTCCACCACCCTAACCACTAGGCCACTCCTCCACTGTTGCTACTATTTGAGATTCTGCTATTCCACTAGCAACATTCCATGTAGAAGTCGGCCCTTGCAGATCACCAAAGTGGCCGCGCAGGCTTCTACATGGAATGTTGCTAGTGGAATAGCAACATTCCATGTAGAATCTCCAATAGTAGGAACATTCCATGTAGAATCTCCAAAAGTAGCAACATTCCATGTAGAAGTCGGCCCTTGCAGATCACCAATGTGGCCGCGCAGGCTTCTGCCTCTGTGAGTCTGACGTCCTGCACATACGTGCAGGACGTCAGACTCACAGAAACAGAAGCCTGCGCAGCTTTCTACATGGAATGTTGCTAGTGGAATAGCAACATTCCATGTAGAATCTCCAATAGTAGCAACATTCCATGTAGAATCTCCAATAGTATCTATTTTATTTTTGTTACATTTGTACCCTGCGCTTTCCCACTCATGGCAGGCTCAATGCGGCTTACATGGGGCAATGGAGGGTTAAGTGACTTGCCCAGAGTCACAAGGAGCTGCCTATGCCGGGAATCGAACTCAGTTCCTCAGGACCAAAGTCTACCACCCTAACCACTAAGCCATTCCTCCACTATGATGATATAAGAGATCTCATAGAAGAAAAACATTACAATGTAGTCTGCATTCTGGAAGCCTGGATGGCCAAAGAGGACACAATCATACAACAATTGTACCCCCAGAACTATTTAATACATTCAATAAACAGAAGTGAGAAAAAAGGAAGAGGAGTCTCTGTAATCTACAGCTCTAACCTCCCACCTGAACTAAAAAAAAAAAGCCTTGAGGGGATTTTTCTAAACTTTAAATCATACCTCCATTCACATACCCATAGATTGATAATACTATACCAACTCCCAGGATCATGGCAGGGCATCATGGAAGAATTACACTCATAACAGAGTCTAGCGACCATCCCTATGACCACCATTGTGGGTGATTTCAACTCCATGTAGAAGATGCTGATTAGCTTCCTTCAGGAACTACACCTCAGACTAGTGAACACCTGCCCATCGCACAGAGAATGACATCAATTAGATGCTATCTATGTCCCGAAACTCGCAGTGGGCATGACCCAAGCAACATGGATCACCTCAGCACCTACAGGAATTTAACATCCCCATAACGTACCTCGACTGAAAGAAACCACGAAGGGGAACAAAACTATCCGGAGGCAAAATAAGTGAGCCCAAACTATGGGAACTAGTAGATGAAAAACTAAAGAGAAGTCAAACTCCCTACAACTCTGTAGACAAAATGGTCTCAATATGGAACCAATCGGTACAAGACGCATTGGATTAAATATCCCCACTACAAGAGAAAATGACATCCAAATTAAAGACAATCTCTGGTGCACACCAGAAATAAAAAATCTGAAAAAAAAAACATGCAGGAAACTAGAACGAACCTGGTTGAAAACCCAAGACGTTCAACACAAAGATACTTGGAGAGAACAAATCAAAATTTACAAGGAAAAGATAACATTGGAAAAGCAGAAATACTGCAGCCAGAAGGTGATTGAAAGCAGCAATTCAACACACTCCCTATTTAAACTAGTGAAATCACTGACCAAACCAACACAAACTCAGAATCCACTTTAACTGCAGAAATCCTCGCAACTTTCTTTCAGGAGAAGATGGAGAAACTACTCGACACTATTCCTAAGACATCAGCTCCAGAGAACCCAACAATAGAAACACTGGAAGACAAATACCCCACCGATCGCCAGTGGTCTTTCACAAAACCAAACTTTCTAGACCTCAAACCTACGATAACAAAATTCTCAAAGGGACAATGCATCCTTGACCTGTGCAGAGCAGACTTCTCTTAAATCAACACCAATGAAGATACTGAACTACCTAACCATGCTAGTAGAAACCATGTTAACTAAATGATGTTTCCCAAAAGAACTAGGAGGAATCGTACTTAACCCACTAATCAAAGGAGAATCACTTGACAAGAAGTCTACCAACAACTACCGACCCACCGTAGCTAAGATCCTGGAAGCCACAGTTGCCACCCAACTACAGAATTACATAGAACAACGCCAACTACTGGATCTAATGCAATCAGGATTCCACTCTAAATACAGCACAGAAACAGTAATGGCAGGGCTTCTATCAGAGCTACACATCCTCATAGATAAAGATCAGCAAATTTTCATTATACAACTAGACTTATCAGCTGCATTTGACCTGGTCAATCATGAGACCCTCTTAGCAATGTCCTTAATTGGTTCTCAGAATTTCTGAAATACAGATCTTTTCAAGTCAAATAGCAACAATCCCAATCTCAGCCATGGCCCATGAAACACAGAGTTCCGCAAGGCTCTCCACTCTTCCCTATTCTCTTCATCTTCTATCTCAGAGACATAAGGAAGATATTAGCCCCATATAAAATCAAATATTATGCCTATTTGGAAGACATTATCCTTTTATTCCCAGGAACAAACCCATAATCAATTTACTCACTGATGAAAGAAGTCTTCATGGTGTTATAAGAGTGGTTTTGCTCCATGAAACTGAAAAACAAACCCGACAAAACCAACATACTATGGGTGGGAAACAAGACAACAGGAACCCCAGACATATTACTCAAACTGGCAGGAACAACAATGCCACTGAAAAAACGAAATCAAACTCCTTGGAGTATGGCTAGACTCACACCTCGATACGTCCTCGCAGATAACCTGATACATAAAAGCTTCTTTAAATTAAAACTCCGACATATGAAATATTTACTTGACCAACCCCATTTCCGCATTATAGTACAAGCTATGGTCCTTACAGGACTATTGCAACCTAGTATATTTAGGCCTACCAGACGAATCACTCAAATGACTGCAAATAGTTGAAAATGTAGTGGCTAAATTAATGGAAGGAGGTAACTGGTCTGATCATACTACACCATTTCTCATCAAGCTACACTGGCTACCTATCACACTACCTTACATTCGAAAACTCATCCAACTATACCAACCCAAAAGAACCCAAAGATCTCTCAAGGAAATCAAACTAGTTATACTAATTATACTAGTTATGCCGACGGAAGAAAATTCACAACACAACAATTACGGGCAAAGAAGTAGAACTGTGGAAATTGCTGCTGTAACAAATAAGATTAATAATGGAATATCTGAATTTTAGATGCTTAATAAAAACTTGGCTATTCCAGAAACACTTTGGCCCAACCACAGGAAATCCTGTCCCACCTGGAAACAAAACATGGAAGATAAAGCACAAAACTACCTGACAGAACACTCACAAAATGAACCCTAACCCGTTCCTGTACAAAACGGTTAAGGTACTACCTTACAGACTATCAGGGGCATTTTCGAAAAAGGAGGACACAAATCGGGAGATGGGCATCCTTCTCTCAGGGTCGCCCAAATCGGCATAATCGAAAGCCGATTTTGGGTGTCTTCAACTGCTTCCAGTCGCTGGGACGACCAAAGTTCACGGGGGCGTGTCAGCACCGTAGCAAAGGCGGGACTGGGGCGTGATTAAGAGATGGGCGTCCTCGGCCAATAATGGAAAAAAGAAGGGCGTCCCTGATGAACACTTGGCCAACTTTACTTGGTCCATTTTTTTCCACGACCAAGCCTCAAAAAGGTGCCCAAACTGACAAGATGACCACCGGAGGGAATTGAAGATGACCTGCCCTTACTCCCCCAGTGGTCATCAACCCCCTCCCACCCTAAAAAAAATTTTTTTAAATTTTTTTGCCAGCCTCTATGCCAGCCTCAAATGTCATACCCACATCCATGACAGCAGTATGCAGGTCCCTGGAGCAGTTTTAGTGGGTGCAGTGCACTTCAGGCAGGCGGACCCAGGCCCACCCCCCCCCCCCCCACCTGTTACACTTGTGCTGGTAAATGTGAGCCCTTCAAAACCCACTGTACCCACATGTAGGTGCCCCCTTCACCTCTTAGGGCTTTGGTAGTGGTGTACAGTTGTGGGGAGTGGGGTTTGGGGGGCTCGGCACCAAAGGTAAGGGAGCTATGCACCTGGGAGCAATTTGTGAAGTTCACTGCAGTGCCCCCTAGGGTGCCCGGTTGGTGTCCTGGTATTTGAGGGGGGCCAGTGCACTACGAATGCTGGCTCCTCCCATGACCAAATGCCTTGGATTTGGTTGTTTTTGAGATGGGTGTCCTCAGTTTCCATTATCGCCAAAAAACCGGGGACGACCATCTCAACATTTAGGTCGACCATCTCTAAGGTTGACCTAAATTGAGATTTGGGCGTCCCCGACCGTATTATCAAAACGAAAGATGGGCGCCCATCTTGTTTCAATAATATGGGTTTTCCCACCCCTTCGCCGGGATGTCCTTAGAGACGGGCGCCCTTAGAGATGGTCGTCCCCATTTGATTATGCCCCTCCACGGGTTCCAAAGATTATCATGTTTATATATTAAGATGTAATTCTTACTATGTTAGCCTATATAAACAGGTATAATTTTAGCCTTATATTCTCAGTTAATTCTAACAGATATTTTTACTATAAGATGTAATGTAATCATGTTTGCTGTTTATTGAAAGGTTCCACTGTAAGATATTAATTTTATTGACAACACACTGTTGACTATAGACTGCTTAGAACTCTGTTGGTGAAGCGGGTTATAAATGCCAAATTAAATTATAAAGACAATTAAAAATCCTTAATACTTCAAATAAAAAAATGTAAGAGAAACCAAAGTAACCACTTATCTGCAGTTTGTAGAATCAGCGCTGAAATGTGATCCAATGGCCTATCATAATTGAATTTCTGATGCCCTCTTGTCCATGATACTGAGTGGAGGAGTAGCCTAGTGGTTAGTGCAGTGGACTTTGATCCTGGGGAACTGAGTTCAATTCCCACTGCAGCTCCTTGTGACTGTGGGCAAGTCACTTAACCCTTCGTTGCCCCTGGTACAAAATAAGTACCTGAATATATGTAAACCGCTTTGAATGTAGTTGCAAAAACCTCAGACAGGCAGTATATCAAGTCCCATTTCCCTTTCATAGTTGGGATACATTTTAATTGTTGTGATGTTGTCACAGTGTTCTTAATCCCTTGCTTTCTCTGAGAATCCCAAATAGTAGGAAGATTCATGCCACCAATCCCAGGGACAAGCAGTGGCTTTCTCCATGTCTAATCTCAATTGCAGACTATGGACTTTTCCTCCAGGAACTTGTCCAAATTTTTTTAAACCCAGATATGCTAACCACTGTTACCACATCCTCTGGTAATGAGTTCCAGAGCTTAACTATTCGCTGAGTGAACAAATATTTCCTCCTATTCATGTTAAAAGTATTACCATGTAACGTCATTGAGTGTCCCCTAGTCTTATTACTTTTCAGAACAATAAACAATCAATTCACAATTACTCATTCTAATCTGTACCACTCAGGATTTTGTAGACCTCTATCATGTTTCCCTTCAGCCGTCTCTTTTCCAAACTGAAGAGCCCTAACCTCTTAAGCCTTTCCTCATATAAGAGGATGCATTTGGACTACAAAAACCCTGAATGAGTAGGATAGCATAGGATGTGAAGTACTTCTGTGTACAAAAGAGGAGCTGGACTTGGGATGATCATATCCGATTATCTTAAAGCGGCCAACTAGGTAGCAAAGGTGACAACTAAAGCTACAAGGATACTTGGGTGAATATGGAGAGGAAAGGCCAGTAGGGAAAAGGAGGTGATGATGCCCCTGTATAAGACTCTGGTGAGACCTCATTTAGAATATTGCTTATAATTCTGGAGAGCTCACCTTACATAAGTACATAAGTGTTGCCATATTGGGACAGACTGAAGGTCCATCAAGCCCAATATCCTGTTTCCAACAGTGGCCAATCCATGTTACATGTACCCAGCAAGATCCCAAGATAGTACAATACATTTTATGCTGCTTATTCTAGAAATAAGCAGTGGATTTTCCCCAAGTCCATTTTAATAATGGTCTATGGACCTTTCCTTTAGGAAGCCATCCAAACCTTTTTTTAAACCCCGCTAAGCTAACTGCTTTTACTATTCTATGGCAATGAATTCCAGAGTTTAATTACATGTTGAGTGAAGAAATATTTTCTCCGATTCGTTTTAAATTTACTATTTTGTAGCTTCATTGCCTGCTCCCTAGTCCTAGTATTTTTGGAAAGAGTAAACAAGCGATTTATGTCTACCTGTTCCACTCCACTCATTATTTTATAGACCTCTATCATATCTCCCCTCAGCCGCCTTTTCTCCAAGCTGAAGAGCCCTAGACACTTTAGCCTTTCCTCATAGGGAAGTCGTCCCATCCCCTTTATCATTTTTATCACCCTTCTCTGTACCTTTTCTAATTCCACTATATCTTTTTTGAGATGCAGTGACCAGAATTGAACACAATACTCAAGGTGCGGTCACACTACGGAGCGATACAAAGGCATTATAATGTCCTCTTTTTTGTTTTATATTCCTTTCCTAATAATACCCACACTGAGCAGAAGGTTTCAACATATCATCAACGACAACTCCTAGATTCCTTTCCTGGTCAGTGACTCCTAATGTGGAACCTTGCATTACATAACTATAATTCAGGTTCCTCTTTCCCAAATGCATCACCTTGCACTTGCTCACATTAAACGTCATCTGCCATTTAGCCGCCCAGTCTCCCAGTCTCGTAAGGTCCTTCTGTAATTTTTCACAATCCTTTCGCGATTTAACAACTTTGAATAACTTTGTGTCGTCAGCAAATTTAATTACCTCACTAGTTGCTCCCATCTCTAGGTCATTTATAAATATATTAAAAAGCAGCAGTCCCAGCACAGACCCCTGGGGAACCCCACTAACTACCCTTCTCCATTGAGAATACTGACCATTAACCCTACTCTCTGTTTTCTATCTTTTAACCAGTTTTTAATCCACAGTAGGACACTAAACCTCCTATCCCATGACTTTCCAGTTTCCTCTGGAGTTTTTCATGAGGTACTTTGTCAAATGCCTTTTGAGAATCCAGATACACAATATTGACCGGCTCACCTTTGTCCACATTTGTTCCCCCCTTCAAATAAATGTAATAGATTGGTGAGGCAAGCTTTCCCTTCACTAAATCCATATTTGAATTTGTCTCATTAATCCATGCTTTTGAATATGCTCTGTAATTTTGTTCTTTATAATAGTCTCTACCATTTTGCCCAGCACCAACCTTTTTTAAGGATGGAGTCGGTCCAGAGAGTGGCTACTAAAATGGTCAGAGGTCTTTGTCATAAAGCATGTGGGGACAGAATTAAACATGTATTCTTTGGAAAAAAAAGGGTGGGAGTGGGGAGATAGAGACATTTAAATACCTATATGGCATAAATGCACAGGAGGCGGATCTCGTTCAATTGAAAGGAAAGTCAGGAATGAGGGGGCCTAGGATGAGGGTTAAAGGCAGGGCCGGTCCAACCCAGTAAGCGAGGTAAGCATGGCAGGAGGGCGCCGCCGCTCCATGTTGACCCTCGCCGCTTACCTCAGCTCCCGAACCCCGACAGCAGCCCTGCCATCAGTTTCTTGCTCTGGTACTCGCGCCGCCCTAGGGCATTTAAATCTTGTATTTAAATTTACCTCCGATGTCACAGCAGCTGCACAGCATCAGTGAAAGCGCTGCTGCCCGACATCTCTAGCTTTCCCTTCGCTCATTCGTTCCCTTCTCAGTGTCCCGCCCTCGCAAGGAAATGAAGTCAGAAGAAGGCGGGACACTGAGGGAACGAACGAGCAAAGGGAAGGCTGGGAGACATCGGCAGCAGTGCTTTCACTGATGCTGCGCAGCTGCTGCGACGTCAGAGGTGAATTTAAACACAAGATTTAAACCAGAGAAGAGGGCGGGCAGATGGACATGGGAGCGGGAGGGCAGGGGAGAGAGGAGCATTGATCGATGGACATGGATGGGAGGACAGGGCCCAGGGAGACAGGAGAAATTGCTAGACATGGAGGGGAGGGGAGGGAGGAGAATTGCTGGATATGGATGGGTGGAGGAGGGAAGGGGAGAGAGGAGCATCGATGGACATGGATGGGAGGACAGGGCCCAGGGAGAGATGAGAAATTGCTGGACATGGAGGGGAGGGGAGGGAGGAGAATTGCTGGATATATGGATGGATGGAGGAGGGAAGGGGAGAGAGAAGCATCGATGGACAAGGATGGACATGGATGGGAGGACAGGGCCCAGGGAGAGAGGAGAAATTGTTGGACATGGAGGGGAGGGCAGGGGAGAAAGAGGAGAATTGCTGGATATGGATGGATGGATGGATGGATGGAGGGGGGCAGCCGAGGAGAGGAGAATTGCTGGATATGGATGGATAGATGGATGGAGGGCAGGGGAGTTGCTGGACATGGGTGGATGGAGGGGAGGGCAGGGAGAGAATTGTTGGACATAGATGGAGGGGAGGGAAGGGAAGACAGGTGTAATATTTTCAATGATGCCATGGCTAGTAAAAGGGGTGTGACTAATGTAGGGGCGGGGCCATAGTGATCCCGCCCCTGGATGGGTAGGGGTGCCAACTAATAGGCTGCAGGAGGGCGCCAGAAACCCTAGGACCGGCCCTGGTTAAAGGGGACAAACTCGGGAGTAACCTAAAGAAAGACTGGTGAATTAATGGAACAGCCTCCCAATGACTGTATCTGTTTCTGTTACACAGAGTCTCCATTTTTCAGCCCCGATCCCAGTCTCTGCATAGGTTTTCTCCTGGTTCCCTTGTGGTACGGGCTGAGGCTGGTGCTGTGGTCTTTTAAGCACTGGCCCTTGGTTTAAGTCTCTGCACGAATTGTTTACTAAGGAGGCCGGGAACATGTCTTTGCACTAGAATTACTGCTTAGAACCTTTCTGTGGTTACTAGTTAACCCTCGGTCTTCCAGGTCTCTCTATTTGATATTTACCCTGACTCTGCCTGTTGCCATGGAAAAGCAGATGTACTGTGGGATTTTTTTTTTCTGTACAAATGTTCCATTTTTAGTATTTTGTTGCTTGGTTTTTTTAGTCTCTTACTGTACCCACCATTTAGTTTTCAACAGAACCTCCTCTTTCATATCATGATAACAGCCTATGAAGCTCTGGGCCACACATGCCTTCAAGGGACTGGATTGCCCGGCTGTGCATACAGGATAAAACTTATAATTGGTAAGCAGAAGACCATCTTCCAAATCCTACAGGCTTTGTTCTGCTACCCTTTTGTATATTTTCTGGCTTTTATTATGTGGGTCAGAACTAGAAGAAAGAAGAAATGTCGATGACCTGAGGACAGTTGCGATGGCCAAAAAGCCACAGAGGTGAAGACACAATGGTGAAGGTTCCAGAGAAGCATTTCTCAAGCACTGCACCGTAGCACACTGGTGTGTCTTCACATCGGACTGGTAGTGCCAGGGAAAACAAATTTCACCACTGCGCTGTCTGCACTGAGACCAGAGTGCAGGGCACGGATAGCCAGATGCCTCTCTTCCTCTTGCCCCGCTTCCAGTAAACCTGTTTCTCTGAGTCCTTCTAGCCTCCAGTTGGGTTTTCAATGATGCGCTCCACCTTTTCTTCTGCCCAGATAGTTCCTCTGCCATGTCCACACTGCTTGTTTGTTCCACCAAGGTCAGGATGCACCTGAGGCTTGAAAAGATGCTCTAAATTCCTGGTTACACCTCCCCCCATGGGCAGCTGCTATATCCCATCACCTACTGACACAATAATCCTGTGCCTTTGGGTTCCAGCTCAGTCCAAATTAGGGCTCAGGTGCCCTGAAATTTTACTCCCAAGTACCGGGGAATTTGTTTTCTGTTTTATACCTCCTTGTGGCTCACCCAGTCCTGTCACTGCAGTGAGGACTCCCTCCAAAACCCTGCAGCAGGGACTCAAAATCTGGCCACTAGGTGTCAGTGTTGTGTAATGGTTGAGACACTCACCCCAGTGGCTGTACAGCATCCCTACATATCTCCAGAAGTGGAAGGCCTGAACTGGGAATCAAACCCAGGTCTTCCACATGGAAATGCACAGCACTCAGCACTGTCACCAAGCCATCAAGCTGTGTTTATGTGAGATATATAAAAAATGAAGGGCTTTATGAGAATGAATATATTATAGATATAATTCATCACCATAAAGCCCTTCATTTTCTTGCACCACATTCTATTCCATTTTATACATTAATTTTGTGGAAAAATAAGCCCTCAATTAAATCAACCAAATGAATGGTGCTTAAGAAATAAAACACTGAATTAGAGAACAGACCTGCTGGAATAATACAGATACTAAAACCAGGCAAGGAATGCTGATCAGAGATAAAGCCCAGGAGAGTGTCTGAGGCATGAGGCAGTGATGACAGGACAGACACTGTACTTCACTGCCTTATCTTATAGCAGCTCTTCTACCGTTGCAGCACATAAACAGCCAGGCCAGGAAGGACCAGGTATCTTTGTCATGCCTGATGTTTCTCCCAGTACGAGGGCAGATTTTCATATTTGTTCGGCTGGTGACGTAAAGGGGCAGAGGAGGTCTCGCCAGCTAATGGTAACAAATCCTTGAAGGCATGCAGTTTGGTCACAATTCTTCCCAAGGGGGCCAAGAGAACACAGACTGCTCTGCTGGGATGTTCCCATACCTGCGGAAACGTCATATTGCAGAAGGCACACGCATAGTCCCAGTTGCTTTCAAAAATGATTTGGGCATTGGTGGGGAGGAGGTACAAGATGCGGGAGTGGGTTAGTGGAGGGCTACAGCGTGCCAGTGGGTTTCTCGGTGCTCCATTAACCTCTCTTTTCCTTTACATTCGTGCAGGAAAGCAAGGTTCTGAGCATTCCTTTTGAAATCCCTGGAAAGCAGGGCCCGTGTGATCTGGACTCTCGGGAGATCTGCGCTATTGGGGAAGCAGAAGGATCTAGAAAAGAAGAGCAGCACTGTGTTATGTAAGCAGAGAGGCAATTAGGGGAGCCAATGCATTTGTTGCAAGACATGGAGCTGCCACCTCCTACATGTGAAGCTCCCACTTCTGAAGGCTCTGGCTTGCTTCTTCCCTTTCAGCTCTTTCTAATTGGGCTGCCCTGTCAAATTTTGCTGTTCAGTTGCCGCTGACTGAATAGTTTCTATCCTGCCCCGAGCTGGTTTCTTTCACGTTTTCACGGAAGAAGACAGAATTTTAATAGACTTATTTTAGGGTCTGCTATTCCCAGAGGATTTGTGGAGTAGGCAAGAAGTGGAGCAGAATTTTCCAGGAAAGAGTGAGGAAGGCAGTCAGGTTGCCATTACCCAGCTGTTCTCAGCACCCTGCTCCAAATCTCTTGTTAAGATTGTCAGGCTGTTGAATGAACAGACTGAAGTACCTTTCCTTCATAGGTGCATTAATAGTCACCGATAACAGGAATGATGAAATGACTTGCAGAGTGAAAGCCTAATGTACGGCCTGTACAAGGCGGAGAAAAAAAACAACATTTCCATCTGTTACTAGGAGAGTCGGGCTAAGATAACTGCCCTCTTTTCACCTTGGCTCTGGAAGCCTTAGTAAAAAGGAGGCTGGCGAGGTAATTACGGAGCAGCCGAACCTAACATGGCGGCTGCCTCGTGTTAGCTCCCGGACCGAGTCTTGCCCGCTTCCGGATTCCCCGCTCTCATGGGCGACGCTGTAAGAAGATCTGCAGCGTCATTGGCGGGGGGACCGGAAGTGGGCGGATCCTCGAAAGGCGGGTTCCGTGCGCCGTTTAAATGTTCGCCGGAGAGACGGAGTCTCTCAGCTGCAGGCACACGGCGCACGGGGTTTTTCCCCCCCTCTCCCTCCCATAGAACGTACTCGAGGTAGTCAGGAGGACGATGGATAACTTGGCTGTCCGGTGCAGATGACTAAAATAAATAAATAAATAAATAAAAATTAAATAAATAAATAAATGTGTAATTTATGTCATACCACAGGGTTTGGAATGTTGGCGAGCCTGTACATGCCAGTTTTAGGTACCAAGAAGTAAGATGATTACCCACGACTATGCACTAGGGCGTGGGGGCTTTAACTGTATGAGATAACGGTATGTCTTATCGTTAGGGTGCCGATGGGTGGCGAGTTTTATCATGTTATGTTCTCTATACGCAACGATACGTTTAGTAACCACGTCTATGTATCAATAAGAGTAGGCGATGATTGTAGGGCGATGGGAGGGCAGGAGGTCCAATGGGGAGGCTGTAGGGTATTGCTGTTGTAACCCTCCATGACTGTTCTTATCTATGCTTGTATGCTGTCACAGCTGCGGAGGCATCCGAGCCTGAGAACCTGGGAGCTGTCAGAACGACAGGCGGAGAGAAGATCAGCACTTCTGCCAAGGAGCTGGGGCGCTCGCCGCTGGTAGACCAAACACCTCGCTGGTTCGCATGGCAGGTGGAGCTCAGGGTCTGGGAGCGAGCGCAGTTCCGAATCCGATGGACGCACGGCCACGCTGGGGGCAGAGCATGGCTGGCCGCAGCGCCGGATGGTGAAGCAGGCTCTCTAGCTAGAAGGCATGGCGGAGAGCAGGATCATCGGCAATTCCAGGTTCAGGGCTCGGGTGCTTCCTAGGGATTGCTAATGTGTTTTGATGTGTTTGCAATAAAGCTGTGGCCATTTATCCCCAAGAAAATCCTGTTTCGTGCTTGGTCTGTGGGCATGACGGGTTAGATGAGGGAGGGGGCGGGAACGAGTGCAGCCTGCCCATGTTAAGAGTTTAAGGATATATTTGCACAGATAGTTTATAGTTAAAACTATCACAAAGCACCACTGTCATAGATATCTGCAACTTACAGAGCAGTGCTTTCAGAAAGTTTATAGTGACAACAATTCAGCAGACAGAAGCCTTGAGTCTGGCACATGGATGATGAAAGCCTGACCCAGAAGTACAAGCTGCCCAGTGACAACACAGGAGTCTTGCTATTAGCATCACAAAAATTCTCATCTATTTATTTATTTAGATTTTGCTCACACCTTTTTCAGTAGTAGCTCAAGGTGAGTTACATTCAGGTACTCTGGATATTTCTCTGTCCCAGGAGGGCTCACAATCGAAGTTTGTACCTGAGAAAATGGAGGGTTAAGTGACTTGCCCAAGATCACAAACAGCAGCAGTGGGATTTGAACCGGCCACCTCTGGATTGCAAGACTGGTGCTCTAACCACTAGGCTACTCCTCCACCCCCAAAGAATCTTGTTACTCTTTGGGGTTCTACATGGAATCTTGTTATTCTTTAGAATTCTAGAATCTTTATTTATTTCCATTTTGCTCACACCTTTTTCAGTAGTAGCTCAAGGTGAGTTACATTCAGGTACTCTGGATATTTCTCTGTCCCAGGAGGGCTCCACAATCTAAGTTTGTACCTGAGGCAATGGAGGGTTAAGTGACTTGCCCAAGATCACAAGGAGCAGCAGTGGGATTTGAACCTGCCACCTCTGGATTGCAAGACCGGTGCTCTAAACACTAAGCCACTCCACCCTGAAGAGTCATCTTGATACTCTTTGGGGGGTTCTAGATGGAATGTTGCTACACTTTGAAATTCTGCATGGAATCTTGTTATTCTTTAGAATTCTAGAATCTTTATTTATTTAGATTTTGCTCACACCTTTTTCAGTAGTAGCTCAAGGTGAATTACATTCAGGTACTCTGGATATTTCTCTGTCCCATACTCATGTATGCCTCTCTCCCAGTGCCCTCAACTCCCCAGACAATCACATCCGCCTACAAACCTGTTCACCCCCTGAATACTGCTCAGCCATTTCACTTCTGATCAAAGTATGGGGTCAGTAAACGGGAGATACACTCTGCATTTTATGTAGATGGGTTTTTTTTTAAGATGATTGAATTTGGAATGTCTAGGAAAGATGGACAGAAGCCTTGACGACTGACACTAGCAACTCGCAAGTTTCAAATCTTGTGCTTATTCTGTCCGTTTCTGTGTCTGTTGCCATATGTCCAATGCATGGGCAGGTATCTCTGTGCAAACTGCTTGAAAGTAGCATTTGAGACCCTCATGTGGTTAAAAGCAAGAACTGCACCTAAGGCTTCTGAGCAAAGTTCCAGTCCTAGATCACGTGACCCAGATGCCAGTCAGGTTTTCATGATATTCCCAAGGAATATGCAAGAGATAAATTTGCACAGTGAATCTTAATGTGAACATTGTTTTCCCGGGTACCAAGATCATAAGAATTGCCATACTTAGTCAGACCAAAGGTCAATCAAGTCCAGTATCCTGTTTTCCAATAGGTCAAGAAGTTCCCAACATGATCCAGGTCCTCACTGTGGATACCCAGTGTCACCAGGACAGACTGGGGAAACCAGTGACTTAGAGAGTAGATGGTTAATTACAGTATTGCAGGAAGAGGGAATCCCTCTGTTAGGCTGCTTTTATCCAGTTACATGTTCCAGTGTTCTCCACATCAATACAGCTGTCTGATCTCTACTGTTTGACCACATATGAGTAGGTAAAGTGTCATCTATAAGCAGTAAGAGCGCCAAAGGAGAAAATCAGTGTTGAATGTACTGTATTTTCCCAGATGGTAATGTTATTGCTAGAAATCAAAGAAACAACAGACTCTGCAACTTTCATACAGGATTCCTGGTGATTACAAATAGAGACATGGTGGGTATTTATTTATTGCATTTGTATCCCACATTTTCCCCACCTCTTTGCAGGCTCAATGTGGCTTAAGGTCCCTGGGATCATTCCTAGATAGAACTGATTAGCTAAACTTAAAAAAAAAAAGTATTCTTGGGCATGAGCAGAAAATAAGGGTCTTGTATATTGTGTTTGACGGAGCAGCTTGCGTCCGCTGCTTTGGGCTTCCAGCTCAGTCAGAAACAGGGCTACGATGGAATGTCATAGACTGAGGGACAGCTAGAGCACAATATCACAACAGATAGGGGCAAATTCAGGATAGTCAGTGATTATGAGTGTTGTTGCTTAAATGTTGCAGCTGCAGGGCATAAGGACTAGAGTTTCTAGACACCCCCTGGACCCTTTGCAGTTACTTTTCTTGAATTGCGCCCAAGTGCTGTAACTGCAAATTAAGGCCCATTATTGGTACTTAATGCCTATTAGCACTTAATTGAGTAATTAAATACACAACAGACACTGATTGATAACTTGCAGGTGCAATTTTGCACACCCAAGTTAAGGGGTCATGGATTTGATATACGATAGAACCCCGATCATCCGGATTTCCAATTATCCGCTAACACCTTCCAACCCAATCCTGGCAGACCACAACAGAGAAAAGTCCTGACCTTTCCTGACTCATACACAGCAAGTACAGAAAAAAGCCCTTTCTGCCTTGCTGTTATGGAGGATGCGGCAGAGGAAACAGCCTTGCTATCACTGTTTGGAAATGGAACAATGCATTACAGAAATTTGATATGTCCAATTATCCGGATTTATGATTATCCGGACCACCCTCTGCAGAGGATACTCCAAGTTCTACTGATCTGCCTTTCTGTGGGTACATCCAAAGCGGTTTACAAATATTATAATGCAGATACTTTTTCTGTCCCTAGTGGGTTACAATCTAAGTTTGTACCTGGGATAATGGAGGGTTAAGTGACTTGTCCATTTACAAGCAGCTGCAGAGGGAATCAAACCAACTTCCCCAGGTTCTCAGCCCACTGTACTAATTAGATCCAGGGGAGACAGAAAATTGAAATGGAGAGAAGGCTGGAAAGGGATTTGGATTTCGCTCACACCATTCTCAGTACTTCACAGTAAGTTACATTCAAGTACAGTAAGTCAGTGGTCAGATTATATACTTATGTTTAATGATTTATCTTTTCACAATAATATCAAAGCAGTTGACAAACAAAAGAAGAACCAGCCTGGACCAGTGATTTCCAATCCTGTCCTGGGGTAACTCCAGCCAGTCAGGTTGTCAGGACATCCAGGATGAACATTATTCATGAGTTCAATTTGCACAGACTGCCTCTTTGGTATGCAAATCCATCTCATGCATATTCATTGGGGATATCCTGAAAAACTGACTGGCAGGGGGGTTCGGAATCAAAGTGAGAAGGGGAGGGGGAAGTAGAGATGTGCTGTATATTAATATAGGAAAAATTGAGTAGAATTAAAAGTAATGACACTTTTATTTTTGTATGAAAAGGTTATAGCAAAGGAAAAAAAAAAGGCATTTTTTCAGAGTCGATAGAAGAAAACCCTCCAGAATATAAAACTTGGGAGTTTGACACACACAGTGCACAAGCTGTAAATGTAAACAGAGAGAAATATATTGACCTATGGAACAGATTTGGTAACGTCAAACTATAGCTGATTTATACTGTACAACATCAAAACAATGGCCTGCTGTGATAAGCGACCAATCGATGACTCTGAATGTGGACTATAAGAAGACATTTGGAGAATTCAAAAATCAAAAACCCAATCTGAGTCAGTGACTGTTGGAATGTATCAAAAACTTATGTGAAGCACACATATCGATGCTCTGCGTTGCTTTCACAAAGGGTTTGGGGTAAGGAGAGAGTTCGTGTGAGACAGTGGCATAGGTAGATGGGGCCATGGGGGCCTGGCCCCCCCCCCCCCCAATTTGCTCTGGGCCCCTGGTTGGCTGGCAGGGCTCCCTAACCCCCACCAGCTGAAGACTTCATCCAGCGCTGGTCTGTGGTGCCGCATTGCCTGCCCTGCTCTCTCTTCCCCTCACATCGGGCACACTCCTTTTAGTGAAATTGAGCCAGTTTCTCTAAAAGGGAGTGGAGGAGTGGCCTAGTGGTTAGGGTGGTGGACTTTGGTCCTGGGGAACTGAGGAACTGAGTTTGATTCCCACTTCAGGCACAGGCAGCTCCTTGTGACTCTGGGCAAGTCACTTAACCCTCCATTGCCCCATGTAAGCCGCATTGAGCCTGCCATGAGTGGGAAAGCGCAGGGTACAAATGTAACAAAAATAAAATAGATACTATTGGAGATTCTACATGGAATGTTGCTATTCCACTAGCAACATTCCATGTAGAAGCCTGTGCGGCCACATAGGTGATCTGCAAGGGCCGACTTCTACATGGAATGTTGCTAGTGGAATAGCAACATTCCATGTAGAATCTCAAATAGTAGCAACAGTGGAGGAGTAGCCTAGTGGTTAGGGTGGTGGACTTTGGTCCTGAGGAACTGAGTTCGATTCCCACTTCAGGCACAGGCAGCTCCTTGTGACTCTGGGCAAGTCACTTAACCCTCCATTGCCCCATGTAAGCCGCATTGAGCCTGCCATGAGTGGGAAAGCGCGGGGTACAAATGTAACAAAAAAAAAAAAGGAGCATGCTGGATGTGAGGAGAAGAGAGAGCAGGGCAGGCAATGTTGCGGTGCCGGAGACCAGCACTGGATGAAATCTTCAGCTGGCGGGGTTGGGGACCACTCCCAGCCAAGGTACTTGCAGTGGCAGTGCTTCAGCTAGCAGGAAGGTGACCAAAAGGTGCCCCCCCCACCTTGGGCTCTGGCCCCCTCCCACCTCAAGGTCTTGTAACACCCCTGTGAGACTAGAGTGCCAGAATTCGTCTCCATCAACTTTTCCTGTCTCTAACATCCTCTAGCAGCTGTAATTTAACAAGATCAGAATGTTTCTGTGTATACAATTTAGATAGCAAATTATTCAAGTTGTGTTTTGTACAGATTCTGACTCATATCATTATAAAAACATTACTAAAAATAAAAAAAAGAAGCTGGGCTGGGAGCTGGCACCATGTGCATGGCAATCACATCTAGCCAGACAGCATTTGTGAGTCTTTGAAAGAAAAAAAACAAACCTCTACCATGCGTTCCACTCCTACAGAATGCGGCTACTCGATCGACCCAGGGCTTGAATTTCAGGGAAGACATCTTGGCAGTGTTTCGGGACCTTCACTGGCTCCAAGTAGTGGACACAGTTTAAAATGTTGATGTTAATTGGTTCAGTTAGCAACGAAATAGGAATACAGTGTTTTGCAGTGGTGTCTTGTACACAGGGATGTGCTCTCCACTCTTCCACTGCTGCTTTAACTACGCCAACTGTTAGGGTGGTTCATTCAAAATTTGCCAGGAATAAAGCTTTTTCCATGACTCTGCCATTTTTGCGGGACAAGTTTTCTGAAGGGTTGTACCACACAGGAAATTATCTGCATTATCGTAAGGGGGTTGAGGCCTGGTTATGGGGAAGCTTACAGTTAACTTGAGTTGATGGTCTTTCTGTATTAGTAAGTTTTAAATTATCTAATACACTTTGGTTTTATTCTGCTTGTACATCGCTTTGAGTTTTTTGCAAAAGAGGTTATGAATAAGTATTACTAAAATACAAAGAAATACATTTATTTAGATTTTGCTCAGACCTTTTTCAGTAGTAGCTCAAGGGGAGTTACATTCAGGTACTCTGGATATTTCTCTGTCCCAGGAGGGCTCACAATCTAAGTTTGTACCTGAGGCAATGGAGGGTTAAGTGACTTGCCCAAGATCACAAGGAGCAGCAGTGGGATTTGGGGATTTGAACAGGCCACCTGTGGATTGCAAGACTGGTGCTCTAACCACTAGGCCACTCTCCTCCACCCCAAAGAATCTTGTTACTCTTTGGGGTTCTAGATGGAATGTTGCTACACTTTGAAATTCTGCAAGAAATCTTGTTATTCTTTAGAATTCTATAATCTTTATTTCTTTATTTAGATTTTGCTCAGACCTTTTTCAGTAGTAGCTCAAGGTGAGTTACATTCAGGTCCTCTGGATATTTCTCTGTCCCAGGAGGGCTCACAATCTAAGTTTGTACCTGAGGCAATGGAGGGTTAAGTGACTTGCCCAAGATCACAAGGAGCAGCAGTGAGATTTGAATTGGCCACCTCTGGATTACAAGACTGGTGCTCTAACCACTAGGCCACTCCTCCACGCCTTCCAGATGACTTTAGTCCAATCATTGTGATGACAGCTCTTGGCTAGGAGCTGCACCTTAAGGAAACCAGATGCACTACTGTGTAAGGACTACGCGTTTATGTTGTTGGGCAGACTGGATGGACCGTGCAGGTCTTTTTCTGCCCTCATCTACTATGCTACTATGTTGTAGCATCGCCAACCTCAACTGAACCTCTGCATGGCCACTATGCCCCCAGGCTAGTCCACTCATCTCCCTCTCAACCAAACTCCTGGCTCCTACAGCCACTGTCAGCTCTCCACTACAAGTCACAGAGATGCGTGTCCATAGGATTGTCTATCCATTCCTGAGGCTCAGTCTCATGGCTTCTTTTCCACAGATGCTTAGTAATGTTCAAGAAAGCCTACCACAACAATCCAACCCTGCAACACAACGAAACTTGTACCAGAAAAGGACACTTAATTCTTCCTCCTCAACTACCTAAGACACACTGTTACTCTTGAACTTTAACGCAGCTACCACTAAGTATTTCTGACACCGGAATCGGCTTTCGCCATCACGGTACTATGTAAGCCACATTGAGCCTGCAAATAGGTGGGAAAATGTGGGGTACAAATGCATAAATGTTATAGGGTCTGCTTTTGTTAGTAGTTCAGGGTGAGTTACATTCAGGTGCAGTAGGTCAACGGTCATTTTGAAAAGATTCAAGAAGTCTTGGGGCAATTTTTCCAAGTGGGTTAGTTTTGCTCATACCGTGACAGGAATGAACCTCACTCCCAAGCCAGAGGATGTGGAGTATGATCTCAGTCTTAAATTTACAGCTAACGCTCATTGTAGTACTTGCAGTGTGCCACAGAGAGCTTTCTGGAGTTCATAAGATGTCATATGTATAGGCAACTTGTCCAGGTGCATTTGGAAGTTCTTTTTAATGAAACCTGTGGCACCCAAAACAATGGGAAATATTTCTGTACATTTCTGCCACATTTTCTTGGTCTCGGACTGCATTTCGTGGTATTTGAGGATCTTCCCTCTCTCCCAGTGATTCACCGAGTAATCACTTGGGACCAACTCCTCCATAATCAATGCCGTTCTGGTGTTTTTCTCTTTTACCGCTATATCTGGTTTTCTGGCATCCAGTTTTTTTTTTACCAGTCGGGATGGGGATGTCGCAGGTGATTATAACCTGTTCATTTTCCGTAATTCTCATGGGGTCATGATCCCAGTGCTTTTCAGGTACTATGATGTTGTAAGGCTTACAGAGCCGCCTTGTTGTGCCTTTCTGGATAAAATATTTTCCACCATCAGCACTTCGCAGCCAGCCACGAGATGACTAACTGTTTCTGGCTCTTTCTTACAGATGTTTAAGTAGAGGAGTGTGGTAGCCGTGTTAGTCCACTCTTAAGGTTATCAATAGAAATCAAACAAAATAAAACATGGAAAAGAAAATAAGATGATACCTTTTTTATTGGACATAACTTAATACATTTCTTGATTAGCTTTCGAAGGTTGCCCTTCTTCCTCAGATGGGAAATAAGCAAATGTGCTAGCTGACAGTGTATATAAGTGAAAACATTCAAGCATTACTATGACAGTAAAATAGATACTATTGGAGATTCTACATGGAATGTTGCTACTGTTGGAGATTCTACGTGGAATGTTGCTACTATTGGAGATTCTACATGGAATGTTGCTACTATTGTAGATTCTGTTGGTACCATTGGAGATTCTACATGGAATGTTGCTACTATTGGACATTCTACATGGAATGTTGCTACTATTGTAGATTCTGTTGCTACTATTGGAGATTCTACATGGAATGTTGCTATTCCACTAGCAACATTCCATGTAGAAGGCTGCGCAGGCTTCTGTTTCTGTGAGTCTGACGTCCTGCACGTACATGCAGGACGTCAGACTCACAGAAGCAGAAGCCTGCGCGGCCACATTGGTGATCTACAAGGGCCGACTTCTACATAGAATGTTGCTAGTGGAATAGCAACATTCCATGTAGAATCTATAGAAATCAAACAAAATAAAACATGGAACAGAAAATAAGATGATCCCTTTTTTATTGGACATAACTTAATACATTTCTTGATTAGCTTTCAAAGGTTGCCCTTCTTCCTCAGATGGGAAATAAGCAAATGTGCTAGCTGACAGTGTATATAAGTGAAAACATTCAAGCATTACTATGACAGTCTGACAGGGTGGGAGGAGGGGGTGGGTAGGAAGTATGCATGGGGACATCAAAGCATATCATTGATATTCTAACAGGGTGGGTGTGGATATGTGATTGGTGGGTGATCAACAGAGACATACAGCTTTCAATGCTTGCTGTAAACCATCTTGTTCATAATCCACTGAGCTGCGACCATGAGGCATGTGACTGCACAGGAAGAATCCAGAGAGGCAGATGTGCAGTCTGCATATTACCCTTACTACCGGTACTGTATTCCTGCTTTTTTGTTTTAATACTCTTTCTGATGCAGGCGATATCTGTCTTCATAGTCTTTTCTGGTGTCTCCCAGTCACAGATCTGCAGAAGGTGATGGTACTTGTGTCTCACCTGAACTGTGGGCTAAGCAGTGGCCTGCAGCAGAAAGAATGGGGTGAGGGTATGTGGGGGGGGGGGGGGGGAATGAATAAACTGGGGAAGGAACCCATCATTGTCATTCGTGTTAGTTGCTACCGACAACATTCTGTAAGAGATTCATTTTGTGGGGGTGGTACTTACACTTAAGATTTGAATTCCATTACTCACCTTTCCAAACGTCAAGCTGAAGAAAGTCACATTTCAGATATGGGGCCCGGGAGTGGGGTATAATCTAAACTGTACCTGGGCAATGGAAAATGATGCGACTTGTCCAAGTTCACACGGACCATCGTTGGCAGAAGCAGGATTTGAATACTGGGTTCCTCTTGGTCTTTCATTAGGCTGCTCCTCCACTCGATTTTGGTAGCCTGCAGTCGCTGGCTAGTGCCAAAGCCTCAGGATGAGTCCAGCGCTCGGTGCCATTCTGCAATCAACATATTTGACCTAGAAAGTGCCAGGCCCCCTCCCCTCTCTACACAAACCTTTTCAATTGAGTGTGGGATGAGGCTTTATCTACTGGGAAGTGGTAGTAATTGAGGCCACTGTGGTTTTCCTGTTCCTGGAAAAGCGTATTAGCTTCTAGAACGTGGCAAGGCTGAAGAAAAGAGCTGCTTGCACAATCCCTCTTTCAAGGCTGGGAAGAAGTAAGCGGAGCATAATCACAAGTTGAAATCCTTCTCAAGTACATGTGGCCTTTAACTAAAACAAAGCCTGGGCCAAGCATTCACCAATCTGAATAACCATAATGGGTCAGACCAACGGTCCATCTAGCCCGGTATCCTGCTTTCAACAGTGGCCAATCCAGGTCACAAGTACCTGGCAGAAACCCAATCTCACCAAGGAATCACCCAAATCAGCTCACTGAAGACATCAATGAAACATATAAACGGTGAGTGACCGACTCACTTGCAAATGCGCAGTAGAGACTTCCCTCTCTGTCCCGCCCACGCGTCAATACGTGATGACGGGGGCGGGACAGAGAGGGAAACTGTGCAAAGCCGCCGAGGTCGCCGCTACCGCTCCCCCCACCCGGTGTCGCCGCCGCCAACCCTCCAACCGGCCCAGGCCCTCTCTCCGCTACTGAACTTACGTCCATTCGCCAGAATGCAGCAGGGCAGATCAGCTGAGCTGCCGTCGGCCTTCCTTCCCTGCCTGTGCCCCGCCCTCGCTGACGTTACGTCACACGAGGGCGGGACACAGGCAGAGAAGGCCGACGGCTGCTCAGCTGATCTGCCCTGCTGCGTTCTGGTGAATGGACGTAAGTTCAGTAGCGGAGAGAGGGCCTGTGCCGGTTGGAGGGTTGGCGGCGGTGACTCTGGGGGTGGGGGGGAACGGTAGCGTCGACCTCATAAACCCCCAATACCAGCCCGTTTTAACAGGCTCAATGGCTAGTACATTCCATATAACACTTTCATGTTTACCAGGAAATAAATCTTTGTTTATAGCTGTGTTCCACTCTTTTGGTGCTTTTACTCCTTGTGATTTGTCTTCCGTTCCTTTTGTTGTTCCACCTTTCAGTTGTTCATTGGGGCAGCTTACAACTGAAAAATAGTATGACACAGATTATACAGACCACCACATTATCCCCTTTAACCAAGATAAAGTCCAAGTGAGACTGCCTCTCCTGCATATTAGTTACTGAGAAAGCCTGGCGTTGGTGACCCCTCTTGGTATGTTTTCCAGTTCTGGAATATTCATTTGAGAATATGGTAGAGACCGCATTTAACTATGGTCTTTGTGCTTCCAGTTCACTTGGAACCAGGGCTGCAGTCTGCTGACACCAGCCTTAATCTGCAACCACACAGGAATCTCTCTCCCATTTTATACCTTCTCCATACGTAATGTGACAGCGCCAAGGCTCATTCTGCAACTCAGTCACTGTGCAAGAACTGATTCTCCCTTCACACTCTCCACAGTAACCCTACCCGATCCAGGGCTTGAACGCCAGGTCTTTCTGGCATTCAGGCAGCCCAAGATTTTAATTTTATACAGTATGGGCAGGTCAGCGGCAGTGCAGAAAGAAAAGAAAGCAAACATGTTTAACATCATTCTCTGCAACTATGAGAGAAAAGGCTATTTCCTGATTCTGCAGGTCTGTTCCAGCATCCTTGGCGTTAATCACCACAACAGATGGAATGAGCAGAGGCAGCTGGGAAAGCTCTGGAGTTTTAATACTAATAGTCCCTACACTAACATCTCACCATCTCTCACTACTAATCCTGCAGCAGCAAAGCTTCTGCCCTGCCACACACTGCAGATTTAAGAGATAGTTTGTTCTGAGACAGAAGCTGCCTGTGTGGAAAAGAGAAGATAATGAGAGGGAATAAAACCTTCAATAGTGCAGGTTACAGAAGTTACTCCACGCCAGGATTCTAGACACATGTCTACAGGTTTCCAACAAACCAGACCACCACATCTCTCCTCCTAGATGTGAGCCAAGTGTCAGGCGGTCATTCACCGTGACAAGGCCCCCAGGTCAATGCGATACTCCTTACACATTCATCCAAAACCAAAGCGAAAGCTTTTCCAAAAAATTCAGACATAAAAAATGGATTTTGGCTGTATGTGTGAATATCGTGCGATGTAAAAATCTTATGCCAAGCTGTTGCACAGTTTCTTATCCTCTACAGCACAGCTTACCCAGAAAAAGCAGGAGCTGTGACTTATGGGAACAATGAGATCATTGTAGCTTCGTGGTATTAGTAATCCACGAGTGTCATAGTTAACAGATTTATGTGACATGCCGCCCAGGCTCGGCTGGTAAACGGCAACAAATACCACATCTCTCATCAGCAAGAATAAAAAAATGGTTTAAACGTTTTTTTAATATGCTGAAGAAATGAAGATAGTTTTTCAAAGTTTATGAGCACAGTACAAACAGACCCACCTTGGACAGATCACTTATATGTCCAATGAAACATAACCATAGCACACTCAATATTCATTTATAACATAGCAATATCATGCTCATCCCAAAGTCTTTTAATCCAAACACAAAAAAACTTATTTTACTTAACTGTGTCACTATTTTGGGTCACAGACATGGACCATGTTTCTCAGGAAGCCGTTCCAAGAAACCCAGCTGAAAAACTTGTATCTTTTGTGCCAGTCCCTCACATTTCAATCTTTAACTTAACGCATGAATGCTAAGTTAAAGACTGAAATGATGCCAAAGGGTGGTGGTTAATGGAATTCACTCGGCGGAAGGAAAGGTGAGCAGTGCAGTGCTTCAAGGATCGGTGCTGAGGTCGATTCTGTTCAATATATTTGTGAGCGACATTGCTGAAGGGTTAGAAGGTACAGTTTGCCTTTTCATGGATGAGATCTACTACTACTATTTAACACTTCTAAAGCGCTACTAGGGTTACGCAGCGCTGTACAATTTAACACAGGACAGTCCCTGCTCAAAGAGCTTACAATCAAATGGACTAATGTACAGTCAGTCAAGTAGGGGCAGTCAAATTGGGGCAGTCTAGATTTCTTGAAAGGTATATAATAAGGTTTATAATAGAGTGGATACCATAGAGGGAGTGAAAAACATGAAAAAGGATCTGCAAAAGTTAGAAGAATGGTCTAATATTTGACAGTTAAAATGTAGTGCAAAGTGGTGCATTTGGAGAGTAGAAATCCAAGACAGCCATATGTGCTAGGAGGTGAGAGGCTGATATGGACAGACAGGGAGAGGGACCTTGGGGTGATGATGTCCGAAGACCTTAAAGTTTTGAGTTGAATGGCTAAATTGGTGTCTTGGAATGTTGGTAGCATCACTTCACCTATTGGACTTTTCCTATGATCCCTGGCTTTTGCCCCTCATGTTGGGACTCCAAACATTGGATCTTGCTCATCCCATTCCTAAAGGATTTACTGGCTTTGTTCGACAGGACCTTCTTACAGGGAAACGGCAGTGGTTGGTGCCTGATTGTCCTACTTTCTCACACTAGAGAAACTTGATGATCATTCAAGCCGCTTTTGAGCGCCAGGACGTGCATGACTTGAACATCCTGGCAGGCCACTGTTACAGAACTATTTGGGAACCTTTTTGGACTTCATTGAGTTCAATGACTCATAGTCGCATCTTGAATGCCTAACCAACCCATGCTCTTATTTGTGGCACTCGCTGTTTTATCTGATCCTCAGGATCACACCCACTGTTTGGTCTAGAATTGGGGTAGGATGGTTGGGTGGAGGAGTGATTTAAGCATCAAAGGCTTGGGTTTGTTTGACTGCGACTTAGGTTAAGAGAATTGTTCTGCAGTCTTCTATTGCTCTTATACCTTCTGCCTTGTCCTAATAAAGATGATTTAAATAAAACGTAGTGAAATTTTGCAAGTCTGAAAAAGGCAGAAAGGCCAAGTGGTGATGCTTCAGGAAACACATCTGAACTCCTTGGAGCGTAAGAAGCTGTTGTTGTTGCTGGGTGGGGGATTACGTTGAGGGTCCTACCCAGAGGAGTGGCCTAGTGGTTAGGGTGGTGGACTTTGGTCCTGAGGAACTGAGTTTGATTCCCACTTCAGGCACAGGCAGCTCCTTGTGACTCTGGGCAAGTCACTTAACCCTCCATTGCCCCATGTAAGCCGCATTGAGCCTGTCATGAGTGGGAAAGCGCAGGGTACAAATGTAACAAAAATAAAAGAGATACTATTGGAGATTCTACATGGAATGTTGCTATTCCACTAGCAACATTCCATGTAGAAGGCTGCGTAGGCTTCTGTTTCTGTGAGTCTGACGTCCTGCACGTCAGACTCACAGAAGCAGAAGCCTGCGCGGCCACATTGGTGATCTGCAAGGGCCGACTTCTACATGGAATGTTGCTGTGGAATAGCAGAATCTCAAATAGTAGCAACAGTGGAGGACTGGCCTAGTGGTTAGGGTGTTGGACATTGGTCCTGGGGAACTGAGGAACTGAGTTTGATTCCCACTTCAAGCACAGGCAGCTCCTTGTGACTCTGGGCAAGTCACTTAACCCTCCATTGCCCCATGTAAGCCGCATTGAGCCTGCCATGAGTGGGAAAGCGCAGGGTACAAATGTAACCAAAATAAAATAGATACCATTGGAGATTCTACATGGAATGTTGCTGTGGAATAGCAGAATCTCAAATAGTAGCAACAGTGGAGGAGTGGCCTAGTGGTTAGGGTGGTGGACTTTGGTCCTGGGGAACTGAGTTCGATTCCCACTTCAGGCACAGGCAGCTCCTTGTGACTCTGGGCAAGTCACTTAACCCTCCATTGCCCCATGTAAGCCGCATTGAGCCTGCCATGAGTGGGAAAGCGCAGGGTACAAATGTAACAAATATAAAATAGGAAGGCAGGGGTTATTATATTATTTTGTAAGGGTTTCCTTTAGGAGAAGACAAGACGCATTATTGTGGATTCATCCGGGAGATAGAGTATAGCTCATGCTATTTTGAAACCATAAGCTTCTGTTGTTGATAAAAACAATTTAAATTATTTGACATTTACATATTTTTGATAATGTTCCAATCATCACGGGGGACGATTTTAATACAATCTTTGATCCGCTGATGGATAGTTCTAATCAGTCTACGATCGCTCCAGTAGACTCCTCCAGCTGAGTGTCTTTCTTGTGTGCCTCGCTGGACTTCCTTGACTCCAGGAGCTAGTCCTAGCACGGTGACAAAGCTTTCACCCCTCACTCTAGGGCTCTTGATACACTATTGCATATTGTCTATTTTCTCACTTCCTCTGCCCTGTCTTCTTTTTTACAACAAACGGAGATAGACTCCGCTTAGGTATCAGACCATGCTTTGTTTTGGATAACCCTGGATTGGGGTTTGGGACTCAAGGGAGGTTTTACTGGACATTTCCTAGACTTGTATTGTGACCCTAAATTTCATACTTATATACGGTGTCAGTGAATAATAAGGAATGCTTCACTGAAAATCATGTTGTTTTTTGGGAAGTGGTCAAAGCTGTCCTAAGAGGTGTCCTATTCGCTGCATAAGTGAGTTAGGGAGGTGGAGCTCCTTCGCTTAGAAGGCCAAGTTGAAAAAAAAAAAAACACATGGAACCTCCCGATTCATACCATCTTGCTCAAGGCTAAGTTTTTTGCAAAGGTTTTGGCAAAGCACCTGGCTTGAATTCTTCCGAGGTTGTTAGCGGAATCCCCAGGGGGCTTTGTGCAATTTCATTCTGTGGTGGAAAGAGAATGGGACTTGATATACTGCCTTTCTGTGGTTTTTGCATAATATACGCAGGTACTTATTTGTACCCGGGGAAATGGAGGGGGAAGTGACTTGCCCAGAGTCACAAGGAGCTGCAGTGGGAATCAAACCCAGTTCCCCAGGATCAAAGACCGCTGCACTAACCACTAGGCTACTCCTCCACACCCTGGGAAGAATACGAGGATTTTGGCATCTTTGGAGATGGTGGGCCATCGCTCTACACCTTCTCTGTTAATAGCTTTGATGCAGAGAAGGCATTTGATCAAGTTAATTGGTCTTTTATATTTGAGGTGTTGCATACCTATGGAATAGCTGCAGTTAATCACAGAATCACAGTTATTGCTTTTTTAATCTTCCTGTTGGTTTAAGTGGGAATATTTCTTTATAAATAATTTTAAAAGTCATTGGAATACGTAAAACAAAAGTTATGATTCATAAGCAAACCTGTGCCTCCACCTTCAGTAGATGAACATGGGACTTGTGGGCATGTGTCTGGGAATACACTACAGAACCCAGAATGCTCTGGGGCACAAGATCAGCCTTTTCCTTGCTCTTGCAAGTGATTTGGACCTAACCCCACTGCCTGAGCTGTCATGCAGAAATGGACATTCTTTCTGCTCATACACTCAGGCAGTTCACTTGCTACTACTACTACTATTTAACATTTGTAAAGCGCTACCAGGGTTACGCAGCGCTGTACAATTTAACAAAGGAGGACAGTCCCTGCTCAAAGGAGCTTACAATCCAAAGGACAAAAATGCAGTCAATCAAATTGGGGCAATCTGGATTTCCTGGATAGAGGTACAATGGTTAGGTGCCGAAAGCGACATTGAAGAGGTGGGCTTTGAGCAAGGATTTGAAGATGGGCAGGGAGGGGGCTTGGTATAAGGGCTCAGGAAGTTTATTCCAAGCATAGGGTGAGGCGAGGCAGAAAGGGTGGAGCCTGGAGTTGGTGGAGAAGGGTACTGAGAGGAGGGATTTGCTGCATTACTATAACAAACTATAACAAAAACAAAACACTGCAACTGTCCAACCTTTTTGCACCTTTTATTACAAATGACCTTTTCAGACTGCTTTGTTTTTTTTAAATAAGCAATGAATGGACTCCTTCACTAGGTCTCTCCTTCCAGTACCAAAAATACCAGGTGGCAAAGCTAGAAACTAAAAGTTGAAGGTTTATTTCTAAGGCACAGAATTTCACGGTATGGGGATGGGATTTCTGAAGACCTGGTTTTAAATGTCTGCCCCAAGAGTGATTAACCTGACAGTCCACATTTTTTGGATTCAGCAGCTTCCTTCAGTTCCTTGGGGACTAGGGCTCAGTAGGAGCCCAAATACATTGTGGTTCTTTTTGTCTAATCTGATCTTTTTCCCCTCTTGTCCCTTAGCCCAGCCACTGCAGTGACATTCCTTGACCAGAGTCACAGGCCATGCTTACCTACTAGATGCCATTGCTGTATAATGACAGGAACTCCCTGCACCGTAGTCTCCCGAATAGATCATGAGCACCTTTCTGTGATACAACCATTCGCCAGCTGCAGGAACTAAACCCAGTGCTCCAGCATGGCGCTGCTCCACAGCAGTCGGGTCAGTCCCGATGTGTGTTTGAAAGCCAAAGTAAAGAAAACCACTAATGGCAAAGAAATGTCTGTTTTATTGCCAGAAGCTCTCATTTTTTTTTTTCACTACTAGGTTCACTACTTTTTTTTTTTTCTTAACCAGGAGACTGCCACTACAGCACTTGTGTCCACATTTCAACCTGCAAAAGCTTCAGTACGCCCGATACCATGGCCACGAGCACAAACTATTATAAAGCAGAGAGAACCGCATCTTGAGATACAATGTGCATTTCCCAGTACCACACATATTACTGAACCCAGAGTACAGGCAAACTGCTGAACACGAGGACGGGCAGAACCAGGAACAAAGGCTGCAATTTATCGAAATGTAAGGAGGCCCTTAGCCTCCGGTTCTGGGGCTCATTTTTAACGGAAGAGAAGCTGAGCAGCTAAATTGTTGTGGCCTGACGTTTACAATACAAAAGAAAAACTCTTTACAAGAGCAGTCAGGCAGTTGCTGTTTCCGCATCGGTGTGTTAGGCGAGGCAGCTACCCAGCACATCCCGAGGTGGGCTTGTTCCTGCTTTCCAAAAGTGCTTGCGCTGTCCTCCTCACGGTGCCTGGTCTTCAGAGTTCCTGCTGAACCACAGCACGTCTACGATGCAGCCACCAGCTCCCCTTTCGGTCTGGCCTTGACAGCTTCTTTGTCTACGCAGAGGCAGAGACAAATATATTACAGACCAATTCCAGGCCCTCCGTTGGGGCTCTGATACTACAGTTTCAATACAGCATAAAATTAATAGTGCACATGTAATAACCTAAGACCAATTAGTGTCTATTTCAAATCCCTTCACTCTCCCCCACTCCATGAGATCTGAGGGTGCCTAAATGAACTTCCGCTCAGCTCTGAAAACACACTTGTCTCAGCTGGTATTTAATCCACCTGAATCATTCTGTTATTCCTAGCTTTAGGATGGCTGCTGTGGGCTGTTAATCTTAGCTAGATTGCTTGGATGTGTTTGTCTGTTTTACACTTTTATATTTGAATGGATTCCTTTTCCTTCTTTTATTTAGATTTTTTTTTTTTAATTGTGAACCGCTCCGATTTGTTATACAAAAGGGGCAGTATACAAAGTATAATAAGCGATAAACAACGATAAATGGTTCCTGGCTGAAAGTGGATCAGGAAGTTCCCATAGTACATGCAGTTCACACACCCATGTCTGGTGTCTTCCCCATAAAAAAAAATTCCTGGCCTCAGGGAGAGACGCATTCCCCATAGCTATTCTCTGTTGCATGTGCTCAGATCTCATAGGTAAGTATTACCATACTGGGACATATCAAAGGTCCATCAAGCCCAGCATCCTGTTTCCAACAGTGGCCAATCCAGGTCACTAATACCTGGCAAAATCCCAAAAAAGCTGAAGGCATTTTATGCTGCTTATCCCTTATTGCCTCTCACTCACACAGTTCTCCACAGTGTAAATTGTAAGTGATAGCTCATAATAATTTTTCAACAAAGGAAAGAAAAGGTAATAACAGCCTACAGGAACATCTTTCTAATCCTTCCAGTGTCAGAAAAAAATGGCTGATAAGCACTACAAAAGCTGCATTAAACCTACAGAGACATCACACAGAAGAGGAATCCCCCATCTTAGATGTTTCTTTGAACTCTGCTTTACACTGCAACAAAAGGAACTCCAGGTTTTATTCTATCTGTGGCTTAGGGAAAAAAAACCTCAGATTGCAGCCTGACTGCCACATTTCACACAGGCTGATCCTATCAGCTGGCCAGAGTACTACTCTGTGCAAGAGACTCAGAAGGGAAAGCAGCTTCCGCTCTAACAGCAGAACTGAGGGGTTCAGTCTCAGGAGAGACTCCCTTAATCCTCCATCAGTGAGGGATGTGGTCTTGTCTAGGCAATGTGATGGAGACCTTGAGGATGAGGCAGAATAAAGACACACAACATTTGCATCTAAAATTATGTGAAACTGATTTTTCCTACATAAGTAATGCCATACTGGGAAAAGACCAAGGGTCCATCGAGCCCAGCATCCTGTCCACGACAGCGGCCAATCCAGGCCAAGGGCACCTGGCAAGCTTCCCAAACGTACAAACATTCTAAACATTCCTGGAATTGTGGATTTTTCCCAAGTCCATTTAGTAGCGGTTTATGGACTTGTCCTTTAGGAAACCGTCCAACTCCTTTTTAAACTCTGCTAAGCTAACCGCCTTCACCACTTTCTCCGGCAACGAATTCCAGAGTTTAATTACGTGTTGGGTGAAGAAAACTTTTCTCTGATTTGTTTTAAATTTACTACACAGTAGTTTCATCGCATGCCCCCTAGTCCTAGTATTTTTGGAAAGCGTGAACAGACGCTTCACATCCACCTGTTCCACTCCACTCATTATTTTATATACCTCTATCATAATGTGATTTGGAGAAGTGCTATATGATAGCGTACCTGGGAATTTGTCAGGGAGTGGTTCCGTTGGCGCCTCTGGAAGATCGAGGTCTTCCTGTAGAAGCATTAAACAAGATTGTCAGTCATCTAATAAAAAGATTAGAAACTCTCTGCTTCCTTTCCCTTCCACTACGCTGGCAATTAATTCATCCTCTTCTGGCTTTAAAGATAGATACACTGATGCAATCTGACAGTTTAGTTATTTCTAAAAGATAATTTTCTCCATTTCATGTGGTAATTTTTCTTGACTAATAAGATAAAAGGATCACGTGGAAGCTCACCTGAACAATAGCATCCAACTCCTCCAGGATCGCCTCTTCATCCTCTGCACTCAGACTGCCAGCGAGCATTTCATCAATTTGCTGCAAGGAATACAAGGAGAGGCAAGGTAACAACTGTGAGGACCATCCCGCAACATCTACCCATTTTCCCCCGTTCATCCATCGCTCCGCACCTCTCTGGCCCCCTCCCGCACACCCCCATTATCCCCCATCCATCCACTGCCCCTCACATACGTCCTTATTGCCCCTCAGCCCCCCTCCCGCGTGTCCCCATCGCTCCTCAGTTCTCACCCCCCCCCCCCCCGCATGTCCCCATCACTCCTCAGTTCTCAACCCCTCCCCCCACAGGTCCCCATCGCTCCTCAGTTCTCAACCCTTCCCCCCACAGGTCCCCATCGCTCCTCAGTTCAGCCCCACCCTGCACGTCCCCATCGTTCCTCAATTCTCAAACCACCCCCCCCTCCGTACGTCCCCATCACTCCTCAGTTCTCAGTCCCCCTGCATCTACCCACTTACTCTCTGGTATTCAATAGATTCTTGTGTTTCATCCATGATTCTTTCCACTTCTTCTATTGACATAACCTTCGGATAGAACAGAAAGGTACAATCAGTTAAGTTCTCATCTGCAGGAAAAGGATAAGACATTAAGAAAAATGTGCTTAGAGCCATGGCTGAAAACCTCGATACAGTCTGAGAGAGCTACAAAAGGAACCACACTCCAGACTCACTGCAGGCACTGGCTCAAGATTAGGAAAGTATCTATAATGGACCATCTTATCCTTACACAAGGGGAGCCAAAGGTTTGTTTTACATCATCTATATATATAAAAGGCACCTCCAACGTTCCAATGAAGCCTCAAGCCGGAAACTTGAGGCGCCAGAGATATCCGGTTTGGCCTGCAGTCAGTGTAGCTCCGCCCTCACGTCAAAACACGATGATGTAGAGGGCGGGGGAAGGCACAACGCACGAGTTCCACAGATTCTGTGACAGCAGCAGGGAGAGCGCTGCGAACTTTAATCACAAACTCACAACCAAGTGACTGAGGGATGGGGGGGTGTGGAAATCGGGAGGGACGGGGGGGGGGGGGGGGTCTGGAACTCGGAGGGGGGGATTACCTTGCTAGCGCCCTTCATTTTTATCCGAAACGGGCATTTCTCACTAGTTTAACATAAAATACAGGACAGTATAACACAAACAAAATAATCTATGTCAGAAAGTCTTAGGCAACTCAGACCTTGTACGTCTGACAGGGGTCTGTACACGGTCTGAGTGGACAATACAGAGACTCTCTTGGTTGCAGTACCCACCTCATGCATTTTCTTCAAACATTCATTGCCCACTTTCAGGCCTTCAATCACTTTCATTTCTATTTGTGTAAATTCAATATCTTGAACCTAGAGAACAAAATTGAGAATATCACAAACCAAACAGAGCAGCAATGATGGCTGGTCCCCCCTGAACTGCTCTCATGCTTGTAACTTTCTGCAATATTCTGAGGCTTTGCAATCTCATCACATCAGGTAGACCCGGAAAGATGATGGCAACACATTCGAGAAACCACTTGTCCCCTTTTTTTACGATACACGCCGAGGTGAAATTGTGTCATACCTGATAAGTTTCCTTTCTTTTAGTCAGGCTGTATTACCACCAGCAGTTGGTGGCAGAGAAAAACTGATCTCTTCCAGTGAGCTGACCGGTATAACCTGATCTAATGAACAAGATGTCTTTTCTGATACAAGGGATGACAACCCATCTATGCACTATTCCAAACACTGGCAATTGCACAGCCAGATTTACTTACCAGGCGCTCCAAATTACTGATCTGGTTCTCAGTTTTATCCAGAAGTTGCTCCTGGTATCTTTTCTTTTTCAAGAGCAGCTTAGCTTTCCTGAACGAACAGAAAACAGGAAAAAAAATGGCAATTCATGCCATTACATTCTGGCTGGATTTCAGGGGAGTGCAGGAGTTACATATGTGGGTATAGCTAGCATATGAACTAAAACACAAATTTCACTACACCAACTACATAAAATGACAGCAGATAAAGACCATATGACCTATCCAGTCTCTCCATCCTTCCTCTCCCTATGTGCTTGTCCCATGCTTTCTTGAATTCAGATACAGTCTTTATCTTCACCATCTCCACCAGGAGGTCCTTTCATGCATCCACCACCTTTTCCAAAAAGAAGTATTTCCTTAGATTACTCCCGAGTCTATCCCCTTTCACCTCATCCTACGCTCCCTCATTCCAGAGCTTCCTTTCAATTGAAAAGGTTTGGATAAGTTCCTGGAGGAAAAGTCAGTAGTCTGTTATTGAGATGGACACGGAGGAAGCCACTGCTTGCCCTGGAATTGGTAGTACGGAGAATGTTGCTACTATATGGGCTTCTGCCAGGTACTTGTGACCTGGACTGGACACTGTTGGAAGCAGGATACTGGGCTTGATGGACCATTGGTCTGACCCAGTATGGCTATTCTTATGTTCTTATGAAACAGACTCACCTCCTGTGTTTAAATGTCAACAGACTTGAAGACTAAAATATGTATACTCTGAAGGAGAGATGGGACAGGGAAGATATGATACAGACATTTAAATACTGGAACAATATTAATGAATGAACAAACTTTTTCCACAACACAGGAAAGCCACAGAACTAGAGGACATGAAATGAAGCTGCAAGAAGGGAAACTTAAAAGCAAATAGTTTTTCACAGAAAGGGTGGCGGATGCCTGGAAAGCTCTTTCACAGGAGGTCCGTGGGAGAAAAATGGTGACAGGATTCCAAAAAGTCATAGGATAAACAGAGGATTTCTATATGGCAAAAGAATGATATTAAAGTCTAGAGTAATTCCAACAAAAATAAAACATAAATGACCTTCACAGTTTTACAAAAGGAGATTTGTACTGGGGGGGGGGGGGGGTTGGGTAACCCACACACAGCAGCAGGTACCAATCCTGACCACCTTTCTGGGAAGGCCGGATTGACCACGTTAGCCTCTATCTACTACCGTGTTTCCCCGAAAATAAGACACTGTCTTATATTTATTTTTCCTCCCCAAAACGCACTAGGTCTTATTTTCGGGGGGATGTCTTATTTTCTGGGAAACATCGGTCGCCCCCCCCCCCCCCCCCGAGGTCGCCGGGCTCCCCCTCCGTCACTCCTGGAACTAACCTGAAGCTCCTTTCACCTTCGTTATGTTGCATCAGGCGAGAGCGGGACACGGAAGGAAGGAGAGGTCTGCCCTGCTGCTTCGAATCCGAACTTGCGAAGGTGAAAGGAGCTTCAGGTTAGTTCCAGGAGCGACGGAGGAGGGGCCCGGCAACCTCAGGTGGGGGGGGGGGGGGGGGGGGGGGGCGACCTCAGGTGGCTCTCGGCAGCCCTGCTTAAAAAAAAAAAATTTGGTAGGTCTTACTTTTGGGGGGATGTCTTATATTTTAAATTTGCAGGAAACCCCCGGTAGGTCTTATTTTTGGGGTAGGTCCTATTTTCGGGGAAACACGGTATGTTGCTATGATTCTCTGATTGATGAGAGATGGTTCCACTTATCCTTGAACAGATTTAAGGTCTTTAGGCTTTATACAAGCCAACCTACTCCCTTTATAAGGGCTCAGAGTGAACCTTCTGTTTGCTGCTGACTAACTTGAATAGGGCTGAAGCTATTTTTTTACATAGTAACATAGTAAATGACAGCAGATAAAGACCTTATGGTCCATCCAGTCTGCCCAACAATATAAACTCATTTTACATGGTATGTGATACTTATACCTGAGTTTACTTATTTACCCCAACTTTGTCCTTTAGATTGTAAGCTCTTCCGAGCAGGGACCGTCCTTATTGTTAACTTGTACAGCGCTGCGTAACCCTAGTAGCGCTTTAGAAATGTTAAGTAGTAGTAGTAGTTTGATTTGTCCTTGCCATTCTCAGGGCACAGACCGTAGAAGTCTTCCCAGTACTGTTCTTGTACTAAAAGTTCTGAAGATTCTGGAATCCTAAAGAGTTACAAGATTCCGGAATCCCAATTAGTAGCAACATTCCATGTAGAACCCCAAAGAGTAACATAGTAACATAGTCAATGACAGCAGATAAAGACCTTACGGTCCATCCAGTCTGCCCAACAAGATAAACTCATTTACATGGTATGTGATACTTTATACCAGAGTTTGATTTGTCCTTGTCATTCTCAGGGCACAGACCGTAGAAGTCTTCCCAGTACTGTTCTTGTACTAAAAGTGCTGAAGATTCTGGAATCCTAAAGAGTTACAAGATTCCAGAATCCCAATTAGTAGCAACATTCCATGTAGAACCCCAAAGAGTAACACAGTAACATAGTCAATGACAGCAGATAAAGACCTTACGGTCCATCCAGTCTGCCCAACAAGATAAACTCATTTACATGGTATGTGATACTTTATACCCGAGTTTGATTTGTCCTTGTCATTCTCAGGGCACAGACAGTAGAAGTCTGCCCAGTACTGTTCTTGTACTAAGCTCTGAAGCTAACGTCAAAGCCCCTTAAAAGTTATACTCCAGCCTATCCATATCTATTCAGTCACAATCAGGGCATAGACCATAGAAGTCTGCCCAGCACTCTTCTTGTACTAAAAGTTCTGGAGATTCTGGAATCCTAAAGAGTTACAAGATTCCAGAATCCCAATTAGTAGCAACATTCCATGTAGAACCCCAAAGAGTAACACAGTAACATAGTAAATGACAACAGATAAAGACCTGAACGGTCCTATCCAGTCTGCCCAACAAGATAAACTCATTTACATGGTATGTGATACTTTATACCCGAGTTTGATTTGTCCTTGCCATTCTCAGGGCACAGACCGTAGAAGTCTGCCCAACACTCTTCTTGTACTAAAGGTTCTGAAGCTAACATTGAAGCCCCTTTAAAATTTACACTCCAGCCCATCCATATCTATTCAGCCACGATCAGGGCACAGACCATAGAAGTCTGCTCAGCATTGGTTTTGCTCGCCAATCACTGGTGTCACCACCCAATCTGTATATCCATCCCTTCTAAACAAGATTCCTTTGTGTTTATCCCACATGTGTTTGAATTCCATTACCGTTTTCATCTCCATCACCTCCCGCGGGAGGGCATTCCATGTATCCACCCCCCCCCCCCTGTGAAAAAATACTTCCTGACATTAGTCCTGAGTCTGCCCCCCTTCAACCTCAATTCATATCCTCAGGATTATTATCTTCTTTCTGTTGCCATATGGGAAAGGTGGACTTTTTTTTCGCTCACTTACTCTTTTTTGCCATCTCGCAGCAGCTGGCGAGCCACTTCTCTCTCCCGTTCCAGCTGCAGAGTGATTTTCCTCTGGTACTGCTTCAGTTTATCTCTCTGCTGCTTCAATTGCTAAACAAGGAATACGATGCACTTAGACTACAACATCATATGTAAGTACAGAAATGCAGTATGCTGAAGTTATAATGTGTTAGCAGAGGCATCAGAATAGAACAGATATAAGGGAGAAAATCTCAGGTTAGGAGTTAATTTGGGGATTAGGGAAGCACAAGATCTTCCTGGCAGCCACTGGTCTTCTGACAAAAGTCATCTCACTACTAGTATTGCACAAAACAAGCAAGCACAGTAACATCACAAAATGCAGTGTAATAAGGGGAATGGGAGATTCACTAGGCAGTGCTGCCCATCGGTACAAGACTAAGAGAAATGGATTACAAGAAAAGAGCTGGATTAATTGGTATTGCTCTTGAACTGCGTAGGTATAGGCAGAATACAAGAACAGAGCTATTATTATTATTAGTTACATTTGTATCCCACATTTTCCCACCTTTTGCAGGCTCAATGTGGCTTGTTAGCTATTAGGTTAATGCTTCACATCTGTGCTATTTGAACACCTTGTCATCAACCATGTGTAGCACCTTCTCCTGATCCCACAGCACCCCAACACCCACACAACACAGCCCAGACCCTCCTTTGAGCCACCCTCAATCCTACATCCAACCCCATCCCCATGTTCTCTCCTTCCACATTAGCACAGCCCGTTGCCCCCTCCCCCCATCCCACTCCCCTCCCATCAGTGGCACAGCCCAGTCACTCCTTTGAGCCACCCTCAATCCTACATCCAACCCCATCCCCATGTTCTCTCCTTCCACATTAGCACAGCCCGTTGCCCCCTCCCCCCATCCCACTCCCCTCCCATCAGTGGCACAGCCCAGTCACTCCTTTGAGCCACTCTCAATCCTACATCCAACCCCATCCCCCATCCCCATGTTCTCTCCTTCCACATTAGCACAGCCCGTTGCCTCCCCCCATCCCACTCCCCTCCCATCAGTGGCACAGCCCAGTCACTCCTTTGAGCCACTCTCAATCCTACATCCAACCCCATCCCCCATCCCCATGTTCTCTCCTTCCACATTAGCACAGCCCGTTGCCTCTCCCCCAGCGAAGCCCCCTCCCCATCCCACTCCCCTCCCATCAGTGGCACAGCCCAGTCACTCCTTTGAGCCACTCTCAATCCTACATCCAACCCCATCCCCCATCTCCATGTTCTCTCCTTCCACATTAGCACAGCCCGTTGCCTCTCCCCCAGCGAAGCCCCCTCCCCATCCCACTCCCCATCCCACTCCCCTCCCATCAGTGGCACAGCCCAGTCACTCCTTTGAGCCACTCTCAATCCTACATCCAACCCCATCCCCCATCCCCATGTTCTGTCCTTCCACATTAGCACAGCCCGTTGCCTCCCCCCATCCCACTCCCCTCCCATCAGTGGCACAGCCCAGTCACTCCTTTGAGCCACTCTCAATCCTACATCCAACCACATCCCCCATCTCCATGTTCTCTCCTTCCACATTAGCACAGCCCGTTGCCTCTCCCCCAGCGAAGCCCCCTCCCCATCCCACTCCCCTCCCATCAGTGGCACAGCCCAGTCACTCCTTTGAGCCACTCTCAATCCTACATCCAACCACATCCCCCATCTCCATGTTCTCTCCTTCCACATTAGCACAGCCCGTTGCCTGTCCCCCAGCGAAGCCCCCTCCCCATCCCACTCCCCTCCCATCAGTGGCACAGCCCAGTCACTCCTTTGAGCCACTCTCAATCCTACATCCAACCCCATCCCCCATCTCCATGTTCTCTCCTTCCACATTAGCACAGCCCGTTGCCTCTCCCCCAGCGAAGCCCCCTCCCCATCCCACTCCCCATCCCACTCCCCTCCCATCAGTGGCACAGCCCAGTCACTCCTTTGAGCCACTCTCAATCCTACATCCAACCCCATCCCCCATCCCCATGTTCTGTCCTTCCACATTAGCACAGCCCGTTGCCTCCCCCCATCCCACTCCCCTCCCATCAGTGGCACAGCCCAGTCACTCCTTTGAGCCACTCTCAATCCTACATCCAACCCCATCCCCCATCCCCATGTTCTCTCCTTGCACATTAGCACAGCCCGTTGCCTCCCCCCATCCCACTCCCCTCCCCTCCCATCAGTGGCACAGCCCAGTCACTCCTTTGAGCCACTCTCAATCCTACATCCAACCCCATCCCCCATCCCCATGTTCTCTCCTTCCACATTAGCACAGCCCGTTGCCTGTCCCCCAGCGAAGCCCCCTCCCCACAGGAATTCTCCACCCACTCCCCTCCCATCAGTGGCACTGCCCAGTCACTCCTTTGAGCCACTCTCAATCCTACATCCAACCCCATCCCCATGTTCTCTCCTTCCACATTAGCACAGCCCGTTGCCTCCCCCCATCCCACTCCCCTCCCATCAGTGGCACAGCCCAGTCACTCCTTTGAGCCACTCTCAATCCTACATCCAACCCCATCCCCATGTTCTCTCCTTCCACATTAGCACAGCCCATTGCCTCTCCCCCAGCGAAGCCCCCTCCCCATCCCACTCCCCTCCCATCAGTGGCACAGCCCAGTCTCTCCTTTGAGCCACTCTCAATCCTACATCCAACCCCATCCCCCATCCCCACGTTCTCTCCTTCCACATTAGCACAGCCCGTTGCCTCCCCCCATCCCACTCCCCTCCCCTCCCATCAGTGGCACAGCCCAGTCACTCCTTTGAGCCACTCTCAATCCTACATCCAACCCCATCCCCCATCCCCATGTTCTCTCCTTCCACATTAGCACAGCCCGTTGCCTGTCCCCCAGCGAAGCCCCCTCCCCACAGGAATTCTCCACCCACTCCCCTCCCATCAGTGGCACTGCCCAGTCACTCCTTTGAGCCACTCTCAATCCTACATCCAACCCCATCCCCATGTTCTCTCCTTCCACATTAGCACAGCCCGTTGCCTCCCCCCATCCCACTCCCCTCCCATCAGTGGCACAGCCCAGTCACTCCTTTGAGCCACTCTCAATCCTACATCCAACCCCATCCCCATGTTCTCTCCTTCCACATTAGCACAGCCCATTGCCTCTCCCCCAGCGAAGCCCCCTCCCCATCCCACTCCCCTCCCATCAGTGGCACAGCCCAGTCTCTCCTTTGAGCCACTCTCAATCCTACATCCAACCCCATCCCCCATCCCCACGTTCTCTCCTTCCACATTAGCACAGCCCGTTGCCTCCCCCCATCCCACTCCCCTCCCCTCCCATCAGTGGCACAGCCCAGTCACTCCTTTGAGCCACTCTCAATCCTACATCCAACCCCATCCCCCATCCCCATGTTCTCTCCTTCCACATTAGCACAGCCCGTTGCCTGTCCCCCAGCGAAGCCCCCTCCCCACAGGAATTCTCCACCCACTCCCCTCCCATCAGTGGCACTGCCCAGTCACTCCTTTGAGCCACTCTCAATCCTACATCCAACCCCATCCCCATGTTCTCTCCTTCCACATTAGCACAGCCCGTTGCCTCCCCCCATCCCACTCCCCTCCCATCAGTGGCACAGCCCAGTCACTCCTTTGAGCCACTCTCAATCCTACATCCAACCCCATCCCCATGTTCTCTCCTTCCACATTAGCACAGCCCATTGCCTCTCCCCCAGCGAAGCCCCCTCCCCATCCCACTCCCCTCCCATCAGTGGCACAGCCCAGTCACTCCTTTGAGCCACTCTCAATCCTACATCCAACCCCATCCCCCATCCCCACGTTCTCTCCTTCCACATTAGCACAGCCCGTTGCCTCCCCCCATCCCACTCCCCTCCCCTCCCATCAGTGGCACAGCCCAGTCACTCCTTTGAGCCACTCTCAATCCTACATCCAACCCCATCCCCCATCCCCATGTTCTCTCCTTCCACATTAGCACAGCCCGTTGCCTGCCCCCCAGCGAAGCCCCCTCCCCACAGGAATTCTCCACCCACTCCCCTCCCATCAGTGGCACTGCCCAGTCACTCCTTTGAGCCACTCTCAATCCTACATCCAACCCCATCCCCATGTTCTCTCCTTCCACATTAGCACAGCCCGTTGCCTCCCCCCATCCCACTCCCCTCCCATCAGTGGCACAGCCCAGTCACTCCTTTGAGCCACTCTCAATCCTACATCCAACCCCATCCCCCATCCCCATGTTCTCTCCTTCCACATTAGCACAGCCCGTTGCCTGTCCCCCTCCCCCTCCCCATCCCACTCCCCTCCCATCAGTGGCACAGCCCAGCCCCTCCTTTCAGCCACTCTCAATCCTACATCCAACCCCATCCCCCATCCCCATGTTCTGTCCTTCCACATTAGCACAGCCCGTTGCCTCCCCCCATCCCACTCCCCTCCCATCAGTGGCACAGCCCAGTCACTCCTTTGAGCCACTCTCAATCCTACATCCAACCCCATCCCCCATCCCCATGTTCTCTCCTTCCACATTAGCACAGCCCGTTGCCTCCCCCCATCCCACTCCCCTCCCATCAGTGGCACAGCCCAGTCACTCCTTTGAGCCACTCTCAATCCTACATCCAACCCCATCCCCCATCTCCATGTTCTCTCCTTCCACATTAGCACAGCCCGTTGCCTCCCCCCATCCCACTCCCCTCCCATCAGTGGCACAGCCCAGTCACTCCTTTGAGCCACTCTCAATCCTACATCCAACCCCATCCCCATGTTCTCTCCTTCCACATTAGCACAGCCCATTGCCTCTCCCCCAGCGAAGCCCCCTCCCCATCCCACTCCCCTCCCATCAGTGGCACAGCCCAGTCTCTCCTTTGAGCCACTCTCAATCCTACATCCAACCCCATCCCCCATCCCCACGTTCTCTCCTTCCACATTAGCACAGCCCGTTGCCTCCCCCCATCCCACTCCCCTCCCCTCCCATCAGTGGCACAGCCCAGTCACTCCTTTGAGCCACTCTCAATCCTACATCCAACCCCATCCCCCATCCCCATGTTCTCTCCTTCCACATTAGCACAGCCCGTTGCCTGTCCCCCAGCGAAGCCCCCTCCCCACAGGAATTCTCCACCCACTCCCCTCCCATCAGTGGCACTGCCCAGTCACTCCTTTGAGCCACTCTCAATCCTACATCCAACCCCATCCCCATGTTCTCTCCTTCCACATTAGCACAGCCCGTTGCCTCCCCCCATCCCACTCCCCTCCCATCAGTGGCACAGCCCAGTCACTCCTTTGAGCCACTCTCAATCCTACATCCAACCCCATCCCCATGTTCTCTCCTTCCACATTAGCACAGCCCATTGCCTCTCCCCCAGCGAAGCCCCCCCCCCATCCCACTCCCCTCCCATCAGTGGCACAGCCCAGTCTCTCCTTTGAGCCACTCTCAATCCTACATCCAACCCCATCCCCCATCCCCACGTTCTCTCCTTCCACATTAGCACAGCCCGTTGCCTCCCCCCATCCCACTCCCCTCCCCTCCCATCAGTGGCACAGCCCAGTCACTCCTTTGAGCCACTCTCAATCCTACATCCAACCCCATCCCCCATCCCCATGTTCTCTCCTTCCACATTAGCACAGCCCGTTGCCTGTCCCCCAGCGAAGCCCCCTCCCCACAGGAATTCTCCACCCACTCCCCTCCCATCAGTGGCACTGCCCAGTCACTCCTTTGAGCCACTCTCAATCCTACATCCAACCCCATCCCCATGTTCTCTCCTTCCACATTAGCACAGCCCGTTGCCTCCCCCCATCCCACTCCCCTCCCATCAGTGGCACAGCCCAGTCACTCCTTTGAGCCACTCTCAATCCTACATCCAACCCCATCCCCATGTTCTCTCCTTCCACATTAGCACAGCCCATTGCCTCTCCCCCAGCGAAGCCCCCTCCCCATCCCCCTCCCCTCCCATCAGTGGCACAGCCCAGTCTCTCCTTTGAGCCACTCTCAATCCTACATCCAACCCCATCCCCCATCCCCATGTTCTCTCCTTCCACATTAGCACAGCCCGTTGCCTCCCCCCATCCCACTCCCCTCCCCTCCCATCAGTGGCACAGCCCAGTCACTCCTTTGAGCCACTCTCAATCCTACATCCAACCCCATCCCCCATCCCCATGTTCTCTCCTTCCACATTAGCACAGCCCGTTGCCTGTCCCCCAGCGAAGCCCCCTCCCCACAGGAATTCTCCACCCACTCCCCTCCCATCAGTGGCACTGCCCAGTCACTCCTTTGAGCCACTCTCAATCCTACATCCAACCCCATCCCCATGTTCTCTCCTTCCACATTAGCACAGCCCGTTGCCTCCCCCCATCCCACTCCCCTCCCATCAGTGGCACAGCCCAGTCACTCCTTTGAGCCACTCTCAATCCTACATCCAACCCCATCCCCCATCCCCATGTTCTCTCCTTCCACATTAGCACAGCCCGTTGCCTGTCCCCCTCCCCCTCCCCATCCCACTCCCCTCCCATCAGTGGCACAGCCCAGCCCCTCCTTTCAGCCACTCTCAATCCTACATCCAACCCCATCCCCCATCCCCATGTTCTGTCCTTCCACATTAGCACAGCCCGTTGCCTCCCCCCATCCCACTCCCCTCCCATCAGTGGCACAGCCCAGTCACTCCTTTGAGCCACTCTCAATCCTACATCCAACCACATCCCCCATCTCCATGTTCTCTCCTTCCACATTAGCACAGCCCGTTGCCTCTCCCCCAGCGAAGCCCCCTCCCCATCCCACTCCCCTCCCATCAGTGGCACAGCCCAGTCACTCCTTTGAGCCACTCTCAATCCTACATCCAACCACATCCCCCATCTCCATGTTCTCTCCTTCCACATTAGCACAGCCCGTTGCCTGTCCCCCAGCGAAGCCCCCTCCCCATCCCACTCCCCTCCCATCAGTGGCACAGCCCAGTCACTCCTTTGAGCCACTCTCAATCCTACATCCAACCCCATCCCCCATCTCCATGTTCTCTCCTTCCACATTAGCACAGCCCGTTGCCTCTCCCCCAGCGAAGCCCCCTCCCCCCCAGGAGCCCCCTCCCCTCCAGCCCAGCCCCTCCCTCACCAGCACCGCCTTGTCCTGCTCCGTCACTCGGCTCCGTCTCTTTCGTCCAAATATGTTGCCCATAGTCCCGAGAGCAACACTGGGCCCTGCGGCCTCCGCCCCGGCGCCGGGACCCCCGTCTCCGCCCAGTACAGGGGCCCCAAAGGGACAAACCGAATCGCCAGAAAAAGCAAAGCGGAAATGGCGCCTTTTCCGCCGGCCTGACGTCACGACGGAGGGATTCAGCTTCCGGGCTCGTGGCAGGACTGACGGGGCGGGGCTTAGATGCCGGGTCTTGAAGTCCTGTGAGGAGCGGGAAGGGGAAACTTGGTGGGGGGAGGAGTCTCGGCGCTGCCCCTGCTCTGAAGCTCATCCTAACCGAGGAACGACATGACGTCAAAAAGCTGAAGCCACTAGTCTCTGTTTCCCCTTCCCCGCGCTCAGCCGTCGTTCTGCGTCCACTCAAACAAACCCATGAGCTCCCCTCCTCCTCCTCCTACTACTACTACTACTATTTAGCATTTCTATAGCGCTACAAGGCATACGTAGCGCTGCACAAACATAGAAGAAAGACAGTCCCTGCTCAAAGAGCTTACAATCTAATAGACAAAAAATAAAGTAATCAAATCAATTAATGTGAACGGGAAGGAAGAGAGGAGGGTAGGTGGAGGCGAGTGGTTATGAGTCAAAAGCAATGTTAAAGAGGTGGGCTTTCAGTCTAGATTTAAAGGTGGCCAAGGATGGGGCAAGACGTAGGGGCTCAGGAAGTTTATTCCAGGCGTAGGGTGCAGCGAGACAGAAGGCGCGAAGTCTGGAGTTGGCAGTAGTGGAGAAGGGAACAGATAAGTAGGATTTATCCATGGAGCGGAGTGCACGGGAAGGGGTGTAGGGAAGGACGAGTGTGGAGAGATACTGGGGAGCAGCAGAGTGAGTACATTTATAGGTTAGTAGAAGAAGTTTGAACTCCTCGCATCCGTGTTGCCATTCATTGTTGGTGGCATTTTTATTAATCTCGCTTGTATTTTCAAACATGGCAGCAGGTCCAGCATACGGATATACTGAGAGGAAGTATAATAACGGAATAACTTTTCACAGGTAGAGTAGTAATTTATTATAAATCATACTCAGGTACATCTTATAGTCCTGCAGAAATTCCCCCCACCACTAAAACAGAAATCATGTTATAAGAAACTCCTATTTATTTATGGCAGTTATATCTCACATTAAACATGAATAAAATGAAACGTTGTAGAATAAAAAAAAAAAAAAAGTTCCTGCTCCTAGATCAAGAGAAAAATGATTTATAGATTTGTGGAATGCAATGGTATAAAAATGTTCATTAAAGGAGGGCACAGCTATCTTGACGGAAGTCCAGTCTGTAAACATGCCCACATCGTCCTGTGATATATATTTATTTCTTGTTCTAGGTTTTGTCTTTTTATAATTCTGCCAGGTTGAAATCGCCCAACAATAGCACCTCCCCTTGCATAGCAAGTTTAGGAATAGTTTGTCACACATATGCAATCCATTATGTCTCTATATAAAAGGCAACACCAACGTTCTATGAAGCCTCCAGCCGGAAGTGTGAAGGGGGCGAGATATCCGGTTTCCCCATGAGTGTCTGCCCCGCCCTCGCTCTCTCTGCAACACAAACAATGAAGGAAAACACAGCAAAGCACGAAATCAAATCGCTCTCTCTGTAACAGTGAAGGACTCAGAGGGGGGAGGGGAGAGAGGGCAATTACACAAACATAGCACAGCAGGAAACTTAACACTGAAGGACTGGACTCCGAGGGGGGAGGGGATAGAGAGCAGAGGAGACAGACAGCAACTACTACTACTACTACTACTACTTAACATTTCTAGAGCGCTACTAGGGTTACGCAGCGCTGTACAATTTAACAAAGAGAGACCGTCCCTGCTCAAAGAGCTTACAATCTAATAGACAAGTGAACGGTCGGTCCGATAGGGGCAGTCAAATTGGGGCAGTCTGGATTCACTGAACGGTAAGGGTTAGGTGCCGAACGCAGCATTGAAGAGGTGGGCTTTAAGCAAAGACTTGAAGACGGGCAGGGAGGGGGCTTGGCGTAAGGGTTCAGGAAGGTTGTTCCAAGCATAGGGTGAGGCGAGGCAGAATGAGCGGAGCCTGGAGTTGGCGGTGGTGGAGAAGGGTACTGAGAGGAGGGATTTATCCTGTGAACGGAGGTTACGGGCGGGAACGTAAGGGGAGATGAATGTAGAGAGGTAGCGAGGGGCAGCAGACTGAGTGCATTTGTAGGTAAGAAGGAGAAGCTTGAATTGAATGCGGTATCTGATCGGAAGCCAGTGAAGTGACCTGAGGAGAGCACAGGGGAAGGGACAGAGGGCAGGGACACACACACTCCCACATGCACACAGAAGAAAACATTGCTAGCCCCCGTTTCATTTGCATCAGAAACGGGGCTTTTTTTTTTTTTTTTTTTTACTAGTTTCTAATAATCTGGTACTATTGCTTTTAAGAGCAGCTGTAGGTGCATTTGTGACTCCGCCTACTAGCTTCAACCCCTATAATGGGCTTGATAGCCTTGTACTAGCTCCTCTTAATCTAACCTCCTTAATCCTAACAGAGCTCCCCAGGGGGAGGGAGAAAGCAAGCCAAGACCCCTAAATCCAGCAGTAGTGTTTATAACAACAAAAAAAAAAAGAGGGGGGGGGGGGCTGGGACAGCATAAAGCCTAAGCTATGGTCATCCTGCAGAGGAACCAAGTTACCCAGGTCCAGACTGGAGCTTTTCAAACAGTCCTGGATTTCTAACCATCCCATTCTGATGCATTATGAGAGCTGCAGCACTGATTTCAATGAGCAGAATCAGGCACTACAAATCCCACACTGCTTTCAGATTTAATTTTAAATACCAGGACTAAGCATAATGGCTCCAACCTAGAACTGGGTAACTTGCCAAGTTAGCTGATTTGAAAATTGAACCTAATTGTAAGAATGTGCACTTAGGCCTCTGAAAACAAGTAATACATAGGAAATGACCTGAACGGTCCCAGCCAGTCTGCCCAAAAAGATAAACTCATTTTACATGATTTGTGTATAGCTAAGTTTGATTTGTCCCTGCCTTTCTCAGGGCACAGACCGTAGAAGTCTTCCCAGTACTGTTCTTGTACTAAAAGTTCTGAAGATTCCGGAATCCCAATTAGTAGCAACATTCCATGTAGAACCCCAAAGAGTAACATAGTAAATGACGGCAGATAAAGACCTTATGGTCCATCCAGTCTGCCCAACAAGATAAACTCATTTTACATGGTATGTGATACTTTATACCAGAGTTTGATTTGTCCTTGTCATTCTCACCGCACAGAGCGTAGAAGTCCACACTGCACTGGTTTTAGTCTCCCAATATGTGAGTGGAGGAGTGGCCTAGTGGTTAGGGTGGTGGACTGTGGTCCTGAGGAACTGAGTTCAATTCCCACTTCAGGCACAGGCAGCTCCTTGTGACTCTGGGCAAGTCACTTAACCCTCCATTGCCCCATGTTAGCCGCATTGAGCCTGCCATGAGTGGGAAAGCACAGGGTACAAATGTAACAAAAATAAAATAGATACTATTGGAGATTCTACATGGAATGTTGCTACTATTGAGATTCTACATGGAATGTTGCTATTCCACTAGCAACATTCCATGTAGAAGGCTGCGCAGGCTTCTGTTTCTGTGAGTCTGACGTCCTGCACGTATGTGCAGGACATCAGACTCACAGAAGTAGAAGCCTGCGTGGCCACATAGGTGATCTGCAAGGGCCGACTTCTAGTGGAATAGCAACATTCCATGTAGAATCTCAGATAGTAGCAACAGTGGAGGAGTGGCCTAGTGGTTAGGGTGGTGGACTTTGGTCCTGAGGAACTGAGTTTGATTCCCACTTCAGGCACAGGCAGCTCTTTGTGATTCTGAGCAAGTCACTTAACCCTCCATTGCCCCATGTAAGCCACATTGAGCCTGCCATGAGTGGTACAGTGCGGAGTACAAAATGTAACAAAAATGTTAACAAATAAAAATTGTCACCACCCAATGTCTGCTAAAATTCCATAGATCCATTCCTTCTAAACAGGATTCTTTTGTATTTATCCCACACATGTTTGAATCAGGCTCAGGCAGCTGTGGTGAATCAAATTATGGAAACACTTTTAGAGATGAAAGTTTAGCAGTTTCTCACTACAAGCGAGGCATCCTTGCAATGGCTAACAAAGGGACTCACACAAACAGCGCACAGTTCAATATCACGCTGCAACTGACTGAGGGTACAGAAGTTCTTTAGGAATTAGAAAATGTACCTACATACAATGAAAGACCAAAAATAAGATATGTGATAACTGATTGCAGAGTCTTCAATCCTTGAATGCAGAGCCATAATGTATCATATTTGGAGTGCATACTGTTCAGATTGCCATATTTACTTATTCAGGTATTAATAAACAGTAGTCTTGCTATATTGTAATTGTATTAACTATGTAAGCCGCATTAAGCCTGCAATATGTGGGAAAGCGCGGGGTACAAATGTAATAAATTACCGTTTTCATCTCCACCACCTCCCGTGGGAGGGCATTCCATGTATCCACCACCCTCTCTGTGAAAAAATACTTCCTGACATTACTCCTGAGTCTGCCCCCCTTCAACCTCAATTCATGTCCTCTAGTTCTACCACCTTCCCGTCTCCAGAAAAGGTTCGTATGCTGATTAATACGTTTGGAGGGGGTAGACTAGTACCAACACTAGCCGTGTGTGCTACTGGATAATGTACACTGGTTAGCCATACTGTTGAGGTAGAAGCAGGCAAGAGAGAGCAGGTAACAGTAGTAGTTATCTTAGGTGTAGAGAAATTAGTTGCTCTTTGCAGAGATAAACAAGCTCACTTTTCCAATGAAGAAAAATACATAACGCCACAGCCCTCCTTTAAGTCAGCCACTAGGGGGCAGTGCATACAACAGTTCTGCTTCCTGCCTGGCTTGTGCTTTTACTGTCCAGACTACATCTCAAAACTGAGTTTCTACATTGCAGTTGTACCCAGGGTGTCTAGCCTAGAAATAGCCAATTTTAGCTAAGAGCAAAGTGTAAGTTTAGAGCTGTCATTCATACATTTAAGTATTTATATACCACATAAGCTGTTTACAATTTCATTTTACAGGAAAATTTGACTCACACTGTTAGTTGTAGTTCAGTGTAAGTTACATTCAGATACAGTAGGTTTTGGCAGATGAGAACCTGAACAATACTGGGTGTTACATGCTCAGTCACACAGGGCCAGTATGGCTAGCAAGAGCCAGACTAATATAATTGTAGAGTAGAATTAAGCCTATTGATTGAAGACAAAAAAAAAAAAATTAAAAAAAAGCCTTTACCTTAAACCTTTGACCCCCCTCCACCAAATCTTAACAAAAACACTAGAACCCATGCAGCTGATCTCGCTTTTGCGTATTTTCAGTAACCCTAGGTTAAGACTGGCACACTGTCAGGAAACTGAAATGGCATATTCGGAGGAGCCAAAAGCACCCACAGAGCTGCCTTCTTCATGCATATTGCCAGTATGTCTCCTTATTTAGATCAGGGCTGAACAAATCATAGGTACCAGGCTGCCAATAAATTTGGACAGGGGCAGTTAGAATTTGACTGCTCCCCATGGACTGAGGGAGACGAAACTGAAACAATTTTACAATTCCTTCAATCAGATTCAAAATTGACTACTCCCCAGAAAAAGTCATTTTTTTGGACACCACGGTCTCAATCTGTGATGGCTATATACAAACATCTATATACAAGAAACCCACAGACAGATGCAGCTACCTCCACAACTCCAGCTTCCACCCTTCACATACAAAAAGATCCATTATTTACAGCCAAGCCACAAGATACCACCGTATCTGCTCTGACCCAGGGGACAGAGACAGACACCTTGAAAACCTGACTGCAACCTTCGAACAGAAAGGCTACAACCCCAAAATAATCTCCAAGAATATTGTCTCATCCCTCAAAACACACAGGGAAAATCTGCTACAGTACAAAAAAAAAAAGCCACAGACAGAATCCCACTTATAGTGACATACAACCCAGAGTAGGAAAAATTAAGAAAAATCATAAAAGATCTGCAGCCTCTACTCCAGGAGGATGAATTACTGAAAGAGATATTCCCATCCCCTGGCCTTCCGACAGCCACCCAACTTAAAACACAAGCTAATTAGCAGAGCCGGTGGTTGGGAGGCGGGGCTAATGCTGGGCAGACTTATACGGTCTGTGCCGGGGCTGGTGGGTGGGAGGCGGGGATAGTGCTGGGCAGACTTATACGGTCTTTGTCAGAGCCGGTGGTGGGAGGCGGGACTGGTGGTTGGGAGGCGGGGATAGTGCTGGGCAGACTTATACGGTCTGTGCCCTGAAAAGGACAGGTACAAATCAAGGTAGGGTATACACAAAAAGTAGTACATATGAGTTTATCTTGTTGGGCAGACTGGATGGACCGTGCAGGTCTTTTTCTACCGTCATCTACTATGTTACTATGTAAGTAAGCTCCAAACACAGACTCAAAAAGAAGAGAATGGCATACATCCTTGCAATATATCCAGCTGCAAACTATGCCAAAACATTTCACAGGACCCCACAGTCATTCACAAAGGAAAAATATTCAACATAAAGGAATCCTTTACATGCTCATCTTCCAATGTGGTATACATCATTCAGTGTAAAAAATGTGACGAAGGAACACCTCTTTTCGTGTGAAAGTTGGATTTTAGTCCCGAGTTTAGGGAGTAGTAACACTACGGTTGTGTATTTAACCACACTGAGGACGGGGCTCCCCACAGGACGCTGATCCATCTGAGCACAGCTACTGTCCCGGAATGAGCTAAGTAACAACATTCGCTCAACATTTCTCCTACGTTTGTTGGATGTAATAGATACATCCAAGCACTAGTGTTACATTTGATGTAGTAGAGAATAGGACAGGGAGGTGGTGTGCAATGATGTTTTAAAGGGGTTTAAAGCAGTATAATACTGCGAATGAGTCCTGTGGACATAACTCCCTCTACTGAGCACTATTAGCATATTTAAAATATAAAAAAATTGTTTTTTGTTTCACAGTACACTGTTATATATTTTTAGTTTATACTTTAAGTGTCAACAGGTTTCTTGTTATAATAGTCAAAATTTAATGCCAAGAAGTGCAGAGATGCATTTGGGGTGTAGAACCCCAAAAGGGAGATACCGAATAGGAGGGGAGAGATTAGTAAGCTCGACTCAGGAGACAGACCTTGGGGTGTTGGTGTCTGAGGATCTGAAGGTGAAGAAACAATGTGACAAGGCGACGGCCGTGGCCAGAAGGATGGTAGGCTGCATGGAGAGGGGTATAACCAGCAGAAGAAAGGAGGTGTTGACGCCCTTCTACAAGTTGTTGGTGAGGCCCCACTTGGAGTTTTGAAGGCCATATCTTGTAAAAGATGTAAAAAGACTGGAAGTGGTGCAAAGAAAAGCTACAAAAATGGTATGGGATTTGTGTTGCGAACCCTACGAGAAGAGACTTGCCGACCTGAACATGTATACTTTGGAGGAAATGAGAAACAGGGGTGACATGATACAGACGTTCAAATATTTGAAAGGTATTAATCCGCATGCAAACCTCTTCCGGAGACGGGAAGGTGGTAGAACTAGAGGACATGCAGGAGATGAGATGAAAACGGTAATGGAATTCAAACATGCATGTGATAAACCTGTTTTGCAAGGCCTACCCTATTGATTCTACTTAAAAGCCTAAACTCTACAATGCATCTTTACATACATTGCAATGGACATTTTCTTATTTCCTTGCCCCTTATTATACCCATTTACCCCTAAACTTACCTGACCCTTTTTCTAATTGTATTTGTTTAATATCTACCGTATTTGGCGTTCACCATTATGGTATTTTGTAAGCCACATTGAGCCTGCTAATAAGTGGGAAAATGCGGGATACAAATGTTGCAAAAATAAATAAATAAACACAAAGGAATCCTGTTTAGAAGGAATGGATCTATGGAATCTTAGTGGACATTGGGTGGTGATGCCGGTATTTGAAGAATAAAACCGGTGCAGGGCAGACTTCTACGGTCTGTGCCCTGAGAATGACAAGGACAAATCAAACTCGGGTATAAAGTATCACATACCATGTAAAATGAGTTTATCTTATTGGGCAGACTGAATGGACCATACATGTCTATCTGCCATCATCTACTATGTTGTAGATCATTCTATCTGTGAAGAAATCAGACTAACTGAATTTAAATTGCTCATTCTTAACATACAGTCAAATATCACCATGGCATAAGAGTTTTGGGAGCTGTCAAATCCAATACTAAATTAAAATACTGAGAACCCTGTTTGTTCTTGAATGCATTATTGTGCTGCTTTTATTGTCTTTTCCTATCTTTGCTAACATGATATGAACCCTTTGAACTGACCTAGAATACCAGCTTGAGCTCTGTATCCAGTTCCGTCTCCGCATCTCTTCCCAGCCCACTGAGAAACGAGCAGGCACTAGATGTCACCATTGCTACATGGCAATGCAAGAGCCATCCTTGTGCAGAGATGGAATCCATCCTTAAGGGGTGGGAAGGGGGAAAGGAAAGGGACCACATTAGCACTTATATGTGCTCTACTTCAGCAGCTGTAAAATATGTATGCAAAGCCAACAGCTGCTCTATGCTTGGTGTTCTGTCACTCCTGGAAAAAGATGATTTTCTCTAGCGGATATTAAAGTCTGTACATTTTGAAAAAGGGACAAAACCAGGTGCAGTTCTGACGAGGGAGAGAGGGAGAGAGAGGGAGAGAGAGAGAGAGAGAGAGAGAGAGAACGAGAGAGGGAGAGAACGAGAGAACGAGAGAGGGAGAGGGAGAGAGAGAGAGAAAGAGAGAGAGAGAGAGAAAGAGAGAGAGAAAGAGAGAGAGAAAGAGTCTCAGAGGTAATAGGTAATATGATTGTGAGCCCTCCAGGAACAGGGAAATACCCCCTGTAACTCTCACCAAAAAAAGGTGTGACCTAACCTACTACTTCTACGAATGATTGCTATAATGCTACTAGACTAATAAATACATAACAGAGACGGTCCCTGCTGGACAGAACTTACAATCTAATCAAGACAGACAAACAGGACAAATAAGGAAGTGATTCCCAAACCTGGTCCTAGAGGCACCCAGCCAGTCAGGTTTTCAGGATACCCACAATGAATATTCAGGACAGAGATTTGCATGCAGTGGAGGCAAATCTCTCCAGGATCAGGTTTCAGAAGCCCTGGATTAGGGAATTACTTATGATGGGAATGATTGAAACAGACATAATTACAAATAAATACGATCAGGCCTGGGGAGTGGATACAGAGGTGTCCCTTTGACTCTTGGCCCAGGCATGCCACCCAGGGAGAAGAAAAAGACACAGGCAGAACCCAGGAGGGGGTGGGAAGGCAGAGTATTTTTCGCTTTGCATCAGCGCTTTGGGATTCATCCATTTAAAAGGTACTTCATCAAATGCATTTCTCTGAATTCACCTGAGAACAGCAGTACAAGGGCTTCTTGCCAGCCCCCTCCCCTCTCCTTTTCTCCTGTAGTGCTTAATGGGATTTGATTGTTTAGACACACAGCCCTAACAACTGTGTTGTGCCTACTGTACAGCCATCTGCCAAAAGCAAGTTAATAAAAGAGCGAGGAACAGTATTTGGCCAGCTGCCATACCACAGACTACTCAGTGTAAAACATTAAAGCGAGTTCATCCAAGCTGTCTACTTGGCGTTTCTGCAAACGCTGGTGTTCTTGTGTGGATCTGTTTCATTTCTCAGTGAGGTAAGATGCTCTAAGGACTGCAGTGGACAATTATTTAACCAGAGTACTCCACCAACAACCAACCATATCTAGGTCTCGGTCTGCAGCTTTTACAAACAGTACCTGAGGAAACAGAGGAGAAAACTCTGGTTATTGAGACGAGACATAGGGAAGCCACTGCTTGCGCTGGAATTGGTAAAATGGAACGGTGCTGCTATTTGGGATTCTGCCAGGTACTTGTGACCTGGATTGGCCACTGTTGGACACAGGATACTGGGCTAGATGGACCATTGACCTGACCCAGTATGGCTACTCTTACGTTCTTATGTAAATCCACTGGTTCAAGGTCACAGTAACGAGACAGGCAAAAGCTGGACTTGAGCCCGGGTCTTCTAGCTTCCAACCATTAGACCTGTCCATTTGGTCAAGCCTTGTGAAAACACACTCTGAAACAGAGGGGGAGGGGGAGAGATAAATTAATCTACGAACAGACTATAATGGGTAAATACTGTAAAGCTCATCCATTGTATCCACCTACTGCAATAAAGGAGATCCCACTTCAAGCCCAAAATTCTTGTTCTGGTCCAACCCATTTCTAGGAACTCCCAGTGATCTATTTCAGCTGGTTAGCTGGAAGCACATTCTTTAAGAAATGATTAACATCCATAATCAGGGCACCTGGCAGGATCCTGTTCTATAAAGGAACATAGGCACCTACTGTCCTGTTTAGAATACTAGCTTTAAGATTATTAATAGTAACATAATAGATGACGACAGAAAAAGACCTGCATGGTCCATCCAGTCTGCCCAACAAGACAAACTCATATGTGTATACCTTACCTTGATTTGTACCTGCCTTATTCAGGGCACAGACCGTACAAGTCTGCCCAGCAGTACTTCCCGCCTCCCAACCACCAGTCCCTGCCGCCCATCACCGGCTCTGGCACAGACCATATAAATCTGCCCTCCACTATCCTCACCTCCCAACCACCAACCCCTCTTCCCCCCACCTGCTCCGCCACCCAATTTCGGCTAAGCTTCTGAGGATCCATATTTGATGAGATACCACAAATCTTTTAAGTCATAGCGGTTTACACATCGGCATAACATAATTAAAGAAAGAAAAGAACTCCATTGCTGATAGGATAGACATTGAGGCATATTTTCAAAGCACTTAGAATTCCAAAGTTCCATAGAAACTTATGGACATTTGGAAGGCTAAGTGCTTTGAAAATATGCCTTGTAGTCACACACACAACCAAGGAACCACTATTATACTCCAACAATCTACCCACATCCCCAACCAACAGTGGAGGAGTAGCCTAGTGGTTAGGGTGGTGGACTTTGGTCCTGAGGAACTGAGTTCAATTCCCACTTCAGGCACAGGCAGCTCCTTGTGACTCTGGGCAAGTCACTTAACCCTCCATTGCTCCATGTAAGCCGCATTGAGCCTACCATGAGTGGGAAAGCGCGGGGTACAAATGTAACAAAAAACAACAACATATATTTGTTTTCACTATTTCTCATTCTGAACACTGTGGCATCCAATCCTAGAGCAGCAGGACCAACTATTTTAAATTGTGGTAAGGAGGCCTCATTCCTAATAGAGGGGGGGGAGATGGTTCCACAGGTACAGCACCAAGTAATAGAAAGCAGTCTTCCTGGCGACAACCCTACATGCAGCAGCTACTGTTGCTGGCAATAGGCAGTTTTCATTTGCACTTAAAAGTTAAGTGCGTCCACTTAATGCTAGATACAGAGCTGGTGTGCTCATGCCTAAATGATAGAGATATACACATAACTTAAGTACTTTGTAAGTTATGTGCATAAGTGGGAGTCGCACCCATGCATACAGCTCCTTACAAATACATGTGCATATTTACAGAATGTTGCTTAGGTGAAATTTTGGCAGTTGCGTGCCGTTGTTCTAAACATTTGTGTGTGTTAATAGGGCACCTGCTGGCACCCTTGTTATAGAAGTGAATGGTGGGGAGTTGAGTTCTAAAGTAGTGAGAAAACACAACAGTTTCTGAGAGTAGCTACCTCTGCATCAGAAAATATTGAGCCATTTCCATGTGGTGGTGACGGTGCCTGAGTGTGAATTTCAAATCTCAGCTGTTTTTGTGTGTAGCAGTAAGTAAAACACAAAACTATATACGTTGAAGTCCTGGGTTTATGAGGCTGAGCACACATCAAAAAGGAACATGCAATGGTTGCCTTCTAGCGTTGAGATATTATGGTGTATTGTTCTTACGGTCAGGAGTGTGGTTGGTTTTGTTTCTGTACAGTGCTGAGGTCTGAAGCCAGATTGGGATTTGTGCAGTATGTTGAAATCAGTGAGGTATTCTGTTAGTTGTTTGGCGACTATGCCTTCTGTCAATTTGGTTGTTAGGGGTATGGAAAGCTATTGGTCTGTAATTCGAGGTGTCTTCTGCTTTTTTTCTTGGTGTCTTTTGGGATGGGAGTTAGTAGGATATTTCCTCTGTCCTGTGGGAATAGGCCTTTTTTGAATAGATAATTAAGGTGGTCTGTGAGTTCTGTGACGTATTGATTAGAGGGTTTTTCATTATATAGTTGGGGCAGGTGTCTAGTTGGCAGTGGGCGGAGGAGAATTTTCTGAGTGTGTGAGCTATTATTTCGGTGCTTCGATGAGTGAAGTTATTCCAAATACAGTCTGCCAGGAATTCCCTTGGGTTTGGATCTAGTTCGTTTATGAAGGTTTCTGGATTAATATTTCCCTGATGCAGATTCTTGTGTAGACTGGTAATTTTTTTTTTTCAAAGTTTCTGGCAAGATTGCATCTGGGAGGTTTGCATTCGGTGTAGTTACTGTTTTGGTGTTGTGTATTAGTTTGTATAATTTCTTTGTGTCTTTGTAATCTGTGCCTATTTGTTCTCTGTAGAAGTTTCTTTTGGATTGTCTTATTTTATATTTGTATTTTGTTTGACTTTTTTGTGTATGTGTGTGAGTCAGGGTTGGGGGAGAGAAAAGTCTACCCTACCTCCTCCCACGTCAATCTAGCGGAGACGGCGGTTAAAGAGGCTTTTGTACAATCCCACCCACTAATCAATTAAATTTTCTCTAATAGTAAATATGATCACGTCACACCATTGCTGCTGATTTTACATTGGTTGCCTGTTCCGGCCAGAATCCATTTCAAAGTTTTATGATTTGATTTTAAGATCTTGAATAGATTCTGTTCAGTATATTTTTTAACTTTGATCTTTAATTCAATTTTCTAAATCTACCACTAGACTTGTGCATTTGAATAAATTGCAGTTTTGTTTTTATTTGAAACCTCGCTCGGCCTCTACAATTAAAAGATTATTTACATTGGCAGGTGGTCCCTATTTGTAATTCTTTGCCTTCTATTATATGAACTGAGACTAATTATTTGAGATTCAGGAAGTCAGGGCTGGTCTTAGGCCGAGGCGGCCGCATAGGGCCTCGCACTTAGTGGGGCTCCGCGCGGTGCGCCTCAGTCAGCCTCCTCCCAGGCATTCACATGACCCAGTTTCGCTGCTCGTCCCAACTGCCCGCCCTCTTCTCGCCCCCAAGATCCTTTTTTTTTCTTTTAAATTTACCTCCGAAGTCTGGCAGAGCAGCGTCAGTGAAAGTGCTCCCAGTGAAAGCGCTTCTCTTCGCTCAGTGTCCCGCCTTCTTCTGACATCATGACGTCAGAAGAAGGCGGGTCACTGAGCGAAGAGAAGCGCTTTCACTGGGAGCACTTTCACTGACGCTGCTCTGCCAGACTTCGGAGGTAAATTTAAAAGAAAAAAAAAAGGAAAGGGATCTTCTTGGGGGGGGGGGGGGGGGAGAAGAGGGTGGGCAGTTGGGGCAGGGGAGAGAGGGACATGGATGGGATGGCAGGACTCAGGGAAAGAGGGGAATTGCTGTATTTGACCAATCGCTCCATTGGGACCACAAGACTTTTACCTGCAGATCATGAGGCTCTCCAAAGATATCCAGTAGCTAGCCTCTCAGGTAACGTATATATGCAGGGCTACATACTATCTTATTCTCTGGACAGTGATAGAGATGCAGCAAAACCCTAGCACTTGTCCTTTACTCTTAATGATTAGTAGATGCAGCTTGCAAGGGCCCTGGATACATGTGAATCAGGCCTACGGACCTCCAGCACTACTGTTAGCATAATCCTCTAGATAGAGGCCATCACTCCTATCAGACCATCAGATGATGTAAAGTGGGGACTCACCATAGCAGTGCTAATGAATACCAAAGCAGAGGTATCTTGAAAATACTCTATAGCTACCCACACAAAACAAGAGGAATGTCACCTTTCATGGTACACAAAAGGTCACTGATACACGATGGGATGGCAGGGCTCAGGGAGAGAGGAGAATTGCTGGATAGGGATGAATGGAGGGGGCAGGGGAGAGGGGGGAATTGCTGGACATGGAGGGCAGGGGAGAAAGGAAAATAGTTGGGCAGGAACGGAGGGAAGGAAAGCCAAAGGAAGGAGATGCACATGGATGGAGGGGAAGGGATAGAGGAGAAATGCTGGACATGGATGTAGGGGAGGAAAGTAGATGCACATGGAAGGAGGGGCGTGGGGAGAAATGCTGGATGTGTATGGAGGGGAAATTGCTGAATTTAAGGGCTGGATTGGAACACTTTGAAGGCAGATGCTGAAACTGGTTAAAGGATAGGAACAGGGCTACAGATGGTAGACAGAACACATAAGGAGGATGGTGAGAGAAAAAATATCAAATGGAAAGAAGATACTGCATAAAACAGAAGACACTGGGACCAAAGCGAATAGAAAAACCAAATGATCAGACAACAAAGGTAGAAAAAAGTATTTTATTCAGAATTTATTAATTGGAATATGTCAGCTTTTGGAAATGTGCATCTGTGATATTTTGCATGCAAGTTTCAATTTTTCTAGTATTGCTGCATGCTGAGTCTGAGTTCTTGAGGTAACTTTCCAGTTCAGTATTTTGCCTTCATATCTGTTGTGTCATGTGTTTTTCATGTGTGATCAAGGTGCAGTATCCTGCTAGCGTGTAGCATTTGCAGCCCTTTTTGTTTTGTTTTTTTCCATGAGGTAGTGTATTGGTGTTTTAGAGCCTGGTGTAATTGCAGTTCTGCCTTTCCACGCATAAGGTTGTAGCTCGTCCTGTCCTTGGAATTAGTGCTGTTATGGTTTGGTAAGGTTATGAGTGTGTTTTTGCACAAGTTTGTGTATAGTGTTTTGCAGTGGACAGATTGTGTGTCCGCACCTCTGACCCCCCCACCCCCCCGGGGGTTATGAGAATTGGAACTACTAATTGTAGTGGACTTGAACTGAATAATTTCTGGGAAGGGGGGGGGGGGGGTTCATGATAGCATTGTGCTTATTATTTCAATCAGTTTTTCTGTACAAGTTTAGCTTCATTTGTCTTTATTTGAAATTTCATAAATAAAACATTTTCTAAAAATTGAATAATATCATTGGGGGCGGGGCAAGGATGGGGCCCCACCAAATTGGTCTGCATAGGGCCCCGCACTTGCTAAGACCGACCCTGCAGGAAGTTACTTAAGTCCTGGGTTTTTTTCTAAATATCATTCTTGAATTATTAGTATATTTTAGGTAACATTTGGAATTTTAAGTTGAATCTGATCTTTTAACATTTTTTTTTTTTTTTTACTATGAACTGTTCCGAGCTTCTAGGTGTTGAAACGGTATACAAGATCTGGTACGTTAATGATTTTCATCCATGGTGCAGTATAGTTGGTGTTAGTCCTCGTGTGTGTAACTAGCTAGTTAAAAGAGCCTCCTGACCTGCTGGAGAAAGAATCAAAAGATGACAACAAATGGTTTCTGCATTAATTTGCTTTTTTTTTTTTATTAACTAGTTATTTTCTTCTTTGTAACTGTTCATTCCCACATTACAATCTGTGGTTATTACTTGTTATTTTGGTAAAATAAATAGAGATGGTCAACATTCAGATAAAACACTCTCTAGAGCTTTAGTTAATGTTCATGATTGAATTTCCGCACCCTCCCTGTGCACCCAGGCTAGGGTGGACAGGAAGCCGTCCTGCTGCAGTGCACCTGAGCAGTCAGGGAATGCTACCAGCAGCAACTGAAACATAACACCCCCGCCAACACATTTGCTGGATTGTTACAGGTTAAAAATCTGTAATTTGTCTGAAAAGTTGTTCGGTAGCCAGTGATTAGGAAATGAAAGAATTTCTCGCCACTACCCCAGTAAGGTCACTATGAAACATTCTCTGCAAGGGTCTCCAGAAGGGGGAAATGAGTCCCTAGTACTCTAGGAACGGACTAAATTGTGTGAGTGAGGGAAGCCTTGCTAAGGACCTAGAGCTCACGGCACTGACCTGAATCTGTGCATTTATAACAGAAGGCAGAACAGGATAGGGTTTGTTCATATGTACTTGATTATAGTACTTAGTACTCATCAAGCAGCCACACACGCCTTCAGCTCTAGGCACCTCTAGAACCCTGTCTGCCGATCCCTGAGGGGTGCAGGTCTGAGATCTGCACCACATTTACTATTTCTTAGTCTTGTGTTTATTTGCTTAGTGCATGGACACTACATGTCTCCCCCACCTTCACAAGAGGTCACACAATCCTGTCCATGGGTCAACCCTCTACAGATGACTTGTGTTGGGGCCGACACCTGATCCTCCTCCTGGACGGATCCTGCAGACAGAGCCGACCAAGAGAACAAACTGATCTTTGCACCTTTGCTTCTCTTATTCTGGGCTGAACATCTTCAGTACTTTAACTCCCATATATTTCATCTATTATCTTATGTCCTGAACATCTTTCCTTTGCATGATGTCTTGAAATGGTCCATTTAATTCTTTGGGCACCGTTTCCTCCTCTTTATTCATAACTCTGTACAATACAGTGTAGAAAGTACCCCTCCCCCTCCCCCTAGCAGCTGTTTGTTATTTTTTTTTTTAATATACACACTTTCCAACTCCCGTTTCTCATAGAAGCGATCCTTTCCAAACCAGATTCTGTATTTGCAGAGTCATGTCTTAGTGGGACCTCCTGAGATAAGCTTAAACACCTGCAGTCTTTCACAAAGACTGACACCAGAGCCAGAAAGGAGTCCATACCTGCCATCTCTTTACTGGACAGCTGGCCGATGGCTGAAGCACATCCTCCATGAGAGAGCGGGGAGAGGCTCTCTCACTGTGGCATACAGCCACGGAGGTAGCTCTGTTCTTTAAGGCGGTGGACTAGTGGGGTTTTTTTTTGTGTAAAGAACTTCCCTCTTCAGAAGCCCTGAAGTGCAACGTTCTTTCATGGGCCCGTGAGGAACGAGGTAAGGACAACACAGTATGCATTCAGACACAGGCATGCAAGAATGAAGGTAACACTTCAAGGGCTCAGGCTCAGACCGGATGGAATGATCTCCTTTCTTCAAGTATACAGTATGCTGAGGGACCTTTAGCATTCTCTTTACTCAAAAAAACGTCCCTCCCACCAGCGACAAGGACGAAGTTTGTACATGACCTCCCAATCTTAGGGAAAATTTCCTTAACAGCTGCATTTAAAAATACACCAGGTTCTCTACCCTTTTTCTTCCAAATGGAGGAGATAAAGTCAACAGGTGCGCAGGGGGTGTCCAGGCTCTATGACAGTGACAGCCAGTGAGGGATGTACGGTTTCTGTGAGAGAGAACACGGAGAGGAGACCCTTTCCCTAGGGATTCCTTAGTACAGTCAGAATAAAGGAAGCTTGAGCTGTGCCACAAAAATCATTCTTGAAGCTAAAATCTATAGTTCTAAAAAAAGTTAGCTATAAGCTTCAACATAGTCCTTTTTTGATCATGAAAGCCGCAATCTAGCATAGGAGCAACCATAATTTAAAAAGACGAAAAAGAAAAGTGAAACGGGTGCAGCCCTGTAGCTGGGACCCCCACTGCTAAAGGAAATGAACAGACTAATTTGTAGTTTTAAATTATCAGTAGCCAAGTCAAGGAAAGGAGGGAAAATAATGTTCGAGTTCCAAGTGGAAACAGCCAATACTCAAAATCCAGGTCGATCATTTCCTGATGTCCACTGGAGGCCACTCCTGTCCAGCAAGCGTCAGACTGCTCTAGGAGAGAGGGACCACCTGCAGCTCCACTTCTTTGCACCGTTCAGACCGAAGATTTTGTTACCTGGCTCGCTTTTCCACAGAGTATACTGACATGCAGTAATCATTACTGCCCACCGCCAAATGAGGCTGCAGAGAGAAAACAAAGAGTGCAGTTACAATGACATCCGAATGCCACGAGAGACAGCAGTATCGGTCTCCTCGCAGTTACACTAACGTGAGAATGCAACGTGTGACAGAATCACCAGTCCCCCTTGTAGTTGCACAGACCTGCAAACACCGCAGGCGAGAGAATTACCAGTCCCCTCGTAGTTACAGGGACCTGAGAATGCCGCTGGCAAGGGCCATACCAGTTCCTTCGCAGTTACACGGACCCGAGAATGCCGCGGGCGAGAACATTACCAGGCCCCTCGCAGTTACACGGACCTGAGAATGCCGCGGGCGAGAACATTACCAGGCCCCTCGCAGTTACACGGACCTGAGAATGCCGCGGGCGAGAACATTACCAGGCCCCTCGCAGTTACACAGACCTGAGAATGCTGTGGGCAAGAGCATTACCAGTTCCTCGCAGTTCCACTCACGTGAGAACACTGCAGTTGAGAGCATTACTAGTCTCCTCAGTAACCACCACCACCGCCCCTCTTCTCAAGCATACCCCTAACTTTCACAAAATCATGTCACCCAGCTCCTGTAGGGCAACACATTCGAACGATTAGATTTAAACGGAACAAACATGGAGATAACTTGGGGTTAGTGAGAGTGAAATGTTGATATTCTCTTTCAACGGACTCTAGGGTTCGCTGGACACGGGTTAGTGCCATTGGTCTGTCATCCTAACACCAGCACACATACATTACTAATGTCTGGTTGCATGAGCGCAGTTCATTAGCTCCTTAATAAATAACCCACCAACTGGGTGCGGCTGTGTACTGACCCAATGAGGATGAAATGCCAGGCAGCTGATGGCTCCAATCCTTTGGCCCATAAATCCATCGTAATATTTTATGTTGCTTATCAGCTCTCCATTGCCATTGTAAACAGCAATAAACTGGTTCATGGAGCCACTAACAGAAAGAGACAGAAAAGGTTACAAAATATTTGGAAGACTATATTCTGCTGACACAAGTGAGCCTGCATCTGGAAACAGAGACCAACCAGGCTCAGTAGAGATACAATGGATACTTGGCCAGAGGAAGTTTTAATTCTGGCCCAGCCAGAACTACCTGTGAATCCTGGTTGTAATCGGGGGATACCAGACACAAAAGGAGAGGCCCTGATGCAACTTCAAATTTTCTCTTTGAGGATTCTTTGCAGGTTATATCACCTTATATTATACTGCAATCATGCATGTCCCTTACTCAAGTGCCACCCCTGACAGCTAATTCAATAAAGATCTCATCCATACCTTGTTGTCAACCTTTAATTTAAACATGTGAGGAAGAGTTATACTTACCAAGCAAATAGGTTTGCCTGAGGATGAATATCTAGAGCTGTCAGCCCCTTCACGATCTGAAGAACGCTCAGAGACTCTGGCATCCGGGGGTCAAAGAATCTCACATCTCCATTCACACTGCAAAGACACAACGTTCAGATGTTCACTGCTCAGCCTGAAGATACCTTAGTTAAAAAGGCAGCGCATCAGGCATGGAGTATAGCATATCACCATGGAAGCAATTAGGACTACACACAGGGAACCAGAACAATGCAAGATCTAACATCGCTGAAGAAGTTACTTGCTTCTTTTCAATTTGAGGACAGCTGAGGAAAAAGGTAGGGACTTTGGTAAGTCTCTTTCTATTTTCTTTCAATAGGTACCTAAGCTCCTACAAGTGAAATATGACTGAGAAATACTATCACCAAAGCTGTTGTCCCTGTTACAGCTTCTGTCCAGATGGACAACATGATCCAAGGTGGCGGGGAGGGAACCGATTCCGTGTGCAAGATGTATGCATGAAAAAAAGAAACAGTGAGGCTGGGAAGCAAAGGCATTAATCTCCAGCTGAGGGGAAGATGACTGGACACGGATCACAAGAGCCTGAAGAAGTGAAACCTCAATTCCACCATCCCCCCGAACTGAGGAACCAGTATGCAGCCCTGAAGGTGGAGGAAGTGAGGGATCACAGCTCAGAACATCCAAAGATGCCAGATCAGTGACCATTATGAAGTGAAGGGTGCTTGGTGATCATCTGGCATTCAGTATTAAGACGTACATTGAGAGAATTCATTCAAAAGTGAGGGTCTTAGACTTCAGGAAACTAACTTCATCAAGATGGGGAGTGGAGGAGTGGCCTAGTGGTTAGAGAACTGGTCTTGACCTCCAGTGGTGCCCGGTTCAAATCCCACTGTGATCTTGGGCAAGTCACTTAACCCTCCATTGCCTCAGGTACAAACTGGACTTCTTTACATATTTATCTTACGGGCTTTCTCCCTGTTTACTGACGGCGTTAAGAAACAGGTTCATCAGCTGTCGATTCATATTTATACGGCTGCCCGGACTACTCTGGCGAAATACAGGAAACAAGCCTCCATTCCATCGATGGAAAGTGTTTTAAAAAAAGTGGCCTATTGTTGTTTGATGTCACAACTAACAGCTTGGAAGTATGGACGCTTGCTTCACTATCATAAAACATGGGATGTTTATAAGAACTAGCGTGATAGGACTGTGTCACTATTATAATTTTTGTGTATATATATATTTTTTTAAACAGATCCTTTGGTCCCATGACATAACAACGGCGGGCCATTAAGGTGGGGAGGAGGAGGGGGCATGGGGTTTAACTCAGCTGATAATTGCTGGAACTTTCTTGGTTCTCTTGAGAATAATTTTAAAAATTATATATATAAAAAAAATTATGAGGGGATTTCCCTATGTGCTCTCAAACTCAACTACAAAGAACCTGGTAAGAGCTAATCAAATTTGTCCCCTCTGTATGATGACTGTTTCTGGCCTCAGGCCTTTACTGTTTAGTCAAAGTGGCAGCAGGCTATAAGCTGCTTGGGGTTTTGGCTTCCCTTAGTGCCAGTTTAGGGGTTATATGCACTAACACACAGAAAAAGTGGGGCTCAGTTACACTGCTTATGCCAGTGCCAATCTCAAAATGGCTGCTGGGCAGTCTTGGCAGCCATTTTAAACCAGCAGTGGCACCAGGCAGGAAAGCGTGGGGTTCTTTCTTGCCCCTGAAGAGGCAACTAGACCACCAAGGCTTGTTAAGATAGGCCTGGGGAGGGCCTACTTGTATTCTTAGGGGGCGGGTGGGTCAGGGGGTCTGTGTGTTTCAGTTTCAGCCAAAAGTGAACTGGCATTTTTGGCTAAAACTCGACCCCTAGCAGGTTTCAGTGCAGAATCCGAAATTCAGTCAGCCTTTAAAGTCCACAACACAGATTTAATCAGCTTTTGGAAAGAGCAACACTAGAGGACTTAGTGAACGCATACAGCAACCTGTCCAGGGGAACATGTGACTTGGTCCTGGATATCAGTTCTGAACCCCCCCCCGGTGCTTCTTTTAGCCCTAAGGAGAGTTGCAGTATGATTGCTTTGTACCTGACGCTTATGATGTTCCCATCGGAATGTTTCTGCAGGTGTGCCTTCACCACCCAGGCCATGTGCTCACGGTACGTCATTACACGGCTGTAGACAGTGAGAGAGAGAGAAAAACAGAACACATGAAGTAAGTAATTTTCGTGCATTGGATAAAGATGGCAGTAAAGGCGGAGAAACGGAAAATGTGCTCCTGCAGTAGTGGCTGGTAAGATATTAAAAACTGGATAGGCAAAGCAGTGTTTGTAGAAAGGACTGATAATATATCTCCTTCATTGTGTCTCCTCTCATTCTCCTCCACCCCTGGCAGTCTCTGACTGTGTAATCAGAGCATGGATAGATATGGACAGGTGGTCCTTTACCTCAGCTCACAGCTAAACCAGCCATGCAGGAGCAACTGATGTATTACCAGGGTCTGGGTATCTAGCTGTTCCTCTGAGACAGCAGTCTGCCTCCTAGTGGCCATCACAGACGTGTGCCTGAGGGGCAGGTTAGATCCTACAGTGGCTGTTTAAAAAGCTGACTGACTGGGAGGAAAGACATGAGGGAGATGGGAATCAATTAAACCTCGTTACTCCACTGGATGCCCAAGAAATACAGCTTTTTCAAGGCCCACAACAAAGCTTCTTGGCTGCCAAAACAAATTGAAAGATCTGGGAACTGAGGAGAGCCACCCTGACCAGCCAACACTGTCCCTCTTTCTCTGCCCCCTGGAGAAACATGAAAGGCCACTGCTATGGCTGCACAGCGGGAGAGATCTTCCAAGCGAAAGGGGAGATTGTGAGCAACTGTGAAGATTTATAATCTGCAACTATATAATACCTTTTATTCAGATGAAATTTCGGTGTATTTATCACGGCACTAGAAATATTCAGGACAGATTGTTAACAGTACTATGAAGGGAAGAGAACAGCATGGATTCACACTGCCAAAGGAAGAATCTCATGGGTGGCAATACAGAGGTACAGTGACATGATTGCTCAGCAAGGGCTGTATTTTTAAGCGCCTTTTAATTGGGCACAGATGAATTTATAATACTGGCATTTTACCATTCATTTAGTGCCATCCTGCGGTCATATACCCGGACCGAACCATCTCCCAGACCGGCAACAATCAGTGAGCGGTGAGAATCGCAGGATAGGCTGGTCACACAGCTGTCTGCCCCCGTCGGGATATCCTGGTAGGAAAAAAAGAGCAACGTAGAACCGTGAAAACAAAGTAGAAAGGATACTGGACGATGACCCACCTTACAGAGGCCAGAATCAAGAAAACAGGCACCAAGAAAAACCAGCACATCACTATTCTATACAGGAGCTCCGAGATGAGTGTCCTTTCTAGAATGCCTGGCGCGGATTCGTGCGCCCAACTTTGAGTGTGAACTTACACCAACTGAAATCAGGTGTAAATCCTGGGGTGCAAGTTGTGAGCGGATCCCCAGTAACACCACTTGCATCTTTTGTGAATGCCCCTGACCTGCTCATGCACCCCCACCCCTTTTTCGGCTACATGTGAAGATTTGGGCATGGATGTTTAAAGAATCGTATGCAAATCCACGCACAAATCCAACAGCTAATTATTGTTGATGGCTCAATATCTAATTTGCGTGCAGATCTCAGGAAAGCGCCCGAATTTGGGTGCCATTTATAGAATCCAGGGGTTTATCAGCAAAAAAAAAAAAAAAGAAAGGGTCGAACTACCACTGCTACTGCAAATGCACAGCCACATCAGAAAAGACAACAGAGCACTGTGGAATACTAGACCTGGGGCCATGGGACATTGGGTTTATAGTGGCCAGTAATAGTCACCGTTTGCACTGGCTGCCATGCACGTGACATCTTGAGCTGTAAGGTCTATATTTAAGGGCTCTGAAATCCATGCACAGCTTTACCATTAATTATAAATGAAATTTGTTTTACATTGGGACGTAAGGAAGGAAGGAAGGAAGGAAGGAAGGGAGGAAGTATTTAAGGGAGGAAGCTCTGCATCTCTTCTGAAGCACAAATCGAGCCAAAAAAAGCAGCAACAATGCAAGAAAAAGGAAACTCTCCTGTCCTACCATGGCCTCCCAGTTTTCCTCCTTTTGAAGAGCAGCTGAGAGCACAGAAAAGCTTGCACCATCCCACCCAGTCCTTGTCTCTCACCTCTGGGACCAGTTTTGGGACACTTTGCAAGTACCCACTTGTTTCCAGGGGTATAGAAAGAATAAAAAGCAGACAAAAAAAAAAAAAAAGGAGAGCCTTCAAGGAATTCCCTTGGCTCCAGCTTCATTACATTTTTAATGAATCTAAACTTCTTTTAAAGTTGAACTGTGCAGTGAGCTGAAGGCAGCACTGTTTGAACTGAGCTCTTCACGGCCTATTCAAATGCGATTGGTTATCCAGTGAAACCAGCAGGCACGTCCCAAAGGAAAAGCCTGATCGCAATCTCACAACATGCATATCCTCTCTCTCATCAAAAGCCACAGAAACCAATTTACTGCATTTGTTATTTAAAATGGAAAATAAATAACTGTTAATTTACAATAGTTTGGTCCTGCTGCTCCTGAAATTGCAGAGGTAAAATACCACCACAGAAAAGAATTCTAATTATCCTCAGTTCCTCTGTGCAGCGGTGTTGGGTCAAAATGTTCTAATTAATGTTCATCCAGAGCTAGTTAATTTGGAAAAGCTTCAGAGACTGATTCTGGCCCTCTTGGCCAAGGAACTAGACTCTTGTACTTTAATCTGTGTTTCTTTCCTCCAAATAATTTAACATTTTGAGCACAACCCCCTTGATATTCAGCCAGCAGAGATCAGAACTTTAAACTCTGTCACTAGATAAATTAGACCCAGATACTCAATTCTGGGCCATGTTTGGGCACTGGTACTTAATATCCGGGTTTTACTGGCTGCCATTACTTGTGTGGGTCCTGGAAGACATTCAGCCAGGACCTGAAAAAGGGGAAGTCCAATATGCCCAATCAATACCCCTCTCTCCAATCCCTGTAGGACGCCCTCAGGTTCTGTTGCCTCCCTTCCCATTCCCCCCAACTCAGTTCCCGTCATCCCTCTACTGTAGAAGTCTCCCCCTACCAATTCCTGTAGAATGCCCCCTCTGATCCCCGAATCCCTCCCTCCCCACAATCCCAGATCTCCCTTCACCCTCGGGCTTTCCCATCCCTGGTGTCTAGTGAGACGTGGCTGGAGCAGATCCCTTTCCATTCCTGCCCTGTCCGCTCCAGGTCTCAGAATGGTAGCGCTGTGGCCCTAGTGGCTCAGCCTTACTGCTAGGGCTCAGCCTTCCATATAAGGGCTTATTAGTGAGAGGGAAGCAGCGGTATTGTCAGGTGAACGGCTACAACATCCAGCATGGCTGGCTGGCTTTTTTTTGTTTGTTTGTTTTTTAGCAGGATTGGATCCACCAGCCTGGGACTTTTATTCTGATCCTTTCCTCCTGTCCCAGCAAATCATTTATCCTTTATTCTGGATGTTCTCAGCCAACTGAAGCATTCCAGGTCTCTCCTTCGTAATGGAGGTGTTCTCATCAGTTCATCACCTGCTCTGCTGCAAGTATCAGAGAAATAGTGACACACACTGGCTGCCTCCATCATGCCCATAAACCCAGATCCTCACATCAGATCACTGGAAGCACCTAACTGCTCAAATTGCTACCTGCCTCGGGCCACATATGCTCAAACAGTCTCAGTCAGATATTCAGGTTACTCATAGTGAAAATGCAGGACTTTGCACTCCAGAGGTTTATCATTTCAAAATTTAAGGGTTTATTTTTCAAGCAATTTGGTACTTCATCAGGGCAGTTGCATTATTAAAGTAACATTTTCTGTGCTCTTAGGTGGATTCCATTAAATGGTACAAAATGCTAATTCCTCTTCATTGCCCCCAATACAGTATTGTTACATTTATCTAGACTTTCCATGGAAAAGGAACCTTGGAAAAATCTCCCTTCCCTCCACCCAAGGCACCCTTTTCCCCCTCCCTTTCCCCTTATCACACCCTCTAACCCCCCTCCCCCCCCCCCATTTTTTCTCCTTCTTCCTCCCCACCCTGCCCAAGTGACTCTCTTTGCATTTAATTTTAATGTTTTATTTACAGAAATTTCAAGAACACTTATAAGGTAAACAGAGTACAAAAGAAACACCAATTTCAGGGGGGGGGGGGAGAAATAATTTGTTACTCTCTACATTAAGTCCACAAAAAGGGGGAGAAGCATTATATAGGTGAATATGTTTAAATCGATTTAAAATATCCTCAGCAAATTACAGAACTCACTCAATAAACAGAAGAATGACATGCCATTGCTTCCACCCCAGCACCAGCACTCTCCGCTGCCCCTCAGTCCCATACAGCTGGCATCAGCACAATGATGTCATTGAATCAGGACACTAAGAGCAGTTTTCAGGGTTTTTCAATTACAACTGGAAAACCCAGATTCCTCATTGGGGGAGGGGGTGTTTTAGCAAGGTTTAAAAAAAAAATTATAGCCACAAATGAGAAGCCCTATGTACATGTATGAAATATATGGAGCTGCTGCTGCTCTGAACATATAGGTGCTTGTGACAAAGCAGTGGGTTTTTAAACCTGTAAAACTATTATTTCTTAAATGTTTTTCACTAGTCTGGCCAGCAGGTGGTGCATGTTTATGTTTACAGAGAACTGACTGTTCCTTCTTTAGTTAACACACATAAGAGGTAACCTGCAGTGATGTGGCCAGCAATTTTAAAGCTTGTTGTTCTGGCCCAGGAGCTCAAAATTCAGCTAGCATGTACTGGCTTTTTCTCTGGTCTTAGCCAGGGAGCAAAGAGAGAAGGATCTCTTTGATGAGGCCCTGTGAGCAGCTATATATGTCCTGATCTCCCCAGGTACTATTTAAATAGATTACAAAGGTTTAGTTAGTTTTATAATTGATCCATATTTCAGTTACTTGTTACTGTTTGCACCTTTTCTGTTCATTGTTCTAATTTTTCATGAGAAAAAAACATTTTTTTATTGCCGCTGCTTGTCTGGACTAAGAATCTTGGTGGTTTGTATGTTGAGTCTGTGAGTGCTTTCTTGGAACTGTTGGACCACTGGGAGTGTGGCCCCACAGTAACCTAGAAATCACTGGGGAACACCTTGAGAGTGGGAGACTCGCCTGTGGTTGGGACCCAATCGGTGGGAAGAGGGTGCTAGTGTAGAGCACAAGTGGCAGGTGCAGGCGGACCTGAGCTGTCTTGGGATATACCCTCTAAGTGACCATGGGATAGCCCTAGGCGTGTGGATAGGCGTTTCATGACAGTGCTCATTTATATTTGTGATATTCCAAAACTGCCACTGGTTGGGGGCCCTGATGACCAGTTTGAGCACATATATTTCTAATCTATTGCCAGCCCACATGCTGATCAGCTAGAGCAGGAATCTGGAAATCTATTACAACGTGCCATAAAAATCATTAAAAGAATAAATGCCATTAACAGCTGGCCTGTGCCCTCACCTATCAGCAGTGAACCCCCGTATGCACATCATGAGGAAAGAGATTGAAGATCTTACCTGCACTTTCATCTCTCGGTCTGTGTCCCATATGCGGATTATACGTACATCCCCTGAAGTCATGAGGAGACCTGTCTCCTGCTCCCAGTCCACAACCATCCCAGCTCCTGCATGGGGAAACAAAATCACAAGGCTGAGATAATTCAACTGTCCCAACAGCTTAAGAAAACAGCAGAACAGGTTTGGGCTGAGGTAACAATGAACTGTACTATGAGAATTCACAAAACTCAGCCCTGGCCCAGGAGAGGCGGACGTTTCTCTGCTCAGTAGTAACGTCTGTGAAATATTGCAGGAAGACCTTAGGAAATTGAAAAACTGGGCATCCAAATGGCAGATGAAATTTAATGTGGCCAAATGCAAAATGATGCACATTGTTACCTGATGCTAGGATCCACCTTGAGGGTCAGCACCCAAGAAAAAGATCTAGGTGTAGTTGTAGATAAAATACTGAAATCCTCTGCTCAGTGTCCGACGGCAGCCAAAAAAGCAAATGGGATGGTAAGAATTATTAGGAAAGGGATGGTGAGTAAGACTGAAATACTATAATGCCTCTGTATCGCTCTATGGTGTGACCGAACCTTGCGTATTGCGTTCAGTTCTAGTCGCCGTATCTCAAAAGAAGATATAGCGGAATTAGAAAAGGTTCAAAGAAGAGTGAACAAAATGATAAAGGGGATAGAACTCATCTCATATGAGAAAAGGCTAAAGAGGTTAGGGCTCTTCAGCTTGGAAAAGAGACGGATGAGGGAAGATATGATTGAGGTCTACAAAATCCTGAGTGGTGTAGAACGAGTAGAAGTAAATCAGTTTTTACTCATTCCAAAAGTATAAAGACTAGGGGACACTCAAGGAAGTTATATGGAAATACTTTTAGAACAAATAGGAGGAAATAGTTTTTCACTGAACGCACAAGTTAAGCTATGGAACTCTTTGCCAGAAGATGTGGTAACAGCGTATTCGGGTTTAAAAAAGGTTTGGACAAGTTCCTGGAGGAAAAGTCCATAGTTTGCTATTGAGACAGACATGGGGAAGCAACTGCTTGCCCCGGGACTGGTAGCATGGAATGTTACTACTAATTGGGTTTCTTCTAGGTATTCGTGACCTGGCTTGGCCACTGTTTGAAAACTGGATACTGGGCTAGACTGACCACTGGTCTGACCCAGTATGGCTACTCTTATGTTCATTGCATTAAAACAGAATGAGAGAAGGTTACATTTGTGTAACTCCTGTGAGAAAAATATTTTCCAAACAGATGAGAGTATGTATACTGTGTGCTGATAGATAAATAAGATCTGGGAACCAGAGCATCTTACTTAGAATATTCCTTCAGAGTATGTTCAGGGGATAATCATCATATGAATATTCCACAGGCTAGTGGTCTTGTGAAATGTTTTGGCACTGTTTGCAGCCGGATATATTGCAAGGATGTGTGTCATTCTCTTCTTTTTGGGTCTCTGTTGAGAGCTTGATTCTTACTAGCTTCTGTTTTAAGTTGGGTGGCTGTTGGAAGGCCAGCACTGGTGGGGATGGGAATATCTCTTCAGTAATTCATCCTCCTGGAATAGAGGCTGTAGATCTCTTATGATTTTCCTCAGTTTTTCCAGCTCTGGATTGTATGTCACTACAAGGGGGATTCTGTCTGTGGCTTTCTTTTCTTTGTACTGTAGCAGATTTTCCCTGGGTGTTTTGAGGGAGGAGGCAATATTCTTGGAGATTATTTTGGGGTTGTAGCCTTTCTGTTCGAAGGATGCAGTCAGGATTTTGAGGTGTCTATCTCTGTCCCTGGGTCAGAGCAGATACAGTGGTATCTTGTGGCCTGGCTGTGGATAATGGATTTTTTTTGTATGTGAAGTCTGGGAGCTGGAGTTGTGGAGGTAGCTGCATTTGTCTGTGGGTTTCCTATATATGGATGTTTGTATGTAGCCATTGTTGATTGAAACTGTGGTGTCCAAAATTTTACTTTTTTCTGGGGAGTAGTCAACTTTGAATTTGAACATAGGATGGTATGTATTGAAAAAACTAAATTTTTCGAGTTTCTTCCCCTTCAGTCCAAATCATAAATAAATGTATAAATCACTGAAACAGTAGAAGAGAATGACAACACTTAGGCCATGTGTTTCAGTCCAGCTAACCCTAAAACCCAGGTCACTATAAGACGGAAAAGCTCACTTCCTACTCAGTTAATTGACCAATTTAACAAGTTTGTGGAGTCAGGTCTTTTTCACCACAAGGCTTATATAAGCTTAAAAACAAAACAAAAATTCCCCACTTCCCCTCAGTCTGAGGAAGGGCCACGCTGCAAATGAACAAAAGGCCGCGTACGAGGGATTTTAGCTCTGCCATCTGTGTTGTGAATAGGTGTTGTGCATGATTTCCAGCGATGTATCAGCAATGCATATCAACAGTGATTCTTGAAGCTGTAACTTTCTACTCTTGCTCCCTGCAGGATTCCCCTGAAAATGAGATGCTGTTCTCAGCGGGACACTTTGCTGTATAAATACATTTTAATAAATAATCCTGGAATGGCAAACAGCTGCATTCCTAATGTGGCTCTTGGTGATGCTGGAGCCTGTCCAACCTGCTTTCTGTATTCTGATTAGTTAGTGAGTGCCTGCAAGGAACTGCAGTGCAAGGTCGTCTCTGTGAGAGATGAACAGAGGCAGGCAGACAGACAGACTGCTCATCTTATAGGCATCAGCCGCCTTAAGAGCCAAGGAGGACCAGTCTCTCAAAAGAGGAAAGAGCACAGCATCACCTAACTCCATTCAGAAAAGTCACCTGCACTAAGCAGGTCATCATCCACATCACAGGAGAAAAAATCTCTCTCCAATTTAACTGTTGTGCTATCTAAGTGTGGCTCCATGGAACCAATAGCATGGATTAAAATTGATACTCTGGCAAAAATGATCAAGGTAGATTCCAAACAAACATTAATATCAATTTACAGACAATATAATGTAAGACAAAATCCACCCCCAAATCAGCAGACATTCCCTTCCCTCATACATCTCAACACCTCCCTAAATAAACCTTCAAAAGTCAAGTGTAGTTCTGCTCCCCAAGCAAGGAACCCTGAAGAATATTCCGCAGCAATGGACCAGCAACTGGCACAGACCCTCACCGCCCCGGTACCTCCTGAGACTGCAGGGAACACCTTGGTTCATGTAAGTCCAGCAGTTATACATAATAACATACCGGGTCAGACCAGTGGTTCATCTAGCCCAGTATCCTGCTTCCAACAGTGGCCAATCCAGATCACAAGTACCTGGCAGAAACCTAATTAGTAGCAACACTCCATGCTACCAATCCCAGGCCAAGCCGTGCTTTTCTATGTCTATCTCAATAGCAGACTTTGGACTTTTCCTCCAGGTACTTGTCTAACGTTTTCCTAAACCCAGGCACACTAACTGCTGTTCCCACATCCTCAAGCAACAAGTTTCCAAAGATTAACTATCTTTGTTTTAAAAGTATTTCCATGTAACTTCACTGAGTGTTTCCTAGTCTTTGTACTTTTCAAAAGAGTTAAAAAAAAATCAATTCACTTTTACCCATTGCACACCACTCAGGATTTTGTAGACCTCAATCATATCTCCTTCTCATCCATCTCTTTTCCAAGATGAAGAGCCCTAACCTCTTTAGCCTTTCCTCATACGAGAGGAGTTCCATCCCCTTTATCATTTGGTTGTTCTTTAAACCAATTCTGCTATATCTTTTTTGAGATATGGTGACCAGAATTGAACGCAACACTCAAGGTGGGGTCGCACCATGGAGCAAGAGAGAGCCATTACAATATTCTTGATCTTATTTTGCATCCCTTTCCTAATAACATGTATTAAAATTCTAGGGATCTATTTAGACAATTCTTTAACATTAGAACCACAAACTGTTTGATTAGGAAAACATTCTTTTTCTTTAGGAAATTAAGACAAATATGTAAATACTTTCAGGAACAGCAGTTTAAAATAACGGTGCAGGTCAATTGAGCCAATTGGACTACTACCACTACTTAACATTTCTAGAGCGCTACTAGGGTTACGCAGCGCTGTACAAATTAATAACTAAGGACGGTCCCTGCTCAGAAGAGCTTACAATCTAAAGGACGAAATGTCAAGTTTGGGTAGTCTAGATTTCCTGAGTAGAGGTGTTGTGATTAGGTGCCGAAAGCAACATTGAAGAGGTGGGCTTTGAGCAATGATTTGAAGATGGGTAGGGAGGGGGCCTGGCGTATGGGCTCAGGGAGTTTGTTCCAAGCATGGGGTGAGGCGAGGCAGAAAGGGTGGAGCCTAGAGTTGGCGGTGGTGGAGAAGGGTACTGAAAGGAGGGATTTGTCTTCAGAGCAGAGGTTATGGGTAGGGACATAAGGGGAGATGAGGGTAGAGAGGTAAGGAGGGGCTGCAGATCGAGTGCATTTGTAGGTTAGTAGGAGAAGCTTGAACTGTATGCGGTATCTGATCGGAAGCCAGTGAAGTGACTTGAGGAGAGGGGTGATATGAGTATATCGGTCAAGGCAGAAGATAAGACGTGCGGCAGAGTTCTGGATGGACTGAAGGGGGGATAGGTGGCTACGTGGGAGGCTGGTGAGGAGTAGGTTGCAGTAGTCAAGACTACTACAATATATTTGGGGGATGTTCAAAACAACTTTTAAACAGGATTCAAACTATACAGAATACAGCACTCTGCTTGATCATTTCATTAAAGAAATTCGATAGTTTATCATAACATTACATCAAGTTGCACTGGTTGTCGGTGGGTGCCAGAGTTTTATTCAGGCACGTTTTATATACAGACCCTATGTGGTTTGGTTCCATCATATTTTCATGGTTATTTTAAGTTAGCATCAAATAAGAGACATTAGGAAGGGAAATGATAATATTTTCTCTTTCTTCTCCTAAGGGTATAAAAAGGTTAACATTCTTTGAATATCTGCTATCGTTTCAGGCAGTTAGATTGGGGAAATCAATTTCAACCATAATTAGATCTGGCTCCTATATGGAATTTTGTCGCAATATAAAAATTTCTATTTAGGAATATGTATACATTCAGCATAGGGCTATATGGATGACTGAGGATTAAGTTATAGGCATTTGTTTTGTAAACTGTAGTGAGTTCTAAGTTAGCAATGTTATAAGGAATGTTTACATTTTTTTATAATTCCTGGGTATTGACCAGAATCTTACTCTGTAAACCACTCTGAACTGAAAGGCTAGTCTGGGTTATAAGTTTTGGTATTATAATTCCTAGAATCCTGTTTGCTTTTTTGGCCACTGCTGCACACTGGGCAGATTTCAGCGTATTGTCTACAATGACACCTAGATCTTTGTCTTTGGTGTTGACTCCCAAGGTGGACCCCCATCATCAAGTAACTACGATTTGGATTATTCTTCCCAATGTGCATCACTTTACATTTGTCCACATAAATTTCATCTACCATTTGGATGCCCAGTCTTCCAATTTCCTAAGGTCTTCCTGCAATTTTCACAGTCGCATGTGTTTTAACAACTTTGAATAGTTTTGTGTCACCTGCAATTTAATCACCTCACTTGTCATTCCATTTCCAGATCATTTATAAATATGTTAAACAGCACCGGTCCCAGTAGCAGATCCCTGAGGCACTCCACTGTTCACCCTCCTCCGTTGAGAAAATGGGCATTAATTTATTCACCTTAGATTCGCAATCAAAAATTTTAGATGTGAAATTAGAGTAACTTGTTACTAATGCAACATGTATCCTCTGTAATTAATCATTTCAGGCTTATTTTCGAAAGAGGAGGACGCCCATCTTTTGACACAAACCGGAAGATGGGCGTCTTCTCACAGCGTCGTCCAAATCGGTATAATCGAAAGCCGATTTTGGATGTCTCCAACTGCTTTTCGTTGCAGGGACGGCCAAAGTTCACGGGGGCGTATCTGAGGCGTAGTGAAGGCAGGACTGGGCATGCCTAACACATGGACGTCCTCGACTCAAGATCGGGAGGCGGGGCTGGTGTTTGGGAGGCGGGGATAGTGCTGGGCAGACTTATACGGCCTGTGCCAGAGCCGGTGGTGGGAGGTGGGACTGGTGGTTGGGAGGCAGGGATAGTGCTGGGCAGACTTATATGGTCTGTGCCAGAGCCGATGGTGGGAGGCGGGATAGTGCTCGGGGCAGGATTTATACGGTCTGTGCCAGAGCCGGTGGTTGGGAGGCGGGGCTGGTGGTTGGGAGGCGGGGATAGTGCTGGGCAGACTTATACGGTCTGTGCCCTGAAGAGCACAGGTACAAATCAAAGTAGGGTATACACAAAAAGTAGCATATATGAGTGTCTTGTTGGGCAGACATGGATGGACCGTGCTGGTCTTTTTCTGCATCATCTACTATGTATGTTACTATGTTACGTCCTCGACCCATAATGGAAAAAAAGGGCGTCCCTGACGAGCACTTGGACGACTTTACCTGGTCCTGTTTTTCGTAAGACCAAGGCACAAAAAGATGCCCAAATTGACCAGATGACCACCGGAGTGGACCTCCCTTACGCCCCCAGTGGTCACTAACCCCCTCCCACACTCAAAAAAAAAATCTTAAAAATATTTTGTGCCAGCCTCAAATGTCATACTCAGGTCCATCACAGCAGTTTGCAGGTCCCTGGAGCAGTTTTAGTGGGTGCAGTGCACTTCAGGTAGGGCATATCCAAGCCCACCCCCCACTACCTGTACACTTGTGGTGGTAAATGTGAGCCCTCCAAAACCACCACACCCACATCTAGGTGCCCCCCTTCACCCGTAAGAGCTATGGTAGTGGTGTACAGTTGTGGGTACTGGGTTTGGGAGGGGGGGGTTGGGGGCTCAGCACACAGGTAAGGGAGCTATGTACTTGGGAGCAATTTATGAAGTTCACTGCAGTGCCTCCTTGGGTGCCCAGTGGCCTACAAATGCTGGCTCCTCCCACGACCCAAAGGGCTTGCATTTGGTCGTTTCTGAGATGGGCGTCCTTGGTTTCCATTATCGGCCAAAATCAGAAACGACCAAGTCTAGGGACGACCATCTCTAAGGATGACCTAAATTTCAAGATTTGGTCGCCCCTGACCGTATTATCGAAACGAAAGATGGACAACCATCTTATTTCGATAATACATCCTCAGCAAAACTTGGGCATCCCTTTCGATTATGCCCCTCTTTATGTCTCAGGAAGCTAAGTAAGAGCTATAAAAAAAAGTTGTTTGTTTTTTTAAATGGGATACATTTAGAATATTAGTTCAGTCGCTTTTAAATCGCAATTTGATTGCTGTAATCTAGTATTATGCTGTTCCAAAAATTAATCAATCATTTACAATAATGTAGAATACAGCCATTATATTGATTTATGGCTTGTCAAAATACGACTCAGAGTTACTATTTGAAGTTACATTGGCTGCCGATCATAACTCGTATTCATTTAAAGCTTAATGTTACAGTTTTAAGATTTTGTCAGATGAAGCCCCTTCCTATATGGTGAATATGACTACACTTTTACAGTGCTATGTCTAAGTACAACATCCAAAACCAATTTATTTGCGTTTTCCAGATACAACTAAAGTAAAATCATTTAAACATTTTTCTTTTTGCTACATTATCATATGGCCACACTGTGGAATGCTTTACCTCTCTGTCACTATCTAGCAATTCAGAAATAGTTGAAAACTTTATTCCATGATGTTGGCTTTGTATCATCAGACTCGACGTACGGCATTGCTTAGGACCTGTTTTTATTTGTTTGCATTATAATTCTGGATATTTTGATCTGGTCTATTTGAGTGATCTGTCCTGAACTGTGAGAGGTAAAGGCAGAATAGAAGTCCTGGTGTAACATACATAACCCTACTGGTCTGTTTTCTGTCCAATAACTAATTCCTAATCCACACCAGAAAACCTTGCCTCCCACTCATGTTAAAAAGTAATAAGGCAGGCCAAAAAGTCTTTGAAAAGAAGCCCTCTGCAAGAGCAAGAACTAACAGTCAATGATGTAGCCACGGGTGGGCCCAGGACAACCCAGCAACGGCAAAGCTGTGATGTGGTTGGTAGGGGATTCCCAAGCCCTACCAGTTGAAGACTCCCAGCATCTCTCCCTCCACCCATCCAGGCGATAAGGGGTCTCTTAACTCCACTCCCCCAACCCCTGGTACCTTTAAAAATCCTTCTGGAGCAGCAACACATATCTGCTGCTTGCGCCCGAGCTTTCCTTCTGATGCAACTTCCTGTTCATGGCTTGGGGCCAGCATGAGCCACTGTCGGCGAAGAACTAAAGGACTTAAAAAGTACTGGGGGGTTGGGGAAGTGGAGTTAACAGACTCCCCTGATCACTTGGGAGGGAGGAGGGAGAGATGCCAGGTGGGTGTTGAGGTTCTTAGGCCCACCTAAAACTGGGTGTCTGGATACACCCCCTGCTAACAGTAAAAAGTAAATGCTAAGCAAAAAGTCCACAAATGAGTCAGTTGGGCTGCTCAATGACCGCAGAGTAAAAGGAGTGCTCAGGGAGGAAAATGTAATTGCTCTTAAACTAAACTAGTTGGTCTCAGTCTTCTGCTGAAGATGTTGGGGTCAACCTGGGGTCAACCAGAGCAACTAAAGCACATCATTGTAAATCTAGAAGATGTAATGAAACTCAGGAGTAACATATTTGTCAGTTCTGGACAGCATTAACCCTAGAGTCCTGAAAGAGCTCAAACATGAAATTGTGAATCTGTTACTTGTAATCCAGAACCTACCATTCAAAAGAGCCTTGATGCCTGAGGATCGAAGAGTGGCTAATGTAATGCCAATTTCCGAAATTGGCACCAGGGTTGATTTGGGAAACTGTAGGATAGTGCGCATCATGCTAATGCCAGGAAAAATGGCTGAAGCTACACTAAAAACACAAAATTACAATATAGACACATCTCAATGGGAATGAGATACCATAAGCTGAGCAAAGCCAAGTCTTGCCTTACCAATTTATTAGATTTCATTGGAAGGATAATAGTGAACCAGTTAATATAGTATATCTGGAATTTCAGAAGGCATTTGACAAAGTCCTTCATGAGAGACTCCTTGGGAAATCAGTGCATCATGGGACAGGCAGCCACGACAATTTGTGGATTGCAGACTGGCTAGTCAGTTATCCACATGGAAAAGGGTCACTAGTTTAGTGCCCCATAAATTACCTCCCCTTGTTCTCACCCGTACTTCCCTCGCCCTTAATTGTCTTGTCTGTCTGTGTTATTTTTAGATTGTAAGCTCTATTGAGCAGGGACTGTCTCTCTATGTCAGGTGTTCAGCGCTGCGTGCGTCCGGTAGCGCTATACAAATGTTAATAATAATAATAAGTGGTCTGGAGATAGAAGACAACAGTCAGGAGTGAGGAAGCAAAAAGAGAAAACCAAAGCGAATCCAATGATTCAGGTCTTTATTGCCCAGAAATAATTTAAGCTAAACGTCAAAAGGCTGTGTTTTACGTGCTTTCATCAGGAGCCTTATCTTATTGGACACATAAACAATTGTGTAAGCTATAAACAGGTACAAATATAGTACACAGAGTGAGATGTGTAAAGCGGTTATACTCTAATGCACTACTGTGGAGCTTAGTAAACGGGGGGGGGGGGGGGGTATTCGGGCTGTATAAATAACTGATTTATGAGACCTTACTCTTTCTTTTTGTTCTATGTTTAATGTCTCTCAAATCCTATATAATTCTCACCTCCAACGTTCTGTTGCTGCCTGGGACCGTGGCTCCCTCGGATGTGGTCTGCTACGTGCGGTAGATAACACTGACGTCATACATCCCTTCGAGTATGCTGCTTTCCCTTCTCTTCGCTCTGACTCTGGTCCCGCTCTTGCGCAAACAGGAAATGAGGGCGGGACCAGAGTCAGAGCTCAGAGAAGGAAAGGCAGTAGACTCGCTGAGTCTGTTCGCTCTTCAATGCTGCCGATGGGACCGCGGTAAGAGAGGGGGGGGGGACTGGCACTCGGAGGGAGGCCAGAGTGAAGGAGAATGACAGAGGGAGGGGGGCCTGCAACTCGGAGAGAGAACAGAGTGAAGGAGAGTGACGGAGGAAGCCATGGAAAACGGAGGGGAGAAAGGGGGCTGTGGGATTCGGGGGGGGGGGGGGGACAGAGGGAGAGAGCAAGGGAGGGGGGGAGGAAAACATTGCTAGCACCCGTTTCCTTTCATACCGAAACGGGCCTTTTTTACTAGTTTTTTTATAATTAAATAGGTCATGTCTCATGTTATACACATTTTTGTCTTTTTAAATTTCTTTGTACTTATCTTTTTTTTTTTGATTGGCAACTTATTGTATTTTGTTTTTACATATTTATTTCTAAAATGTACAATCCTCACAATCTACCATTCTCAGCGGCTCACAATAAATATATAATCAAGGACATAAAATAACAATACAAAAAAAAATCAATTTGTTTTTTTCTCATCTTGTAATGGATACTGTGTGAACTCTTAATATGCAATAACATTGCATTGGAACAAAAAAAAAAAATGGAAGGGATTTAGAGTCATGGTGGATACATTAACATTTTCAGCCCAGTGTACTGTGGTTGCTAAAAAAGCAAATATGGATTATGCAAAAAGGGATGGAGGATAAAACTAAGCATATCTTTACATCTTAGTTTGGGTCCATGGTGCGACTACACCTTGAATATAGTGCAAATAAAAAAGGTTCGGAGAAGGATGACAAAAATGACAAAGGGAATAGAACCCTTATTAGGAGAGGCTACACAGGTGAGGGACTCTCTAGCTTGGAAAAGAAATTCATTTAATACATTTATAACCCGCCTATCTAGCCATCTAGGCGGGGTACAACATAACACACAAAAAACAGATAAAAACATGTAAAAACAAAACAAAAACATACAGATAACAGAGGGGAGAGGACAGAAATCTATAAAATCATGAGTAAGACAAGTTAGTTGTTTAATCTTTCTAACATGGAAAAGAAAATAAGATGATACCTTTTTTTATTGGACATAACAATACATTTCTTGATTAGCTTTCGAAGGTTGCCCTTCTTCGTCAGATCGGAAATAAGCAAATGTGCTAGCTGACAATGTATATAAGTGAAAACATTCAAGCATTACTATGACAGTCTGACAGGGTGGGTATATATCATTCAGTGTAAAAAATGTAACGAAGGATGCTATATTGGAGAAACAGGCCAGATGCTTAAGACAAGATTCAATTTACATAGACATCACATGAACAATACTGGTGCCAGCAGGGTTCCCATGCCTGTTGGTCAACATTTTACAGGACCAGGACACTGTACCAGTGACTTCACAGTGAGAATCCTCAAAGGTAACTTTAAAACCATACAAGAACTTAAGACCTTTGAAGTCAGAATGATTGAATATTTTAACACCCAACAGAAAGGACTTAACAAGGACCTGGGGTTCCTAGCCCATTATAAACCATAAAGCTGTATTTCTCTGTTGATCACCCCACCCCTCACCTACCCACACCCATCCTGTTAGAATATCAATGATATGCTTTGATGTCCCCATGCATACCTCCTACCCACCCCCATCCTCCCATCCTGTCAGACTGTCATAGTAATGCTTGAATGTTTTCACTTATATACACTGTCAGCTAGCACATTTGCTTATTTCCGATCTGAGGAAGAAGGGCGACCTTCGAAAGCTAATCAAGAAATGTATTAAGTTATGTCCAATAAAAAAGGTATCATCTTATTTTCTTTTCCATGTTTTATTTTGTTTGATTTCTATTGATAACCTTAAGAGTGGACTAACACGGCTACCACACTCCTCATCTTTCTAACAAAAATCAGACGACACTCTATGAAACATAAGAACACAATAGCCGTACTGGGTCAGACCGAAGGTCCATCTAGCCCAGTATCCTGCTTCCAATAGTGACCAATCACTAAGGACCAGCACATAGTACATACTTGAGCTGTGGAACTGGTGGCCAGAGGACATGATTAAAAGTAACCAACATAATGGGATTTTAAAGAAGTGCAGACATGTTCCTGGAAGACAAATTTTGTGATGAATGTCAGACACTCTTAACGGGACAAGAATCTTCTGCAGCTGCCCCATGATAAAGCCATAAAATTTGCTTATTCTGGAAATGAACTATGGGAGATCTACTGTGACCCAGACTGCCCACTGTCACAAGAATGGTTTTTCTTTCTTGCTCTCTCCTTTATTTCCCACACACAGCAGATGCTTGCATGTCTTCTCTTCTGTTCACCTGACAGCTTTTTGAACTGCATGGAACAGTGTTATCTATGGAGCCAATATTAATGAAACAGCTGACGAATAAACCACATGAGCAGAACAGATAAGACAAAAGCGTAAAGTACGCACCAGGATGAATGCTAGGGTTAGGACCACCGGGCCAGGAAACAGAGAGGAAGGGAAGTGGAAAAAGAGGAAGGGAAGAAATAGGATGTTACTAGACCCCTCCCTTCCCCCTCTGCCTGGGTGGAATTAACTTCGATACTTGTAAGCAGATGTTGATTACTTTGTGCGATTGTCTGATATGAAGATTCGCAAATTTATACGTTGGAAAATAATGTTAAAAATAAAATCCAAAGGGTCCTATTTAATCTTTCAACCAGCTGTTGAACAAATATTTTCCACCGATTTCAACAAGTAAACACCTGCAGAAAGCAGTGGGCTAAACCGAGGCCTGTTCTGCAGATGGAGCTATTGAAGGGAAGCCCACCTTGACAAACACTTGTTTCCCTTGCTAGTTCAATGAGGAGCAGAAAGCTGAAGGCTCCGTTCAGCAGTGCAGCGCCCCTAGTCTGATTATGCTTTACAACAAAGAGTTCCTGATGAAAGCCAAGTGCAAATGACAAGGTTCTGCATGCCCTCTGAGCTCACAGGATTCACGCTTTCATGTGAAGTATTTCCTACACCCGGCATTAAGAAACAGGAGTTGTACCTAAGTGGTAAAGGTAATTAAATACATGTAGAAAGCATGTTCTCATTCACCGATGTTTATCATCTCATTGGGATGAATACAAAGCAATTAAGTCATCCCCCTCCACCTCTCACCCCATTTCTGTTCTGACATGGTGGGAAAGCAGAGATCTTTGCAGTTCAGCACAGACATTGGCACAAGAATCAAAGGAGGGAGACAAGGCTAGGGGCAATAATATTCCCACGACCTATGTGAGCCAGCAACCCAACTCTCTTGCTCCATTAAACATAGAGTATACCTGTCAACCGTCTCAGTTAATCACATTAGAATTAATTCTACTGACCTGCCCCTAAATCCAGGCAAGTCAATCAGTCTGGCTTCCAGGTGCGTTTACCATGACGCCACATGAAAATGGGGGTAATTCATCAGGAAGAGTTACTGGCAGTCATGAGAATGGAGGGTAGGAGTGGAGATGCAGTCTGGGATTTGATAATAATGTTAGAAAAAGAAGCCACTTCTCAGGAGAAAAGTTATCACCCCACTTAAGTCACTGAATCGTTGACAGATATGGCTCAGATGTAGGTAAGGGGAAAGTAGGCACTCACCTCCCTGCTTACTCCTGTCAAGATAGATTGAAACCCTTCTTGCCAGACCTGTGAGAAGACAGGGATTAAGGGATTGATGCGAAGGGTAAGTTGGTCAGCCAAAGCAAAACAAATTGTAACCATGAATTAAGAGAGCACAAACAAGCAAAAAAAAAAAAAGACCAAATACCCAAGTGGAAATCACATCCCCACCACCCTCCAAGCAAAAGTTTTGATTCTGTCATTTTCTTCAGCTTGCCAGGAATTTGCAATGACTACAGACCCTCTCCCCACAAGCTCTCAGTACACAAAGGTCTGATTAAGTCACTAACATGCCTTTAACTTTTCAGATTTTACCCTTCTGATACACAGCCATTTTAGTACTGAGATGGAGTTTTCCACAACCACCATCATCGATGGAGGCTTTTGTACCTTGGAACTGAGGCTCCCTACTACGGTAAGAAATAGGAAAAGTCAATCCCATCACCCACTTCATTTAGCTGGGACAGCGAACAGCAATTCAGAAGCATCTCCCCATTACTCAGTACCCAAATCCCTACAAGTTCAAACAGGACAACCAGATCCCTGACGGGGGTTTAGATATCATGGCCGCCTTTAAAGGCCCTCATTAATGCACCTCCTGAACAGTGTTAAGTGTGTCTGGCAAACACTCACATCTTAAATGATCATGCCATTATATCATGCTTGC